>NC_051846.1:59354579-59357106 GCF_002237135.1 Teleopsis dalmanni | reverse complement strand
AATTTCAAAAATTAAAAAAATGACCAGGGTCTCAGGTAATATTATATTTAAATATAATTACTTGGATGTTAGATAATGAAAACAAGTTGTTATCTATGGAGAGAGATAGATTAAAAAGGTGTAATATTTTTTGTATTTATAAAACTAAAATAAATGGAATACTTGAAAACTTTTAATATGTGTGGGCTTCTAAACATCGATGATAAAAAAGATACGCAATATTATTCGCTGTTTCCCTGGATTTTATATTACTACATGATTAAACTAATATGGTGAACCCTTCTTAGCTTTCGTAAACTAGATTATATTAACCTTTTATAACAGATTTCGATACATCACCATCCTTTGATCAAAATCAACCATGATGTGAAAGTGCGACAAATCATGTAGAGAACCAGTAGGTGTAACTACGTATATCATTCTATCGAATTTATTGTTTTATACAGGTGTCAGGGAAGCAATAAAAAAAATTATAAAGAAATTCATTATTTCTTTAAAACTATTAAAAAAAATCAGTTTTATTAGTTGTGGTAGTTCTATTTATGAACGACTAGAGATGACACATGATTTATGTGATATATGTATGTATAAGTGCTGGACTTAAAAAGGTGTATACAACCTATATCGTTGCTTTCCTTTAAACCGGTGTTTTTCTGTTAATGGTAAAACCAGTATTTATGTATCAATCAAAACATGTTAAATAAGGAATGATTGTGTGATCTATCCTATAATCATAGCCTGAATAAGCTTTGAAAGCAAGCAATTTTTATTGTTTTCAAATTATTGTTTGGTTGTTTGTGTAACCAATTATTTCCTTTCGGAAACGTGTGGTTTAAATTCTCTATAATACAATAGAGCAGTTTACCAACAGAGCAGAGTACTGGAGAATAGAAAGAAAACGGGTTCCTTTACTTTTAGTCATGATATTTTCCCCATCAAATTCTTAAAACGGCAAAAGTAAGAAATAACTGACGTTAGTCTACTAATCCTGCTAATCAACCATGCCGTTTGATTTTTTTAATAACTCAGTCATAATTTCCAGATATCTTTTAAATTGCGAAAATCAAATGTAATTCTAACTAAATTGTGTGGTGTGAACTGTGATTGCTTTTTATATAGAAGATCATCTTCTTCCCAGTTCAGTACCTTTTCCTTTAATATTCTAATATTCGAAGATCCAAATAAGAGAACTGCTGCTCACTTTAAATAGCTCCATCTGCATGTTGCAGTATGAAAGAGTTTGTTGTAATTAAATTTAAAGCCTTATATCCGATAGAATAGTGATATGGTTTTTGTATGTGTAGTCTGTAATTAGTATCCAACATGCCTTATCAATTGCAAACATTTCCTCTCGAAAACAATAGATGTGGTGCGAAGCGCACAAAATTTTGATTATTTAGTCTTTTTGAGTGTATACTTAATCCGACACTAAAGCCTTCGGAGCAGATTGTGGATTGGAACGCGGACATTCCACTACTTATTCTCTTGAGAAGAAATGTTGTTTTGTATATGCGAGTTAATGATTGCACTCACACCACAATAAAACTGTAAACCATGAGTAAAAAATTCGTGGTGAAAATTGTCTAACAGAAATACGGTACTCAAAGCAACGTTAAATATACCTCTCGGCAAGAAATTCAGGTTTCAAATTTTGTGTACTGCAATTGTTCATAGATATATTATTATTATTATTGAGTAAGGGATCGTGCACTGTGACCTAAAAGATCTATTGTGCTCCTTTGTCGGGTTAGAGTATTTCTCCAAGTCCGATTTCTTTAATGAAAGACAGTATGGATCCTATCTTCCCCAGTTTTGAATCCTTATAATCCATGAAATACCCTCCTAGGTGTTTCTTTCGCTTATGCATCAGTGCCGGGCACTCCCCAAGCACATGGTATGCTGTTTCTCTCTCTTTCCTGCAGTATCTGCAGTCTGAGTTGGATTGAATTCCTAACTTCGATAGGTGATTATTCAATCTGCAGTGACCGGTCAGTAATCCCGTAATAATAGATATATAGTCGATAACATTCTTATCTCCAGTTACCTACTATACTGGCAATTTTTTTTATTTACATCTTTTGCGATTATGACAGTATACCATATTTGTGTCAGGACGTTGAGAACCTCTCAACAGGACTTGATGGCTCCAACTGCTAACTTTTGCACGCTGCCTAGTTTATTGATAATGTTGTCCTTCTTCCATGGTTTATAATTATCTATAGGAATATTCAATAGAATTTTAGGTACAGTTTGTTTATACATATTATATAGTTAGTTTTGCTTAGAGACACTCTTTCCAAGCAATTATATGTTTGCTTTCGATTTGAACAAAACAAGCATTTCCTATTCGTTGTTCTATATTTAATATGTTTAAAAGAGGTTGAGAAACTGTGATCTATAAAAAATAATTTTAAAACAGATGACTCCAGAAAATAGTGCTCTCATCAATTTGTATAATAGGATGGCATACATTTAAAAAGTGTTCCCTGTTTTTGTTTTGAACAGTATTTTATATCATTAATTTTAA
>NC_051846.1:59344966-59354479 GCF_002237135.1 Teleopsis dalmanni | reverse complement strand
TTCTTGTTTATTCAATGTTTGTTGTCATTTAGTCATTTTGAAGTGGACTTATTTGTAATCATTTCACATGCAAAAATGCTAAAGTATCGCTTCTACTCTTAATTAATCACAAAGTTGACAAGAAAAAGTTACTGTTGAAGAGCTTCAATGTTAGTATGCAATGAGATTAATAGATATTTTAGATTATGCGGATATACGATTAGCAATATTATAAGTAAATATTAACATAAAATATGTGACTATATGGTATAAATACCCATACGTTTTAACAATGGTAGAATAATATCTGATACAACACTAGTTATATATATTTCTAAGACATGCTTATGCCTATCATTTACAATCAAGAAAGGATACATTATAGTTACTCTTCCCAGTTGCACGTTCATTAGTTATTTCAAAGCATATATATTTTTACTAAGGTTTTAAATTTTCATTAATGTAGAGCTTGTTTCTTGCTATTGAATAAATTTGGAATATAAAATAATGGAAGTGCTAAATTTTGTGGCAACTACTGAATTCTATTTAAAACACTTTATTTTGCAAGCATTTACCACTATTGACCATTTCACACATACACCAGATTTCTTTTCAATAGTTGTCTGACAAACTCTAATTTATTGCAATTATGTGACGAGCGTCACAATGGTCAAAGGACACGTGTCGTTCTTGTTGACCAACAGTCCACAATCCGAACAAAAAAAACAGAACTTATCAAAGAAAAGCCAATTCCGAAGCGTTGCAAGACATTTCCACTTAGGCAAACCATTCAGTGGGTGGGAAATATATTAAAACAAAATCGCATAGATTTATACGGAACTGATAAGTAACTTAAGTAAATGTTGATCAATGTGCAGCATGACCAACGTACTGATAGTCAAACAATAGAATCAACAAACACTTCCACATTTAAGTGCTGATAAATGCATCCTGTACGTACCAAGCAACAATTTAAATGACGATTAAATCTATTGGCAGTGACGGATTGCCGGGTGGAAAAATCGGTCTACGTTGCTGTCATACATATTAGTACGAACACCTCTCCGTTTGGATACACCACAAAGTTAGCACTGTTGCGTTTTGGGTGAGGAGTGGTTGTGCTGTATGTTACACTTTAATATTCATTTTGGCACATAATTGATAAGGACTGAAAGGCTTGCACCGCAAACAAATTTCCTTCTGCCAATTTTGCCAATACACCGCAAACAAAAAAAATAGAAACAAAACGAAGGAGGAAATGTGTGACAAAAGCCTATTTTCATTCGGTTGTCTATTTGACAGTGTTGCCAGTCTGTTCCATTATTTGTCCGTCAGTGGCATGTCATTTGCACAGCACGGAGTGCAAATTTAATTTAGTTAATTGAAACAATTTGTTGCATTTCATCAGCGCTCTCGTTCCAGGCAAAGGCAAGTGTCCTGAACACATAAATTGCAGTATTAAAACAATTCAATTTAAAGGATTTTATTGTATTTTCTGGAAAACGTATGTACTGGGTTTGGGTTTCGAAATGGAGTTTGTTAGTGAAGCAATATTTATTTATACATTTACGGTTTTTTCATTTCAAATTAATATTAAATGTAGTTAGCTTAAGGCTGTAATTAAATACGGAAGATGCAGTAACAAAAAATGTAATTAAAATGATTTTAAATTATTCACGATAAAATCTGCTTAATTTAAAAATATAATTATCATATTTCAATTTAATTAATTATTTAAGCGAATATAAAATATTATTAATTGATATCATTTTTTTTTTAATCACCACCAATATTAACCCAATGAACCCGTATTTATTTCGTTGAGTGTAGAAACAAAGGATTAAACTTGTTTTTTTTTTAATATTAAAAATTATTATATTAAAAAATTAGTCTACGATTTTAATATGTAATGGAAGAAATATAATATTTATGGATTATGTTATAAGTTATGAGTTCAATTTAAAAGCTCTTTAAATCACGCCTTTTACAGACAATTTTAGAATAATTTTGTTAAATTTGTGGGGTCGTAATACGGATATATTCGAATGACTTAAGGAATGTTGTACCTAAGTTAATGGATTATTTAAATATTGTTAGTGTGCAAATTGTTGTAAATAAACTTTGAGATAAGTTTCGAAATGATCTGTTTGCGTGATAAAACATTTCTGCTTTAATCAGAGAGGTCATAGGACACAATTGATAGCAAAAGTTTTAGAAGAAATTCTTGGATATCTCATTTAAGTACAAAATTTACAATATATAATATATAAAAATATCCTGGTCATGTGAAGTTGAGCATCTTTTTTCACTTTTTAGTGTACTTTTAGGAAATTATAATTGTTTTAAAAATAGTCATTTTACACAAGTAATCACAACTGATCAAGATTTATTTTTTTTTTATTCATAGAGTCTCTAACATTTTTTCACCACATATTTTGTAGTGTTGAGAAACTTCATACAATTCTGTCATCTACTATATAGGCTCAATATAGTAGAATAACTTGGCCCACAACGAGGTCGCTTACTGCAAAGTGGTTTGTAATTGAGAGAAATCGGTGCTGGCGGGATAACTACTAGGCTAAAGAACTAGTTCTCTAGAGAAATTGACATATTGACTAAAGTTCCTCGAAGAAGCATACTTGGTTTTGCTGTCATTAGATTTTGTCCATTAAATTCTATCCTTTTTCAGTTATGAGGATGCTACCATTGTGGATGGTATTGAGGTATTCGGTATACTGTGCGACTGAAAGAGTGTACTTTATAGTCAATCATTTGAATAAGAAGCCTGAGTATTGACCTGAGTATATTGGAAGCAAGAAAACTTAAGTCAAATATATTTTACTTAAAGTTTTTAACTTATCAATAGTAATTTTAGGTGGAGGTTGTAACAAAAATTTCTGATACATAAACATCAAACTTATTTGGCTCTATAGAATAGAACTATTGATATCCTCTAATGTAAGTAAAATGGAATGGGTTCAAAAAAAAAAAAAATTATTGAATCAAGTAGCTGATTATCTACAGTAAATTAAATACATATTGAAAATGTGTCGGCATATTGTTGATTATTTAAAGTAAAGCGAGGGTATATATCATCCCTATATCACGAAGCAGTATTTACCTACTTAAACGAGTTGCAGAATCACACAAGTAAAACCCTAATATCATTCTGATGTTATTAGTATTATACTGAGCTTCTAATTTTTTGATTTATTTTACACTTACTTCAACTTCATAGAATAAAAGTTCTTCTATGGAACACTTTTTCTTCAATAAATGGGAGTGTTGTTGTTTATTTCTGACCATTGATTGTTGATCTGATTTAAAATGCTCACCTAAAAACCTTTTTGTTGCCTTGCCGAAAAAGCTTCCCCCATTCGTTTTAGGGTCTCATTTTCTTCCGTGCGGAACCCACAAGTTGTATTTAAATCAATTCTGCGTTCATTATATGATATCACAATATTACATGTTTATTAGGTGTACTTTTATTATATATTATTACAATTTCAAGTTATGTTAGATGATAGTTTATTAATAACAACCTCTCTAATAAAATTTCATTATCGATTCTGAAATAATTTTTAATGTTGAGTATTTGGTAATACTCGAAACTGCTATATGGTTAGCCAAAAACTCAATTGTTTGAAATAATATAATAATAAATTCTGTTATTGTAGTTGATTATATTTCGAAACCTCTCTAAAGTTTTTAATAGCAATAATAAATTAATAATCGTTTTTAATTTTTGCATTTGTTTATAGTTAAATATATAATTTTTTAAAATTTTAATCTAATTGCTACATACAAAACTATGAAAAAATAAAAAGAAAAAACAAAGACAAATATTCCCAACATGTATTTAATATTCTGTGAAGTTAATTTTATCTTTTCACTAATATTGAATGTCAAACTCTTAAGATTGTTTTCCCAAAGCTATTAAAATTTAAGAGAATCTTTAAGAATTTCAATCAAAATTCCAATTCCGTACAAATTTCCTGCCTTCATTTTAATAATCATTTACAGTTTGGACATGCTAGAGTCCTGGTTCTCATCTTAATGCAATGCTGCACCTTTTATGCACTGCATCTATCCAACATTGTATGGCTGTCATTAAATCGTTTTGGGTGATAATGTTAAATCAACATTATTTAGGAACTCATGCATACGTAATGTATAAAATATGCATACGAAAGGATAAGTGAAGCGAAGTGTTTACTCTCATGTTATATACGCTTAAACTATTTGCAGCACTGGGGGATAGAAAATTACATTCTGTAGGCTCAGCAGGATGTGCAGTAAATTGCAATACAAAATTTGCAAAATTCAGGCATAATTTGGACATGTTGCGCCACAGGATATTATAAAATTGCTATGATGCTTTAGCAAATGTATTAGAAAATTGCATTGCACATGAAACGGTAACATCCGAATGAGTTAATATATCAAATCATAAGAAATAAGCTTTTTTTTATTTTAAATATTTTCAATAAATTTCTCTTTTTGCCATAGCACCAAATAAAGCTTCTCTATGTATATTTCAATACATTTCGGAACTTAATAAATTTTTATATATTTTATTATAAATAAAACTTAATCTCTTACTTTTATATCAGCACCATAACTTAACACGACGCTTAAGCCATAAAACTCTAGTTCCTCCTCCATTTATTTACCATTCATAGTGATAATATCCTTTCACTTCAAAACAATGTTGCATTTATGTATAACAATAACTTCAGGGAATTCGAAAGCACCTTCGTTGCGTGAATACCCATTAAAAGTTACACACATATTTACAACAATATGTGACAGTACTTGACTTGGCAACTGTCACTCAAAATGGCACCATCACACCACCTACGTCATCGCCCAAACACAATAACGATAACACTTGCAACAAAAGTTGATGTCCCAACAACTCAACTTTACTTCAGGTTGCATCCTTACACACACACACACGCGCATACATTGAGGCTTTTGTTTTATGTTTACTTGTATTGTGCAAGTGCAAATAGCGCACATATCTGTGTGCATTTCAGGATTTGAACAGTGAAAAGGACATTTCGAAATAGGCAAACTTCAAGTTTATTTTACAATTCCATGTTTATTTAAAGCAGTAAAGTTTATTCAGGACCGATAAGCGTTCGTTTGCAGGAAAGTGCTAAGCAAATATAAAATTGAACAAAATTTGTAGTTTTTGGTTTATTTAATTTAATTCAGTTCGGTTTGAGGTTTCGACTCCATCAACTCATAAGCGAATGTATGAATGTCGCAAATGTATTTAGTTATGTTGGAATTTGTTTAAGTGAAAGGTGAGATGCATTTCCTGTACATCAGGAAAATAATTGGAATTTGCATTTTCACGCTCAAATGCATTTTTTGTGATTAATTCAAATTAAACGCCTCAGAACAATAAACAAGCTTAACTCATTATGTGTAGTGGAAAATGATTAAATTGTGCCCAGCATAAATTATTCATAGTATACCGTTTTCTTAATCTGATGCCTATAAGTAGGGAATGAGAAAATTACTTACAGTTATATATACCTATCTTATCAATATGGGGAATTAGTTCAGAAAAATGTTAAGATTTTGTGCAACAAAGAACTTTTGGTTCTGAATTCTAATTTTAAATGCAAAGTTAATAGAACTTTTTGAATTCAAATATTTGTCACGCATTCGTAATTAAATACACTAGTAAGTAAGGTCCTTGTAAATATGATTTAAAAGTTATTACAAGAATTCTAATAGAAAAGTGTACAAAACTTACAAACCTAACCAAACTAAAAACTTAGTCTAATGGAACTTGTAAGATTTGTTGGAGAGATGATAAGACTCAGTGGCGTAACTACAGGGAAGCAACTGGAAGCAACGCTTTCGGGCCCCCGAATTTAGGGGGCCCCACTATAAATGTTTGTAAACGTTTTTTGTTGGAATAACTTCATATTGCATTTTATAAAAGATACGTAAGTTTTAAATTTAATGTACATAATATGTATGTACTTCAAATAAAATATTAAACCTAAATATAAAATAAAAAAGTTTTTCTAAGAAAAGTATGTGTCTTAATCGAGAGTTTATATGGAAGCTATATCTAGATTTAAACCCATTTGAAAATAATTTTGTACGTTGTCTTTTGCAAATATCAGTATTGTATACACCAAATTCTATTTAAACACCTTTATTAAAAACGGAGAAACCTCATATCCGATTGTTAAGTTTATATCACAGCTACAAGACTTCCAATTTCAATCAAATCAAATGGTGAATAGGGTCGGCTAAAAGTATGTGTGCAAAGCTTCATTCGAAGAGTTCAAAAGCTGAGAGAGTAGTTTGAACTGAAAAAGTATATATATACTGTACTGATATATACTTAATGGTATTTCCGACGTTTCCTTTAATGCGTCACGAAAATCTTGACAAACCTTATATACCCTTTTCACATTTTTCGTGTAAAGAGTATAAAAAGAGGGGCCCCTTAGTATGTTGATAGGGGCCCCTTAGTTAGAATTTGCTTACAGGCCTAAAAAATGTAGTTACGCCACTGATGAGACTTCAAAATATCTGCTGGAAGTTTTCCTAGCATTGATGCACAAGCGAAAGTGATACTTAGGTGTGCATTTCATATCGGATAAAGAAGTAAAACTCTATCTAAAACTTATGTGAGTTCAATATTAAAATTTGTAGAGAAACTTGAAGTTGGAAAAATATTCCAAATGGATGAAGAAGGTAAAATAGATCTCTAGGTCATTATGCAAACCCTTTAACAAAATAATAATAACAATAATTAGATAACTCCCTTACTGATGTCTAGACCAAATTTAATTTATACGACTAAAACTGAAGTTATTCCATACGATGCATTACTGCGTTTGTATTAGTCCAAAGCCAATTTTGTCGAGATTGTAGTAAGTGATCTATCTTATTGTTATAGTTATTGTTATTATGCTCAGCAAGAGATCTATAAGTCAAATTTAATTTAGATATTAGTAAGTGACCCATCTTATCATTATTATTGTGTTCAGAGAGGGATCTATAAGCCAAATTTAAGTTAGATATCAGTAAACGACCTATCTTATAATAATTATGTTCCGCGAGGGATCGATAAGTCAAATTTAATGTACTTATCACTAATGTTCTTTTCAAAGTATCATGGTACATTAGGACAAATGACATCCTCAGGAACCTTAAGATTGATCCGATTAAAAAATACATAAACGTTAAAGCCCTGAAATTATTTGCGAAAACTGACAGACTTACCAACACCGCGTTATCAAATCTCAGAATGATTACAAGCTCCTCGGGAAGGTATGCAGATCTGAGGTAAATTAATGCTTAATCTGATGAAGTGATAAACAATAATCTAGTCAACTTGTAAAGAGGGGTTTTGAAAATATCACGAGGTAAGAAAAAGTAAAAGTACTCAAGTGCACTGGCTCAAATAGCTTCAACATAAACTCGCTTATTATGTTTAGCGAGATATCCATAAGTCCAATTTTATTCAGATATCTGTAAGGGATATATTATTATTATGTTCAGTTAAGAATATATAAGTGCTTTAGAATAATATCACAAAGCTTTTGAATGACATCTACATACGCAACAAGTTTTCGGTTTAATAAACAATCGATTTTTTTGAGAACATGAATTGGTACAATTTTAATTCAGAAGAATGTTAATTTTTCCTGTAACAATTATTTCACAATTTATTTCACAAATCATTTATTTTAAATTTTTGGAACAAAAAGACAGTCGCATAACAATTTTTACTGTTAGGCCAAAAGATTGATACTAATTCTTTATAAATTCATCTTTTTTCAATTATATTAAAATCAATTTAATTAACGATTGGCACAGATATAAAACTTAATATCTATATAGCAGTTTATTTAAACTGTAGAAGAATTATTTTTGTATTTAAGAATATATATTATATTATCGAATATGTGTTTCTTGAACTATAGCTTGACTGAACAATTCTGAGAGCAATACCTCTTAACCTGTATAAGAATCAAAACGCACATGCCGTTTTGACATTATTTCTTTTATCAGAATACACTCAGATATCTATTTCGATCTGTCAATCGATCTTTTTTTACAAGCCATTTTAAGCTGACGTGTCGTTATTTTGTCAAAACTAAAAAAACTGAATATTGCGCGGTGATAAAGCTATTTTTTGTAGAAGATTTATCAGCAAAGGACATTCACACAAAAAAATGTGTTTAAACATTCTACTCCTTCATTTTCAACTCTGCATCGATGGGTTTTAAAATGTAAACGTAAGTATACAAGCATTGAAGTTGAGCCACGTAGTGGGCGTCTAAAAATTGCAACAACCAATCTATAAACCAATCCATATAAAATACTTTATGTTTTAAATAAATAATTAATATATAAAATATATTCAACTTAAAATTCAATTTAGTTGCTTTTATTTTTTATTTTCACAACTCTTGTACTCTATTTCGGAAACATAATAGCAATATTTTTAATCATTTCCATTCCTTTTGTGAGCTGTTATTCCCGTCTCTTCTCCAAACTCACAATTCCATCTAGCAGGACCAAAGAGACTCCACTGAAATAGTTTTAGGAATGAAGTTCTTAAATACAAAACGCATTACACTTAAAATTAATGTTGCATATTTTCGAAATACCAAATCCGCTGAAGAAGTGAATAGTTTATGTGAAAATGCCTAAGATATCATCGGTTGAACAAAAACCACTTCAAGAAAGACGAAGTTTGTGAAAAATCGTAGCAGAAAAATAAAAATAAAATTTTACGATTTTCCTGATTTCCATCAACTCCGCAGCTTGCAAGCAATAATAACGCGTCTCTTCACCAAAAAAAGGAGGAAACAAGTCTTAACATATTTCAAGTTGTTGAGTTTTATGAATTTGCTAAGTTAAGTTGTTTTTTTTTTTGTGCAGATTGTTTTATATTTCATTGGAATACAAACGGAAGTGCGTCGCTGGTCATAACTTTATTTAACTTGCTTCCGTTTAGTTAAGGAATCAACTCATCAAAATCCTGACTTCCTTATTTTTATTTTTATAATTATTTGTACAGCAGAGCAGTACAATTTAAGCACCACACCTAGTGTTCATCTACTAAGCCTGATGCAGTAGAATTAAATGAGCATTCGCCATTTGTAACGTCAGCCAATGTAGCGTTAATGCCGGAAGTGACTACAATTGGACAAGGAAATAACACTAAAATAGAATTACCACTCTTCAAGTCACAAACGGTTTTGCGTTGCAACTTACGGATTGATTAAATATAGGAAACGGACTTTCGTATTGTGTAAGGATACCGAGGAAGAAATTGATTACTTTGAATATTATGCTGGATTTCATCATATTGCGACGATATTAAAGTAATTGTTATTAGTATTGCAATTTGTGGAATTAGTAAGTATTACAACAATAGAGTGGATTTAAATTCAATATCATTTTGTCATTAATTTTAAAATTTCAAAAATTAAAAAAATGACCAGGGTCTCAGGTAATATTATATTTAAATATAATTACTTGGAT
>NC_051846.1:59200582-59344866 GCF_002237135.1 Teleopsis dalmanni | reverse complement strand
ACACATGCAGTGCAATTGTAAGCAGGCAAACGTGTACATGTGTTTGCCAAATTACACACTCTCCTCCTCTCCTCTCCTGTCCTCTCCGCCTGCCAGCACAGATAATTCCTGCATTTATTTGTACATATTTTGGCTCAGATAAGTAATCGGGCTTTTTTAATTTAAAAAAATTGAATTGATTTCTAAAAAAGGACGAATGAGTTTTTTGCAGTTTAATAAAAAATTCATGAAAATTTGTCAGCTTGTTGCGACGCTATTAATCACAGTTTGTTGCACTCATTTTGGTAACAGGACGCTTTATGCTAACGTGATTCATTGTGAAACCAGGACCAACAAGACATACAATAACAACAACAATAATAACAATAATAGCATCACATATGATATTATTTTTGTTGCAAATTTCAATATGATTTATGGTTGTGCCAAGTGACAACTTCAATTCGTATTTGGTAAGGAAAATAATAAATTATCCTTTTCGGTTATGAAGTTGAATATTTTAAAATGGTAAGTTAAAAATATGGAAAAAGATTTTTGCATAAATCTTGAATTATCTATTGAATTTGGATGTAGAAGTTATATCTCAGAAGAGAATTGGCTTGAAAAATATTAACATAATGTTTGACAGACAATTCTATAAATACATATTTCTGTATACATATATAGATATTTAGGTATTTATATGTTCACTTGAAATTAACTTAGTGAAAACCTATATCCTTGACACGATACCTTGAGCCATGTTAATTCAAATCGATTTATGTTAACACGCACATATAAACACATTCTTTAACCGTATCAAAACTCATTAGAGTCTCCGTGTAATGAATATTGGAAATGCATACTAAGATCTGCTGAATTAATGCAAAAGCGACTACGTGTACTGCACTTAAACGACTTACGCATTTTATGTCGTAAACACAGTATATAATGTCCATATAATCTTTCAGTAATATACGAAATAATTACTAGAATAGCAATACATATCTGGAAAGCAAATGGAGACTGGATTTATATACATTATTTCTTAAAATAGGGTGATCATGTTTTAACAGGCCCTGTTATTGTGTAGTCTTTAAAATATTTTTATAATATTCAGGTTATCTGATGTACTTATCAGATCGATTAATACAAGAGCGATCGTATACATATTTTAAGCAAATAAAGGTTACGAAAATATTGCAAAATTTTTGATTATAAAATTTTGATTTGGACATTGCCTTTAGATATACAAACAAATTTGATAAGTATAATAAAATAATAATAATTCTAATAAAATTCTTATTCGGGATTAGAAATATGAAATAGATTATTCTCAATTTTGATAAGCAACTTCACTAGAAAATTAACTGTAAATACAATGATCTGTATAAGGAGTCAGGTCTACAACAATCTGAAATTTTGGTTACGGATACTTAAAATAATGCGTAGCAAATATATATATACACACAAATACTTAACTAGACTAAGTAAATTAAGAAAACAACTGGACTGTTATGATAATATTGCCTTTCACAGCGGGTGCTGCGACCCAAAAATTAGCAGAGGTATGGGTAGACCTTGCTGCTTACTACGGAAGAAGTTATACTAAACACATAACTTTAATTGGTACTGGTGGAAATTTATTCAATGGACAATCGACACATAATCTAATTACATATTACACATAATAGTGGTAATGTCAAAGTTCATGGAGTTGTCAGTGATAGAGTGTCGGTCATCAGTATGGACAAAAGTTTGTATCACTTTAGGTTTCTGACGAGGAATATGTTAGAAAAATGCCAAATAACAGCTATTTAAAGGAAGTGCCGGAATACGTATTGATGTGTCACTACAACAACAAATCAAACCCAGACATTTTTAGGACTCTAAATCTTCATGATAGAATTAAATAAAATGATAGAATTAGATATAATACCAATAGTGATAATTCATAGTTCATAATCGAGAAAAAATATGTGCTTCAAAATTTGGTAAATCTAAGTTATTAAGTAAAGCTATTTTATAAGAATTACTAAACATAAATACACTACATCTATAATATATAGGTTCCTTTTCTACTTTTAATTATTATGAAAAATAAAATAAATTGCTTTATATTGATAGATAAAATTCTTGATTCCTACTTCAAAATATAAAAAGTAAGCTTGGCCCTTCAACGCAATATTTTGATTATATCCGTAAATATGACCAGACTAATTCGTAATTATATGTTATGTCGCATATTTTATGATTACCACTTTGCAAATGCATAATTAAAAATAATTTCTCGATTAAAGTACACATGTGCATATTTTTGAATGTTATGCAAAATCATCAAATTTTACAATCAGCCATCAAAAAGATTAAATAAGTTTAACTCGTGGGCATATAAAATAATAAAACCGCTGCATAAATGACATGAAAGTGCATGTGTGCACATGTCTGTGCCAATTTACGATATTTAGAATTTTACAATTACAACGCGGAAAATACTGAAAGCGTCAAAAAGAAAATCAAACCCAAAATGACGAAAGCCTCCATATAAATAAACATAAGATTTTATTACTGAAAATATGCAAAAGTCACACCCCGGGTCCCATAGATGCACATGTGTGCTACTCGGAAAGGAGCGTAATGCATGTAGACACTAAAATTGTTCGCTAGTAAATCTCTTGCAACCATAATCATAAACATTTATGATGCAACATGCCAAACGTGCGTCAACGATAATAGCGACACCCAGTACAGGAGCTGCGATAACTAACCAACGATATCAACAAACACAACCTCAGAAGACTCTTCCCGCACAGATACTCGTACTGGGATAAAGTTTGCCTCGAAGTTGTCATTTAAATGTCAAAATTTAAAGCCAAAACTGGCATATAAACATTTAAATATGTTGACATCGAAGACAACTACAATAAAAAAGCAAACTCGGCATATCTTATTCCTGTAATTCGACAGGATTAAAGTGTTAAACGCAGATGTGCCACTTTTTAGCCGCAGTCACAACTCGAACCATTTGAGTTTGACAGCAAACAAACTGATTTTAGATTTTTAAATTTGATTACGACTTGACGAATAATTGTCATTCTGATGGCTGCGATCTGCACAAGGCAAAACACTTGCTTAAGTAATTGTAAATATTGAATTTAATACACACAATATACAGCCAACAAAGGACCTCCGGAAGGGTTAGAAACTTTAACAATTTGTGGTAGTTGTTACCCTTTTGTTCTTTTGAATTCCCTGCCTCAGTTCATGTGTGGTGTAAACATAAGCCTCGACCGGATGATTTCGTTCCCGTATTTGCGACAATTTTCAAATCTGAGCCTCGGTTTGAGGCGTTAACTTGAAATTAATAGAAATTTCCTGCCACCTCAATCGAAATGCTTGTTTGGCAATTAAGATATGGAAGTTGGTAAAATGCATGGCTGAGTGAGCTAGACTAAGAAGTATTTGGCAATTAAAGCTATTATGGTACGTCTGTCAATTACATTTAATCCTTCCCGTAGGACGAATTTAATTTATAAAAATATATTGCAATATTCTTTTTATGTTATTGAAGTGCTCTGCTTTTAAATTATTTAAAGCAAACCATTAGAGGCAATTTAAAGTATATCACGACATATCATATAAGAATGGAAAAATTGATGTTTCCCTTTCGTCTTCAATTTAATATATTAAATATTGGAATCTTATACATATTTCAATTGATCTGGCGATTATTTTGTAGTTCTTTGAGTAGCTCTCGAATTCCAAATACCATTTGATCAAAAAAGAAGGAGAAGTTAAAAAAACAAGCAAAATTTGAATTTTTAATAATTTTCTTTATTATCGCCTTCAAAGTACTCTCCTCCTGCGGCAATACATGCATGCCAACGCTTGATCCAATTTTCCATACAAGTTTTATAGGCCGCCGAAGGTATGGTTTTAGTTCACGCAGCGAATTCTCTTTTATGACCTATATGGTCTCAAAGTGAGTTCCTTGCAATGGCAATTTGAGTCGGGGGAAGAGGAAAAGGTCACACGGGGCCATATCTGGAGAGTACGGTGCTTGGTTGTTGATATTGGTGGAGTTTTTTGCGACTGGGGTAAAATCCATGAGTTTTTCTTCCATAAATCACTTTTGTCTTCTATTTATAATTGCTTATAATTATATTATAATTATTTTAATTAAGTAGTAAAACTTAATAATACTTAATATTGTTAAAAAGATGTACTATTCTGAAATATTCAATTTATTGTATTTCTTTCCAATTTTTAATCAGCAGAGGCTACATATCGACAATATATCTAACAATATTAGCTTTCAAGTTATCCAATATCTCTAACTTATCGGAGTACATTAACAAATTAGAATACACAAGCAAATCTAGTTAGCACTGTTTGAAGGAATAATCAATCAGTGTTTAATATAATTTGTTTCCGTTCAGATGCACCGCGGAATACAAGTCCAAGTCATGCTCCATGTCAGGCTCACATATCTTTAGTTTGGTTATATGTGCAGTTGTAGATGTTTTTATTGCAGACGATGCCACCTTGTATTTTGTCTTTTCTTCGTTAATATTTAAGTAGCTACTCGTAGTTTAGTTTCAGTGT
The DNA here is from genome assembly GCF_002237135.1 of Teleopsis dalmanni. Lineage (NCBI taxonomy): Eukaryota > Metazoa > Arthropoda > Insecta > Diptera > Diopsidae > Teleopsis > Teleopsis dalmanni. Next base: position 59,340,282 of record NC_051846.1, on the reverse strand, counting down.
AGATTTTAATGGTTGAGAAAAGTCAATCAACCTTTTAATTAATTATCTGATATAAACATCTTTATTCGTAATATCTTCATGCTGGCAGTGGTAGACCGGTAAATATTCATCATAACCGTTTTCTTATTTCCTCCTTTTTTTAACATAAATACTATGTAGAGTACTTTTGATTCTATTTAGATGTTCTAGACCAGACCAATACGATCGCGTGCTAGTACAAGTTACTGTGCAGATCAGAGGGACTCAGAAACAAATACATGTGTCCATGGTTTTTTGCAGAAAATAAAAATACTGCTATAATGTTAAAATTGGTCATGTTAAATCTGGTTTTACATAAACATTTAATCATTTGAATTTTTTTTGGAAACACATAAAAATAAAATAATGTGATTATACCAAAATATATCAAGGGAAAATTTACGTAATTGTGGTAGATTGGAAACATGGCGCGGGTAGTATATGGCCCGTGCTTTGAATAGCCCTGTTCTAGACAATGTCATTCACTATCAAATACTGAAACTTCACAATACTATAAAAAAATTGTAACAAGTTATTTAATGATAAATTACCTATAAGTTCCTAATAATTTATATGGATTGAAGAACCTCTTGTACTGGATTCACACGAGAGTTTTGCTTGTAATTTTAGCTGTCATTTGGAATTATTCTTGATTTCGACAGCGAAACAAGTTCAAATTGGAACTTCAAATCAAATTGAAATCATTAAAATTTCAATGATTCGGAATGTAAAGCAATACCTATTTTTGCTTTATGATTTCAGATGTCAGTTTAAAATTTTTGACTGCTAAAACTACCAGCGCTAATAATTACTATTATCTCACAACTATGAGTCCGTTATTGAATTTCTCAAGATTTTATACAATTACACCTTAAGTTTAGGAGGAGGTAGAATCAATCAACCATTTCCTGTGTTTCTGTCCAGGACTGCAGACAAGGCGACTTTAATGTTTTGGGATCGCTTCTTCATAGGAAGAGATAACGAAAGCAAGCTTATCGGTTCTCCTCAACTTCAGCTGAAAAGCTAAATAGTTTAACAAGGATAGAAGATAATAAAGGTTAACAACTCACCTCTCCTAGCATAATCTTTGAGTGCATCACAATGGCAATATATGCCCCCGAGTAGAAGTGCTGATAACTGTCAGCACGCGTCTTCTCAACCTAACCCACCTCTTGAGATTAGTTGACAAGATTTTCGAGGATCGTTAAATGTCATAACAATTCTTGTTTTTCGTTATTAACTAAACTGTTATGTGGTCTTTGTTTCAAAATATTTGTTTTATATTGCCTTCTAAGTAATATATAGCTACTGAACATTGTTTCTAGATTGTAATAAGATTTTTTAGTATAATCACTCCTATGTTATATAGCCATATTGAACTCACTATTTCATGGTTTAATTACTTTCGCCTGTGTTTTAAACTTTATTTTTATTTTACTTAAATACTTAGAATCTGAAGTGAAATAACCGGAAAATGGTGCAGTCCCTGTAAAATAATTCGAGACATTTTAAATATTTTAGTTGTTTGTGTCGATATTGTTAAATACAAGGATTCGCACATTACGTACCTTTCGTTGTGAGGGAATGAGTTTGCAGTAAAACATTTTGCAAAACAATCAAAATCTGCAACTGACGTTGGTATGGGTAATAGCTTTCAAACAATAAATGTCCGCAAAACCATTGACATGCTGAAAGACACCATACTTGCCTTGTGCTATGCCGCTTAGGCATAGGTGGCCATGTAAACTCAGCCAACAAGTCGGCAGCGTGGGTCATAGCGAAGAACGGAACGATAAGTCATTACAATTGTAGACGACACTCTACTCTGGGCTCACACAATAGCTGTAAAGGGAAATTGCTAAAACTGTAAGCATCAATGACTTCCGCATATTACCGTAAAGGGGGACAAACGGATACACATAACTGAGTGTTGCGAAGAGTGAAGTGTGGGTTGTGGTCGAAGATTTTCAGGCTACAATTTAACGTAAAAGCAATTCATCTAATTTGAATGCTGTGCTGCGGCCGCTGCAGCAAATATAGCAGTGGGTGCAGTTTTATACACTGCCTATAGATTGGCGTTGGTGGTGGTTATGGTCAAAATGGTCATTGGAGACTACTTACCAGTGTTCGTAGCCAGTAAGCACACTCATTCATAGACATTTCATTAAACAAGTGCTGTGAGCTGCCGCGAAGGAGTTTGGGTGTTGCGAAAAAGTCATTGTTTGTTGCACGTTGAGTGGCAGGCAAACAATAAATAAAATTAAAATGATGCAAACAATAACGACAACGGGCGCGCGGTGAAGCATCTATCGGCTTCTACAATAAAATACTTCACTTTTTACATTTTATTTTTTATTTTTATTATTATGTTTTTTATCGAAGGACCTGTACTATTGTAGTAATACGACACGTAATGACCCTGCTGTTGGTCACTCCGCTAGTCAAACATTAAAAAAGCCATCAACAATAGCAAAATTGAAAAAGAAATTGTTTGTAACTGCGAAACGAGTTCATTATTTCGCACCCTTTTCTATTGTTGTCACTGCTCCAACTCCTTGGACTACTCACTGTACGGACTGGACGGATTGGAATTGCGATGTGGTGGTCCAGAGTTCGTGGTATTTGTCGAAAAAGCGCGAATTTTTTTAGTTTTGTTGTTCCTCAAGCCATTGTTCTTTGTTCCGAATGTGTTACGGCAAAAGTATTTGCCAGCAGCCGTAGCGTTTCATATGAAGCGTATCCTTTTTTAATTAAAATGTTGACAGGCACATGTAAAATGTCTACGATTTCGCTATCTGGCCGTCTTTTTCCATTGTCCGCTCGTCTGTCAATATATGACGACTTCTCTTTGTTTTTAAATTTTTTTTTTCTATTTTCACTGAATGCAGTAGCTATTTTTAATTGTGAAATTTACGTTGTCTGTCAAATAAAATGTCAGTAGAAGAATAGAAGTTGCAATTTAGTTCCTTTGGATACAATTCAGTGGATATTTTCCTTTGAATTCTTTAATACTAAAGTAAATAAATGAAAATAATTTACAAAAGTTAATTTTACATAAACATTTATATTATAATGAAAAAATTTTTATTCTCTATCCAGTTTTTATATAATAATCTTACTAATAGCTTTCATTTAGCTTAGTAAGACAGCGCTGCGTGAGACAGATGTAAGTATCGATATACAAAGATAGTGTAGATATTTTTACTTCATCTGAGAACTAGTGTATGCAAAGTGTAATTCGGATTCGGAATTCGGAAAATATAAGAAATTCTCCTGATGAAGATAAAAATGAATTCGCCGATATACGTACAGAAATATACTAAAAACACCGATCCAAATAAAAGTTAAAATTCTTAGAAAAACAAAACCGACTTTAAAATAGTTTCGACGTAGTTAAACACAATATATAGAAGAAAAGCACAATATTTTTGCATTTTATTCATATTATTAATTAACATTACTAATTTTAGAGAGGTTTCGAAAAGTAGTAAACTACAACAACAAAAATTTTATCAATACTTTAATTAATTGAATTTTTGGCTTAACATACAGCTCTTTCGAGTATTACCAAACACCTAATTATTATATAGTATGATCAAATAAAATTATTAATTTAATTTAAATATAGTTAATTTTTATGTCTAATCAGGTATTAGGTAGGTAGCTACGTTATACCGGCGATTCCAAGGGATTCATTTAGGCTAACAGACTTTCATAAAGGAAAGCGTCTGACATAAATCATGCTTTCAATCCTTATTCAGCCTCTTAGTCTTCAAAGACAATATTCTAGACACTTTAAATGCGAATTATAAACTAATTAAATAAAATTCAAATATTTCCTAAGATCACTGATGATGAGTACTTGGCAGTACGTGGAGCAGCCTCATTGGTTTATTATATTTTAGAAGCTCATTTGCATTATGGATCTTTTATTCGGAGAAAAAATTTACTTCTTTGGCGGGACATTGCCGCATATGCTCGTCTCTTTGGCTACGCCGATATAATAAGTCCAAATTTTTATTATACAAAAAGTTTTTAATTTCTCTGCTATTAATAATTATTATTAATAAGTGTATGAATTTAACACAAATAAATTTTTTTTGAAATTAAAAAAAAATTATATAACTTATATACTAATATCGGGAGTAGTATTGGTATTGGCACGTTTCAAATAAATTTCAATCAAATAAAAATATTTTTAAATGAAAGGAGGAAGAAAATAATTGTTTCTGTGATATAAAGAAATAATTTCAAAATTAATAATTAGCAGACTTCGCAGCCTCTGCTACATGGATTAGTACGACTCTCAACAATTTAATTCAATTTTAGAACCCAAAAGTAATGTCCACTTTTTGTCCTTTCATCCACAAAAGCGACAGCGTGACATTTTCATCATTTGTCCATTTTTTTGTTTTTACGGAATGAAATTCTTTCACTTTTTCATTTCTATTCCATTTCGGATTGACAGTACTGACAACCGACAAACCTAACTAAACCCAACGCGGATAAACTTATTTTTCGCATTTTTTCACGATTTGTCGGATTTTCTATTCCAATTTTTTTTTTACGGTCAAAAACAAAAAAACAAAACAACAAAAAACAGATTATATATATATATATAAAAAGGAGAGTTGTAGTAAAAGTAAAAGCATTTTAATCAACATTAAGAATAAATTGTTTGTTGCTGGCAATAGTAGATGGCACTTTCTGTGATCCCCCAAATACTCGTAAATACACCCGCCATATTGTGTCGATTGTTTATATATAGACGTCCTTGTATGTATGCCATAGAGTCCATATAAATGTCGGCAAGTCATTAATTTTACGTATGTCATTTATTTTTCACTCGAAATTAAATTCGCCACTGCTTTTTTCCATTATTTGTGCGAAAAAAGAAATGTTGAAGCAAATGTCAATAAAAAACTTCAATTAAAAATATGCAAATATTTCATGGCTTGAGTTAAATGAGGATTTTCATCAAGAAAAATTGTAGCTGAGATATTTCAACTTTTGGCAAATTTACAATTTATTGAAATTAAAAATGCAAAAATTTTCTTCTTTACAAAGCAAATTTTTTCATTACAAAAAATATGTTATTTATTGCTTTTGGTTCTTAAGTAAAATATTTTCCATTTTGGTTTCCGAGGCATTCTAGCGCAGGACATAAATTTCAAACACTTGGTTAAATAATGTCGCGATAAAAGTTCTGAGCTCTCAACCATAAAATTCAGACGAATTTGTCAAATTTGTTGTAATTTCAGCTAATTTGATTAAATATTTGACAATTTTCGTTGATGAATTGATTTTTAAAAGGATTATTTTTCTAAATTGTGACTTTCAATAACTAAGAAACTATGAGTTTGGAGTCAAAAGCCAAAAATTAAGTCGAATATCATATGAAGAGGGTGTTTTCAAAAAAGCTTTAGTTACTTATACTCATCCGACAAATGAAAAACATTATATGGCGGGGAAGAGGATCACATGGGAAGAATGTATTGAAAAAAATGCGGTTATTATCTCAAAAACCGTTCATTTAATTAGCTTGAGTCGCTTACCGTCTTTCAAGGTATTAAATAGTAAGACATTATTTGTTTGTACATATGCAGATTTGTTTACATATTATTTGTGAGTTAGCAATAAAATTAATTATAAAGTTAACTAAAGCGGATATTACACATCATACTTGGTGCGACTTCCTCACCAAAAAAAACAATAAATTTACTATAAAAAAAAATCATGCGTGCATTTAAACGATGTTTTCGCTTCCACGACTTAAAACATAATGAAATGTGCATGGAAGCCGACAAAATCCGATTGTATACGAAAACAAACGAACAAGACTGACAAATAATCATAATATATTGATTTCCATCAGTCTGCTCGTCATTCCTGCAAATATTGCTATTACACATGAGACTTGGCCCAAGTTTCGCATTTCAATACACCGAGTCGTCGTACCAAGTATGATGTTTAATATCCGCTTAAGAATAAGGACTAAACTTTAAGGTACTTCGCATTAGACTTAGATTTAGAAGTTGTGATAACTCCAAAGTTACATATTCTTAAATAAAAACTTCGTAATAAGAAGAAATCGAAATCAGATACAAGTTATAAGGAAAGAAAACTGTCAGTAATCTTAAAACAAATAGAAGTGCTACTAAAAGTGTGCTTAATATTGTGGTATTACGAAGAAAGAAGAGCATAACGATATAAAGAACATATATTTATATACTTATATATATTTATATATATGTATATATTTATTTTAATTCAAATTACTGCTATTAATTTATCTCCTGCTATATAGTCAAGAGATCCCTCCACAAGAGTCAGGAATGTTTATGGTGGCTTATTCGGTTAGAAACGAACATTCACTGAGCAGCAAAGTAAAGGTGTTCAAAGAAAATTATAGAATTTTGTGGAAATCATATCTAAGCACAGGAATAGATAAATTCACAAAATAGAGAAACATTTTTTCAATAAAAGTAAAGAGAACTTATCAGAGTAAGAACAAGCTAAGAAACGCACAAATTATTAATACAAATTGTCCATAAATGCTCTCTTAGATATAACAAAGAACGTTTATGGATCTAAACCAATATATATATAAAAGGACTGTTCTGTAAATGTGTAATATATAAAGAATTTTGGAATTTACATACAATTAGTTTTATTTTTCAATGTACCCATTGCTCACCATACGGTTCCATAATGGAATCCTCCACTTTTTAATATATAAAGAATTTTGGAATTAACATACAATTAGTTTTATTTTTCAATATACCCATTGCTCACCATACGGTTCCATAATTCAATCCTCCACTTTTCTACATCTTTCAAAAAAAAAGATATTTCTAAGTCCTCAAAATTTTCATAACTAAGACGTATTACGCCTGAATATATATAAGGTTTAAAACTAAGTGTAAACTAAAATCGAAAAGACATTTCGATTTTATTTTCATCTTCTTAGACTTTATCTGCATACTTTAGTAGATCTACACCTATAACATTCACATAAAACTTATTACAGGAAATTTTATCTCAGGAAACCATTTCTTGAAATTTGGAAATAAATAAATATCAGACTGATCGGAATTCAGTAAATGCAGTAAATTGATGTTTGGGTATATATTAAGTGGGTTTTGTGGTGAAAACTTTCCTAAAATATTTTTAACTAGATAGTAAGAACTTTTTTCAATTAAATGTATTCTCATGAACTTTAAATTACTTTTGAAAAAGTGCCCTTTAAATAAATCTCTTTAAATGGCTCTGTGAATGTGATTCATCACATTTTATATATTTTTCTTACTTTCGTCACCTTAGCATTACAAAGTACTCTTTCATTATAGGTTTACCATTTGAAAGAGAATCAATAATAATTATTCCAAGTGCACCTTAAAAAGACTCCACCATAACCTATCTCAATAGTCAAACTGTCATCGGTTTTTTGGAAAGTGTTCATCAGGAGACGTTCCCATGTAATTTTTATTCCTCATGTTAAGTGTTGAATTCACTTGTCGTTTACGTGATAGAAAACCTACGTAAAAACTTAAGTATGCAGAAATATATGCGAGGACTATTCTAAGGTTATTAGGGATACGTTTTTGATCTATTGGGAGTTACGATTTTTCATATGCAAATGCCTTTGCAAAATATTACTTTCGCGTTCACTTAAGATTTTTACTATATCAGCAGTATCGTGCATCTTTAGTCGATGAGTTGACATCACTATATCATGCAGATATATATTATACATTATTTTTTTATATTATGTTATATCCGAAGTTAAGACTTTATGTATTAGGTAGGCAATATGGTCGCTCAGCATCTTTAGGGATCATTTTGAAACTCGATGATTATTCTTGACATATACCTGACAATTAAATCACTATGTTATTACTATGTTAAATATATATATAATGCATTGCATTATATGTCAATAAAAATTTGTTTATTTAGTTAATAAAAAAAATTTGTATAAATAGTTAATGAATAATTGAGATTTTATATTTGTAAAAATATCATTACTATCGCAGCTGATATTTGTTATTAATAAAAAAGCCTGGGAATTTCAGGTAAGTAATAGTAACTGCAGTACTAATTTTTTTCATATATTTGGTAGATTCTTTATTTCTATCTGTGTATAGAAATACGTTTGAGTAAAAGGCAGATATGTTATCATTTTCTATTTTTATTCTGTTCTTTTTATTTCTATCTAATAGATACAATTTTGCTCTGTACAAAATAAATAGGTTGATTAATCCTCAGGAAGATATGCTGATTTAAGGTCCGTCATCAACTAAAAGACAAATAAATGATATGATTTTTTAGCCTAGTTAAAGCCTAGTGTGGGGTAGTGATTAACCCCCCAGTCATTATAGAGTAAAAGTGCGTAATAGCACTAACTCAAGAAGAAGAAGAAGAAGAAGAAGATTTGGTTTATATTTGTACTTGTTGAAAAATACTTTAAGTGACCAGCCATCACAGTTGTTCGGGCATCACTAGTGGTGCTTGCATGTGTTGGGTGTATGGTGTACCCCAATGTGTGGTATAGCTGCCAGGGAGGAGCTTCCGATACGTCTGAATTAACTGACTTTCTACTGAAGGCATGGGTTCATATCCACTAAAGTGGAGGTGATGGAGCTTCAATCTGACAATTGGGCAATTGGAGATCTGGGAACAACACATCATTTTCCATAAGTTTGTGATCTAATGTCTATAGTCCAACTGCTCTTATTATTCTTAAGTTATCTTTTTAAAAAACTTTTTGAAAGTTAAGAGGACCTAAAGTCAAGAAAATTTTAACTGACATTTTTATACATTTTTGAACATTGATATGGTAAAGTTGTCGCTTCGTTAAGAGCAAGGTAGACCCTTCTACGCTGGCTACCACTTCCTATTATATTGAAAATGTGTTTATAGTTGTGTTTTAGAGAAGGTTTTTCAAATATCTATTACCACCCGTACCACTCATATGTGTAAAATATAAATAAATCTCTTACTTAATACCATATACTTCTCCCTTTACTCCTTTTTGTGACTCCAACCAACTCCATTTTTTGTCATCCATATTGTCACAAAACCGACAATGACCATAAAAAACTTTTAAATCAATACAAATTTGTTTTGATTTGTTATGGAAGCGAAATTTTATTGCATTTTTCTGTGACAACAGAAACGAGGAAAGTTAAATCCGCGAGATTTATGTAGTCGAAAGATTTATAAACAGAAATCCGCGAATTTGTGGCAATTTTTGCAAAATTTATTACTAAGTCCAGTGCACCCCATAATTGTGAACTCCGTGAATGCCGAGATGGAGTGAGAATAGGAGTGCATGTTGGGTACTGCGTTAAGTGCTTTTGGAACGCATAAATCACGTTTTGTGACAAACTTAGTACGGCAGATTGCGTCGCGTATCGAATTGCGTACACCGGATAAATTCGCTGTGATCAAATTTATTTGCACTGTTTTAGGCGCGTAACAAACAATCAAATTAAAGTGGATTAACGGTAGCCAATTGTGGTCACAGAGTGTCAAAGTACAATTTTGTTGGCAAAGTGCAAGTGCATCAGTGCATCAATGCTGTTAAGCTGCGCTTTGTGTTGATGGCATTTTAATTAGTTTTAGTTGTGGCAACGAAATTGCTTAAATTGACAACTAAGTTGGTTTTGCGTTTTGGAGAAACTTCAACTAAATTAGAAGAAATTGTTTTAATACCATTCAGTTGATGACAAAAATTAAATTAAAATGGTTTCTGTTTATGTAATATAATTTATTTTCGTGCACCTAACTTTAAATAAGACTATAGTAACATATTTTTTTTTATTTGCTTTAATTTGAACCAACTAATATCCGTTGAGACTTATCTCCGAGTTTTCCGTTTATTTCAAAATTCTTTAATAAGTGGCTTACTAAAGCTATTTGTTTGGCATTTGCTCATTTAGACGCTTAAATTTTTACTTCCTTTAATCCCTCTCAGACCGTCGACCATAAAAAGGCACTACAATTAAGAAAATTACAAAATCGCTTGGATTTCTAATTACGCCAACTCTTAAAAACTTCTTAAGTCTTCTTTTTTGTACTTTTCAATTATATTTTTATGTGCATTCGTATTTTTCTTAGTAATTTTATTATTTGTTTTTACAGTTTTTAATTTTATAACTGATTTAAAATGCATAAAGCGAAAACCCGAATATAATCCGAATGGATTCTTTCTTATTATGAGCATCCAAACCCAAATTATCTTAAATAATTTTACGACATTTGTTTCAAATTAAACTTTTGACTTTCGGCACACTTCTTTCTCTCATCCAAATTCTAAAGCAACCACATTTTTCTGCTTCCTAAGGAACATTTGAAACATTCTTTTTAATATTTGATGCATTGCCACTCTGTAATTATCTGCTTCAAAATTTCCAATTAAAATTAATGAAATATTTTTAATGCGAGCAGACATAAAATATATCACGGAAATTATCAAAATGTCCACATTATTACTGCGATATTCTATTGAGACTACAAAGACAGCGGTGGTGACAGTGACGGAGTAATTATTATCACGAAGGATTTCAAAAATTATTTACCCCCTCAACCTTTCACACACAATAAGGCCAGTTTGGGGTCACAAAAGCGTTGTCTTTAACGAACACAAAAAATCTCCCCAATTTTAAGTAGCTGTGGTGTCAGTCTCTAAGGAATTTTTTTAATTATTATGGAATTCTTCAGAGGAGTTGACGCGTTGATTTCTGATTTGAAAAACATTTCAAAAATTTTTTAACTAAATTCTGGTAATACGCAAAGTCAGACGTCTTACATGAGTGCTTTGAATGCAAAGAAAGTTATCCTTCCATAAGCAAAAACAAATTGTGATCAAAAATATATGGAAAGTTTTAAATTTTCGTATACTGTTTGAATTCTGTGTTGTATTGGTTGCACTGTTGTACGTGTTACATGTCAGGCCTTCACGATGTTTAGTTTGTTTTAGACGGGTGAATGAGCATGTCTTACGTTTGTGTCTTTGGCGATTTTCTAACAGGTGAGAATCATTTCAAATATCAAACCATGCCTTTGGTGCCAATACTATTTCACAGCAATCTATTTTTCTGAACAGTGTATATGTTCTCAAAAGGTCATAAAGGCATAGAAACTGACTGAAATGTGGGGGTCTTAACACCCATCAACGATATATAATATATCTTTTATATTTTGATAATAAAATATTATTATCAAAGGATTTTTAAATATAAATTATATGCCATTGTAATTGCAGAAAGAGCTAAAGACCTAGCAATGATTTTGAATTTGTTTTTAAGACCTAGCTATGGCCTTGAGCTACTTGACCGTGGCTTAAGTACATGTTCTCAAGTAAACTTACTTCGAAGAAAACCACTATAATTAAATATATATGTTTTGTTAAAATTAGAAGTTGTCATTATATTTTGTTCACATCTCATAAATTAAAATCAAAGTACCAGAGCTTATATTCTATAATAGGCGTATTCTTTTGTAAGCATATCGTAAAAAAGCAACTGTTTACTTTAAAAATAACATATAAAATAACAATACTGCTGGCTTATTTAGTCCAACTTCTCTGAAACCGCTTAACTAATAAGCAGTTCGAATCGCATGGTTGCCAAGTCTAAAAATTTGTCTATTGTGAATGATTTTTGGAAGTACGTACAAAATTTCCAATTAACTATCAACATATGATTTTGTTATTTATTCGTATTTCGTGTAGTTATTCGTATTTTTTTACATATTATTTTAGTGTTAAAAATTATTATTCATTTTCGAAACTAACTTAAAAGTTGTATATTTTACAAATACGTGTATGTCTGTATTTGGATATATAAACCTGTCAGGCATCAAAACAAAAATATCCAATTTTACCAGAGTTGCCAATACTAGATATCATGATTCTTGTGTCCGAACCTCCAGTTATCTACTTACTGGAGCTTCGTCATTGTCATGGCTCCTTAACCATTTTCATGGTTATAAACCCATGGCTTCAGTGGACACGGTGAAGGCTAATCATCGGAGACACGTCAGAAAAATATTGAATACTTAGTCCTACAAATTATAATCTATGTGATAGTGTACCTTACTTTCAAACGTAAAATGATAAATATTAATGTATGAATATATAATATACGCATACCTAATTATATACGAAAAAGTTTATAAACATATGAATATATATATATAACCATAAGGATATAATTAAAAAATAATTAAATCATAAAAATATAGGTTAGGCTAGGTTATGCTGAAAAACAAAAAAATGTGACTAAATACTAATTAAATTCTAATAGAAATATACAATTAAATAATATATATAATTAAATGCAATAAAATATATAAATAAATAAATAAAACATAAAAATATAAAAATGGATATAAATCAATGCTTCCCCACAAATCGTATTCTACATGTACATCAAAGAACACAGATACATTATTTAGAGCAACGTCAAATTTGAATATTTTTAATAAAAAATTTGATTTAAAAATTGAAGCATTCCTTGATTTTTATGATTTAAAATTATTTCTATAATTTGAAATTGAAAAGAAAATCAAATCAATTAACAATTTCTCTTATCTCAGTTTTTTAGAAACAACTCAATTGACAGAAAAATGCAATTCTTTTCAAATCTCGCAAAGGTCAAGACACCACTAATGTTTCGTCTGCCTCAAAAGCAGCAAATGCAGAAACAGTTCGTCCATATTGGAGCAAATATTAATGAAGGTGTCAGAAAAAAGTCGTCGTCTTCTTCACGCACCTATGAAATAATTGACCATGCTTACGATGCAATTGTGGTTGGAGCTGGTGGTGCAGGTTTGCGTTCTGCTTTTGGTCTCGTAGCACATGGCTTTCGAACTGCGGTAATAAGCAAAATTTTTCCCACACGTTCGCACACAATTGCCGCACAAGGTGGAATTAATGCAGCATTAGGTAATATGGAAGACGACAATTGGCGTTGGCATTTCTACGATACGGTCAAAGGTGCTGATTTTCTTGGTGATCAAGATGCTATACACATGATGTGCCGTGAAGCGCCGAAAGCTATTGTGGAATTAGAAAATTATGGCGTACCCTTTTCACGCAAAACAGATGGTAAAATATATCAACGTGCATTTGGTGGTCAAAGTTTGGATTATGGTAAAGGTGGTCAAGCACATCGCTCGTGTGCTGTGGCAGATCGCACCGGGCATGCTGTCCTGCAAACACTCTATGGTCAATCATTGCGTTATGATTGCCATTATTTTATTGAATACTTTGCATTAGATTTGATTTTTGAAGATTGCGGTTGTCGTGGCGTTATGGCTTTATGTATTGAAGATGGCACTATACATCGTTTTCGTGCTTGGAATACCGTCATTGCTACTGGTGGTTACGGTCGCGCTTATTTCTCAACAACTTCGGCACACAGTACTACTGGTGATGGTTTCGGTTTGATTACACGGCGTGGTTTGCCTCTACAAGATTTGGAATTTGTACAATTTCATCCCACTGGGGTTTATGGTTCCGGTTGTTTAATTACAGAGGGGAGTCGTGGTGAGGGCGGCTTTTTAGTCAATTCGGAAGGCGAACGCTTCATGGAACGCTATGCTCCCAGTGCTAAGGATCTAGCAGCTAGAGATGTTGTCTCGCGCGCTATGGCTATAGAAATTTTAGAAGGTCGTGGTACTGGTCCCGAAAAAGATCATGTGGATTTACAACTTATGCATATTGATCATGAGGTGATTAAAACTCGTTTGCCTGGTATCATGAATACAGCAAGAATTTTTGCGGGTGTTGATGTGATGAAAGAACCAATACCGGTATTACCAACTGAACATTATAATATGGGTGGCATACCGACTAACTATCGTGGACAAGTGCTTACAATAGACGATGCTGGAAATGATGAATTAATTGAGGGCTTGTTCTCATGTGGTGAGTGTTCCTGTAGTTCTGTGCATGGTGCTAGCCGTTTAGGTGCAAATTCCTTACTTGATTTACTGGTGTTCGGAAGAAGCTGTGCTAATGCTATTGCTGAATGCCATAAGCCTTCAACACCTCCACCAGAAATGAAAGAAAATGCAGGCGAGGATTCTATTGAAAACATTGACAAATTAGTACATAACAATGGCAAACACACAACATATCAACTTCGCTTAAGAATGCAACGAGCAATGCAAAAATACGGTGCAGTCTTTCGTGATGGTCCTGTACTGTTGGAAGGAATGAAAGTAATGCGTGAAATATTCAAAGATTTTAAGGATGTCAAAATTGCTGACAAGTCTAGAGTTTGGAATACGAATTTAACGGAAGCTTTGGAATTGCAAAATATGCTAGCTATTGGTATGCTTACCATTGTAGCAGCAGAAAATCGCAAAGAATCTCGTGGTGCACACGCAAGAGAAGATTTCAAGATGAGAATTGATGAATTTGATTATAGTAAGCCTACCGAAGGTCAAACGGCTAAGCCATTTGAAGAGCACTGGCGCAAACATACATTGCTTTGGTTGGTAGACGATGAAGGTAAAGTTTTTATACGCTACCGTCCGGTCATTGATCACGTCTTGGATGATTCAGTCAAAGCAGTTAAACCATTTATACGCAAATATTAAAATAATTTTTATTCATTTTTCGTATATTTTCATTCGTATTATTTTTAAAATAACTGTTTTATTTAACAATTAATGATTAACAATTATAAATTGTTACCAGTTCATCAGTTACTATTTTTTAAATAGTTTAATACAAAGATTGGAATTGTGATAAACGTCTTTTTGAATTTTTGTAAACTTTGTAAATTTTGATGTTGTTAATTGGCATTTTGACTTTGGCTTATTTTATGATACATTCGAAAGAGGTTGAACACTAAGTTTGTGAATACTCGTTTAGTGAAGAGGATTGGGGTTCGTAGTGATAATAATTAATGCAGTAAGAAATCTTCAATATACGTGTTTCTTGTAGTTAACAGGGTTTAGGATTTTTTTTATGTATTACTAATTAATATGCAAATTATCTATTCATCTTTTAGTTTTTATTTGAAAAATAAGATCTTATAAAGTACTTTAAACTAAGCAAATGTTACCAACTCATCGGCAGGCGCTGTAAACTGTCAGTCTATGAAAAACTAATATTTATAAATAAATACTGAAGGACTTATAACACACAATTCTAGAATTGTACCAACAAGCAATGTTTTGCAACTGTCCAATGCCTTTAAATTAAAGTGCTGCGATACATCGTAAATGCTCCTTACTACAACAGAAACAGTGATCTCCATCGTGACTTCGGCAAGCCAACAGTCGACGATGTGGCTAAAAAGTGTGCTCACAAGTAGCGTTTGAAAACAGATGCTAACGTTATAACACCCAGACTTCTTCAGATGGTTGCACTACCTAGACGGTTAAAAAGGAAAACTGTGGCAGATCTAATGGACAGCGAGTAGCAAAAGAGCTTCGCTTTCGTCTCTTTCATCTTTTTCGTCTCTTTTTCTAATCCAAATAACTAGGTGCATTTGTACTAGGTGCATTTTTAAAAAGGCTACTGTCAATATATTAAGAACAGTTGATAGAAAAAAATCTAATATTTAAAATAATTGTGTAAAAACCTATAAAGCAATTCGGAAGTGACAATTCCTGGACCAGCGACTATTACAACTAACATAACTATGTAATTTTTTTCACCACCTATTGTAAGTAGAAAAATATATACCTACATACCATATATATAAAATAATTTTAATTTTATAAATGAAATGAAAACAATATTAAATAAATGAGTAAAAATTATATTTTTTGCAACACTTGTTATAATTTAATGTATTCAGGCGTAATAAATATACAGCAAAATCGCTATAATTCAATTCGCAGGATTTAAAACAGTTGAAATTACAATATATATAATCGGATTATGGACTCAGCGGAACTGTAGAGTTGACAAAGGAACAAAATTTAAAATCTTTAAAAATTTTACACATGAACGCGATTTGATATTATTGAATAAACAATATTTTACAAAACCTCATATAAATGCAGTACCCTTTCACTTTGCAGGGTTGTTTCGGGTGGACTTTTTTGACGATTCCAATAGGATATTTTGCATTTAATGGATAAGTAGCCAATTGAATATTATATGTTCTGTTTTTGTTTTACGATTTTTGAAAACTTTATGGCATAAACAGAAAAAAACAATTTAAATATTTTAAAAATATTACGCATATGCTATTAAGCTCATTAATAGCTGTGGGGTTGGTAAGGATTAGTGAGGCACGCATGAAAGACTCAAATAAAGTGTAAAAGGAGTTACGGTCGTCGGCATCAAGTGTTGGTAGCGGACATAAGGACATACTTGTAAATGATAATGTGACATAATTGAAAACCAAAACTAAAGCACTTAACTTTTGTGTACGCCAAAATGCACAAAAAACGCAACATATGCGTACATTTAGCGTACGAGGAAGAAAAAAAAGTGGTTCTTAATTGAAATGGAAGTAAAATGCTATTTGATTGCACTTTTTTGGTTGAGCTGGCAGGATGATTGCAACCTTAAATGGCAGTGATGACAAGTTAAATGACAGCTAAACTGTCACAATGACATTCGAATATATTTTACTTATTACTTGACACTGTGACAAGTGCAAAATGAAATCTTGGCTGGTTATAATGCTTGGTTGGTAATTGTTAAATTAATAAATATCCCGCAGGATAACTTAATACAATTTTTTTTTGTAAATAATTTATGGTGGTGCATTCATTTTATCTACAGTACCGACAATTAATAAACTGTATTGATTTTTTTTTTGTGAAAACCTATTTGAGGTAACAAATGTTAGACTTTCTTATGTTACAAAAGAAATAAAAATTAGTTTTAATTGCTGATGCATATATTAAAAACCTTCATTCCTTACTTTTATTCCATCTAACTATACTATACTGTACAATACCGCAAAATGTTACCCTATTTGCTTTAGAGCTATTAAAACTCCATACATTATCAGTGGTGTCAATTTTCAAACAATTGTTAGTACATAAGGTTGACATTATTTCAAACACAATTTCGATTAGATATCTAACCCAAACAACTTTGGTGTACCTTTTAGCATTCCAACCGAAATGACAAAAAATTCCAAATTGACATTAACACCCCAATTGTCAAAACTCTTAACAAAGCAAATGCAATAATTAGGGATGCGCTCAAATTTCCTTAAAAAATTCTATTAAATTTTTTTTAAAAAGTCCCAATCAAAAGGGCATTTCATGTATTTTTCATATCTTGGCGTTCTTTAGTAAGCAAATAGTCGCTAAAAAAATATTTTCAACCTTACGATGCAACACTGGGCGCAGAGGTGAAACCACCACATAGTAATGTGCAGACATGTTACTAGGGTACTAACAAGCCTCGTACCCACTGCTGTTACTGATATATGTGTGTCCCGCGTAAATAACACACAATCAAGTAATAATTTATTTATTTATTACCTTTTTAACTTGTGATATGAACACGACATTTGTTATTGGAAACTAATACATATGTGTAAGATGCTATCGAATAGACTAGAGAACCTGATACAACCCACGCAATATTACAGAGAATATTTTTTTGTTATTAATTGAAAATAATTTGTGACATATGTGCACATTTTTCTGTTTGCAGTTACTTTCTATGTGTGCCTCCAAGTCTTATCCAAAATATACCCCCGGGTTTGATCCGTAAATTACACAAATTTTTAAGTTGAAAATAAAATACCTAGCGCGTATATTTCTAAAAATATTAAACTGATTTTGTTAAAAATTCGATTTGATTTAAATTTGTTAATTCCTTCATATAAGTAGGTTTGATTTATTTACATAGAAATATGTGCTCACATATGTCAATGCGTAACGGCGGACCCGTATTGGGTTATTAGCATTTGTAAGTGCACCTTTTTTGCATACACGTGCGACGTCTGCCGTTCTGTGAAAAAGTGCAAAATCCACTCAAATGTCATAATAAATAAATTTTAAACTTCCTTTTAGTAAAGAATCATACACGCAATATGTATGCTGCCACTCCCCTTAATTTTAAATTTTTGCCATATATCACAAATTTGAATATATTACGATTTAATTTTTTGGAACACCAATGGCATCGGCATTATGCCCTCAGTATGGTTTTCCATCTTTGCTAAATAAATTTCATATTTTTTTTGTTAAATTAAGGAATCAAATTTTATATTCAAGGACTTTTAAAAAAATATGGGAACTTCAATTGCACACGCCCACAATTATTTCATCATAATTTTTAATAATCCCAACGATGATTCTTAAGTCAATCGTTGATGTGTGAAGTATGAATTAATTGAATATTTTAATATATTAACTTAAGTAACTCTGTTATCGGTTTTAATAAGAAGGTCGTAGTTTTAGGATTTGAATTTTATTTAAATGAATTATTTATTTTAAAAAACCTAGAACCATTTATATATCCATCTTTGTGCTGACTTTTTGGTAAATATACTATGGAACGAAATATGGTGTAATCGTTTACAACGTATATTAATTCTTCTTAATCGAATCTTCAAAGTACTTCCTCTTGACATAATATACAGTATATTGAAGCCAACGTTTTTTCTCATCACGGAATCACGGTTAAAACAGATTTTCAGAATGATCTTTAAAGCACACACCAATTCGGTTTCCATCTCCTTAATTGTACCAAAACAAGTTCTCGGAAAGAACTCTTTAGCTGAGGAAAATCAGTGCGAAACAGGCGAATACATTGGTTGTGAAACAATAAGTTGAATTTTTCACAAAATTGTCTCTAAAAATCAATGAAGAGATCGATGGTGCTTTATCTTTTTGCAAAAACCCCAAAATTGTATATTCAAAATTCTGATCTCTCTACGTAAATGCTGCAATACCTTCAAATAATAAATACCATTTGGCTATACAAAGAATTTGAAATCCACAATACAACGTCAATCGAAAATACCTGTTAACACTACTTTGACTTGTGAAGGAACCCAATGGGTTCTTTTCGTATTTAGCTTATTTTAAGCACAATTGTTTCCATTGTTTCTATTGTACATTGATCCAAGTCTCATCTGCAGTTATCATCTTATTACATCTTATTTCATCATTCTTCAGAAGTCAGCAAGCGTTATTTGACGGGTTTCAACACAATACTGCTCTTTTAAAAGATTGAGTATTTTTGTCATCCAATGAAATTTTACTCTTCTGAGACACAAATTATTAGGTCTAAGCTGATTTGAATAAAATATAACCAGTATCAGCGAGTCCCTATTTGTTAATCGATGATTAGTAAGCACCTAGACACGTTATTCAATAGTTGATGTTGACATTCATCCAAGCGATTTGTATCTACATCGCATTCCCTGCCTACTTTGAATGGTTGACTTGTAAGCACTTTTTCTGTGATATACCCTGATTGCCGAAAAACGTGGATAATATTCTTTAACCTTTCTTCAGCAGATATTTTCCTTTTCCTGAATAGAGTGCTGAAAATAAGGCGTTATCGATAAATTTTCAATACAATAAATACGAAATGCCATAATGCCTTTTAATATGACATTTCATTTCATTTGGGTCATATTATATGGAATGCCAAGGGCACGGCAAAATTAGTTTTTTTGGCCTATGCCGAAAATGCATATTATGTAGCTTGTCAGATAAGTATTGCCAATTACGTATTTTTACTACCACTTTTGTATTTTTTGGATGTGCTTAAATTTAAAAGAAAATATAGATATGCTCACTTTCAATTTACTATCAAAAATAATCAGAAAGAAAAAACTCATGGAGGCTGTAAAAATGTTAATTTATTATTAAACTTTTTTATAATAATTGTTAACAGTACTTGTAAAATTATACGTCTTTCCTTAAAATCGGAAAATGTTAGAATTCGATTATTAGCGGGATATAAAATAGGCTGTACTTGCGGACATTTTTGCTTTAAAAGGTATTAAAATTGTAGTATTTTGCTCCTATAAAGCGTAAATTCTAACATTTATTACTGGACAACACTGCTTTGCCTAAGTGACAAGCGACGGATAGCGTCGGTTCTCATAACGAAATGTGAGCCGACATATTGTTTTTTCTCTCACTCTCACTCTGAATTTTTTATTTTGCATTGAAAATAACAACAATTTTGCTTATGCAGTGCCCGAGCCACTCTCATAATATGACCAATGTTGCTCTATTCTTAAAAAAATATCAAAGAAGATAAAGAAAAGAAACTCAGAAGAAGTTTTGAATAATTGTACCTCTTTGTGTAATATTGCAAAAAAGTCTCCATACCAGAATTGTCAAATATTAAAATCGGTGGGGCTTATAACCTAAATGTTAACTACATATGTGCTTGCATATTAACATGAAGCTATATCTTCTAATTAGAAGAAATTGTGTAATTTATTGTTTTTAGAAAATCTATTGTATATGTTAATTTAATTTCAATGAGTAAATATAGGCATGATTTTTGATATCAGTTTTACCTGATATTATATATAAAAATTTTAAATTTGCTATATAAAATCAGTACTACTATAATTATATTGACGTATGTAAATATATATAGCTAGTTCAGGACTAGTGTTTCATTTTTTAAATGTTTAATATGTTATAAAAAATAACAGGAAACTATTTAATTAAATGTAAATTATAAATAAATTTGATTTATTAAATAAAGGTTGCGCAACGCATTTAAAGCATAAAATATCCTGTTTGTTGAGTCAATAATTTCTAATAGGATCTTTCACTCATTTCCATAACTTTGTTTTTCTTTTTAAGGAGATGACGTTTAAAAATGCCCGGTTTCCACGGACTAAAAACAATCCCCCTTATGTTCCGTTTCTATTCTGTTCTGGAACTTTATCGGGATTACTTCAGGATAGAGACCCTATATTAGTTTTCCATTAAAAAATCTGGTTTTTCTTCGTTAGCATGCGTCCAGAATTCGCTTAGGTCTACTTGATTTTCTCTTTTTTAAAATTGGCCATTTTCTAGACCATATTTTTTCCATTTGAGAATGATTGTAATGAATCGGTCTCGGACGGTCCAATATTTTTCAGATAGCAACATCTTCGTTTTGATATCTTCTCGTTTATTTCACCGACAATTGTTTCAAGTGATGTTCTTTCAGTGTTCCATCAGTTGTATTTGAAGATGATGTTTACAGCGTTGTCTTCGTCTGCATCTCTGTATATGCATTTCGGATTATTTACTTCACGTTTTTATCATAATAATCATAAAACCGTCAGTTGTTTAAATTTCTAAGGAAGCATGTTACACAGTTTGGACAACTATTAAGGAACTTTTAATACAAAGATTTTATTTATAATTTAATAATTAAAAAAAGTAGAATTTACAATTTAATAAAGCAGAATGCAACTGCATGTTCAAGCCCTTGTGTCTGTATGATTTGAGGAAAAACCAAACAAAAAACACAATCGCGACTTATACATTATATATTTAGAAGACATATATAATTTTTTACAGTTGTGAAATGTGTTAAAACGTAATTAATCGTGGTGAGTAGGGACCGGGTGGGCAAAAAAGCGTGACCGGATGGGGAAAATGATTAAGCGCCATTGTGTAGCACTAGGTGTTTTGTTTTTGTACTGCGTGATATTTTCATCTCAATACACAAAATTTTGTGTATTTTTTGAGTAATCCAGAACATTTTATACACAAGTTTTCGAGTAACTCTCAGTTTCTTTTCTTTATGTTCTTTGTTGTCAACAATTGTCAAAATGAAAACCGACAACGATTGACGTTTGGAAATTTACTATAGCAAAGTTCGTTCAACACTTCAATTCGACTCGTTCAATAATCGAAAATATCGAAAGTTTTATATCAATAAGATTGTGTATATATTCGTGTAACTTTATAAAAAACTTAGTTAAATCTAACAAGCTCTTTTACAAACAAACAAATTTACACCAACTGCATAAAATTTTATTTTGTCTGCAGTTAGTTTCAATTTTCAAGTCCGAAAAATATATCCAATTTTCTTGAGCAGTCGGTTTTGTATACACCACTCCACAATGGAATATTTTGCAAATAAACGTAGAATCGATCAAGATATTAAAAAGCTTATAGAGTGCAACTATGAGGTCAAAATTATTAGTTTGCGTGAGTTACTGGTTATATTTAAAGGACCTGATGAATCGTTGTATGATAACGGAGTATGGAAAATTTGGATAATACTACCTAGGCGCTATCCTTTAAGTCCACCGATAGTCATATTCAAAAATAAGATTTTACACCCAAATATTCACGAACAAACGGGAGCAATATGTATGAATGTACTTTACGAGGCGTGGACGCCTATTTACAGTTTGACAACTATTTTTGACACGTTCCTGCCATATCTTTTGAAAAATCCAAATGCAAGTGATCCCTTCAATCTAGAAGCTGCATCTCTGTTCAACACTAATAGGGAACAGTACGAAAAACGCGTTAGAGAGTATGTGATTCGTTATGCAACTGAAAAGCCAACTGTCACTGATAACGAATTAGTATTACGTGATGTTAACAATATAAATCCGGAGACTTCACATGACGCTACTACTAATTTTACTTGGGAATCGGCATTTATACAAAGTTACCAATCTGCTGCTGCTTTACTCAATTCAGAAACAGAAGATTCCCCATTAGATATGCCTCTTATACCCTTTGAAGAGAATATCGGTGCAGATGTACCAGCAGTACCAGAAGCTATGAATGGTGTTATACTATGTGCTGATACTCTAGGCGAAGAACTTAGATCTACTGTAGAAGCATTCAATAGCTTAGTTCAATTGGAGGTTATGTCAGAATCATATGAAAACTTTAACAATGTTGAGGCTTTAGTTCCTGTCGAAGATGTTGGACAGATTACAGGGGAAGACATATCCATCAGTATACAAGCGGTTAATACATTAACAGAGTTAGAGAGTAATACGAAAGCAGATGAAGGTGAATTTATTATTGTTGATCAAAAAGAAACAGTTACAGAAGTCAATGAAGAACCGTATGTTGGCGTAGTAAACGATATCGATTTACAAGATATTGAAGATGAAGATGTACAAGGTTTCGAGAAAGAATATGATGACGGTCTTGGCGCAGACGACGATGTTGGAGACATGTACGTCAGTATGCAATCGATTATTACATTACCAGATTTTGAGAGTAATCCGAAAACAGATGAAGGTGAATTTATTACTGTTGATCAAAAAGAAACCGTTACAGAAGTCAATAAAGAACCGTATGTTGGCGTAGTAGACGAATTCGATTTACAAGATATTGAAGACGAAGTTGTACAAGGTTTTGAGAAAGAGTATGATGACGTTCTTGAGGTAGATGCCGAAGATGTTGGAGATATATACGCCAGTATGCAATCGATTATTACATTACCAGATTTTGAGAGTAATCCGAAAGCAGATGAAGACGAGTTTATTACTGCTATTCAAAAAGAAACCGTTACAGAAGTCAATGAAGAACTGAATGTTGGTGTAGTAGATGGATTCGATTTACAAGATATTGAAGCTTCTGAAAAAGAATATGATGACGGTCTTGACGCAGATGAAGAGTTTTAGAAAAACTATTTATATGTTTGGGTTATCTGATAAAACGAAAAATTTATAATTGATTTAAATAAAAGATGTATGTATATAACAGAGAATAACAAAACTTAAAGCTAAAAGTGTGCTATTTTTTCAAAAATTTGAATAACATTTGATTTCATTAAAAGAAGTTATACATTTTTACTGAAAGTGTAAAAATTTTAAAAAGTGTTGAATTTATATTATTATTAAGATGGAATTTATGCTATATTCAATACAAGAGTATTGAATATCTTTATTTTTTTTCCGATATTAGAGCCCATCTAGTTTTTTGTTTATTTTATACACCAGTGGCGAATAAGTTCTTAGATCTTATGGTGTTTTGCTGTTATATTATTTGTTTAATAGAATTTTTAAAATTTAATAAAATAAGTTTCTATCTTCCAGGTAACAACTAAACTTACAGTGCCTCTTATCAAAGTTTCTCTGACGGCTCTTTGATTGTTTTAATTTAGTTAAGTTTTTAACAATATTTAAGGTTGGAACTCTTCATAAGCGACTATGAATGCGATGGCCTTTGCATGTTGTTTCCTTTTAAAAGAGTTAGAAAGAATTACCTCGTTTGTAGTTATAATTCAACATACAGGGTCCCCTCTGAAAATTTCCATGATGGTTTTTAGGTTGTTTTATTTGATTTATATTTACCTACATGAATATTTTAGGTTTGAATTATCTTTTCTTATAGTAGTAGTTGGAACAATTTACCTCATTTCATTCTCTAAAATGGTTACATACCTAAAAATATCGGCGTCGCTTCTTTCATTCTCTAAAATGGTTACGAATCTAAAAATATCGGCGTCGCTTCTTTCATTGAAAATTTGTCTGTAGTTTTGTTTATTTTTGCCAAGTATATTTACATTTTTATTATACTCCACAACCAGTCTTTGTGTTTTAAAAAATCCTCACAAGAAAAATTGTTGATGTCATATACAAAACCTTCAGTTAACTCCTCTAAAAAACGACTTCAACTCCTCGACTTACTTACTCCTTCTTATATTTCATTCCAACAATTAATATTAAATTAAAAAATATTGATAATTTTTACAATATATTATAATATATAATATACACAATAATATATATAATTATTGAAAATCTTAAAATATTAGGTGATCTCAATGTTATGGATTAGTTGAAAACCAATCAAAAATAGATAAATAGGGTTAGATAGAAAACTAACGATACTGTGCTACTGAGTACAGTATGTATGGCATGTTCATTGTAGATGTAAACTATTTTAACTTACTTGGGAAGGGTGGTCATATGTCAGATCGAATCAAAAAAAAAAGTACTGTATCACTTTGAATTACGAAACCAGGTATGGAGAACTCAACATGTTGAGTGTAGAATAACAGCTAAGTTAGTGTGGAAACTTTAGCGCTACATTTTTTGAAACTGTGCAGCAATTAAGTTGAATCCTCAAGACAGCAAACAACGAGAGTATCCAGTAAATATATTGTAAAAAACTGAACTGAATATTGTTGAAATGCCGAGCTATGATATCAAAAAAAGTGCTGTAGATAATTTAAACGTAACCATTTTATTATGACACTTCATTTTTCTTAAGATGGAAATAATATAGTTCTGATTCTAGTTTTACAGAGAAAGGTGCGTTAAATCTAAAATATAAAAATATATTGTATAACATTTTATATAACTGAATAACATAAAAAATTATAAATAAATTTTAAAAATTTTGTAAACATATATCTATATATTCAAATGTTTCCAAAATATTCCATTTGAGTGCTTTATTGGTATAATTCCATACTCTATTGTATAACAATTTTATTGCATAGCAATTAAATTATATAAAGATTTCCAAGACAGATAGCAAAATTTGACTAAATTATTTAAACACGGCATTGCCACGTATACGATTTATATCATTCCGTGTTCGAGATTTATTCGATATAATAACTTAACAATATATTACAAAATTGTTTTTAACACTAATTGCCATAAACCACACTAATGAAAAATTTTAGTAATACATACAAAATTTCTAACGAAAAACAACGTTAAAATAATAAAATTCATTAAATTCATATAGATGAACCATAACTAGCTAATTTGATATACGAAGAATTCCCACCTTAAAAAGTCGGAGCTGGTGTTTACAGGCTTTATGGGTTTATGTGAGAGACTTTAACCTTAAATGTTACTATCAGAACTGCAGAATAGTCATTCTAACTGAGCCCAGGCAGCTAATTATGTTCTCAAGACTGGTATCTAGAAACATAGAATATCATTAGTCAAAACAATAAGATATGGATCCTATGCGATTTCAGTAACTTGGAATTTCCGACAATTAAATTGCGATTAAAGTTTGCAGAAAAATAACAGCCTAGCTACTTGTAGGCCAGGAACAGTTCTGTGGCTTGAGAGGGGATAATTTCTTTTTGCTCACTTAAAAAAAAATGATAAACAAAGAAAGCTATGTTTGAATAATGCATTAAGGTTATCATAATCGAACTTTGTTATGACTTTCAACTTAAAATGCTTTAAGGATTGTATGCAATTAAATAAATATAACTTACGAATTATTAGAGGAATTATTAGAAGGTTAAACTTCCAGCTTACAAAAGTAAGACCATGCTCTAATGAATCTTTGTAGGTAAGAGCAAATAATCTCAAAACACATGTTAGAAATTTGCCTAGCCCTAAAACTAAAGCAAGTTGGGCTTGGATTAATACACTTTATCCATGGGAAGAACACAAATGAGCCCCAAATCGAATTACAAATTCTGCCAACATAATGATAAAAACAATGGAAATTAATTCTGTTTTCACCATTACAAAAATAAAACATAGGATCCATTAGGATTAGTTTCATAAAGATTTTTGCGCAACGACATCTATGTGTGAACGATGCGTAACGAAGTGCGTAACGCTATACTCATCATTTTTCTAAGGAAAAATTGCAATTAGTTCACCTATTGTGTAAGTGCCTGTCTTCTTGTTCAGATTCGTTTACTTCGCCCCTCTGCAACCAGTTACTTCACGATTCCTTATAGTCTAGCTACTTGATAGTAAGCCATGATATTCATTTAAAATTTTTTTATATGTATATTTTACAATTAGTTCCACAAGCACCAAGGTATGGGTTCTGTGAGCGATTTGTGGTATTATTAACACTTTTGATTCGCTCTACTGCTAGTCTATTACTAAACGTTTTTGCTGTATAGTTAACTATTTAAAATGCTGACTTTATGTGTTGGAGCATTATATATCTATTGACGAATCTATCTTTCCCTATCTTTGTGAATTTTGTGGGGCAGATTTTGCTAGTGTAATACGACATTATCATTTTACAATCTCTGTCATATTGAGTTGATTATTACTTTATCGGTTAAATACAATAAATTTCATTTTGAAGTTGTTGATATCTAGATCGATATATCGATTGATGACATTTTCCTATGACTAGCATAATTGTTAGATTCTATTATAAATATATCATCGGTCTCTTTTATTTGCAAACTTAGTTGTACGAACCAAATAAACATGTTGAATAAAAATTTCCATTAAATTTTAATAATATTTTTATATCTAATAATTTTCTTTGGCTCTATTATTCAGGATCTTTGACCGCATATGCCACTACAGTAAAAATTATTATACCGAGAAACTATAAGGAAACGTAATCGTGAATAATTTGCTACAATTTGTTCCTTTATTTTATGAACTGAAGTATAATATTTGGCTCACTATTTCTGAACTCACAGTCGCACAATAATAAAGTTTATTTTGTTACTAAATGGAACTTTTGTTTCCGAAATCGCAACGTTGTAAACTGTATAATTTATCCTCTTCCATTGTTAGAAATTACGAATTACGAATTACAAAATTCTACGTTGTTGCATGCATTAAAGCCATATTTTTTGTCAACTATTTTTTATTGGCTATATTTATTATTTCGGCTAAGTTGGCAGCAATAGTTGCACTTGTATATTCCTGCCGCCAACTAATTCTAACAATATTTTGTATTGTTGCATGCAATAGGAATTATTACTCACCGATAAGCGCCGAGACGCTTTCTTTCCATTTTGGTAAGTAACAACCAACACCAAATTTATTGCGAACCGACAACAAAACTGTGTTCGGTAAAGGATATGTAACCGTAGAGATGTCGTTTAAGGATTTCTCTCTAATTTACGTCTTCATTGTGTGCAGGACAATTGGCGGGTCTTACTTAATAAAGTACAAATTAGAAAATATATTTAATGCATTTAGGATATTTTTAGTCATATTATTATCATATTAAGTTTAAAGTTAAAGAAGTATGAAATCTGTAACTGTGCATATAGCCTAGCTCTCGAAATGAACCCAACTAGATTAATAGTCATCTATTAATAGATAAATAGAACATAATTTCAAACTATAGAATAGAATAGAAATAAACAGGGTACTAGCTCCCACTGGAGCAGAGCACTGCGACCAGATTGATCTTTTGTGCCATAACTGACCCTAATTGAACAGAAGACATTCCGCTTTCCGAATGAGGGCCAGAATGTCGTCCGTTGAGGACTTCCTAATGTCAGAAGGAGAGAGCAGCTCTCCTCCCAGTGATTTCCTCCTTGAATTTCAAACTATATATATACGAAACTATATATCGATTGGTGTCTTTACATTTGATATTAAGTGCAGAAATAGTCTCATTACTTTGACCTTAGGCTCAAAATGACAATAATGCAAAGTGGGGTACTTTCAGATGTTGTTGTAAAAGTATTCTACAACAGTACACCTTATTTACAGAAAGTGTTTTTAATATTATAGAGTTTAAAATTGAACTAGAACTGCTTCAAAAGTGAAATTAGTGAGTTCGTTTTATTTGACACATAATTTGATTATATTATTAAAGCAAAATGATTTCTTTCTCCTGGTCGCCAAGAAAGGATCTAAGTAATTGCATTGACAAGTTTTTATTTTCGATCACCTTTTTAATCATTTCACATTTATTTCCCATATTAGTATTATATTGATTTTGGTTTACATTCTAAGACTGCAAATAGTGCTACCCTGTATATATAGATCAAAGATCATAAGTATCCCAACAAAAGGCCATCCAATCCGAGTTTGTATTGTTATCAGAAATTTCCTTATTATGGCGAGTAAGCTTCTCTCCAGATTTATTATACAGCACCATTCCATTGAAAGCAAAGGTCTCTTAGATCCGATTCATTGAAACTCTCTTCACATATATCGACATCAAGTGTCTAAAATAAATATTAACGGTTTCATTTTTCACTTACTATGTTTATTTAATGTGTTGAATATGAATATTGAAAAGTACATTATTAAGTATATAAATTATGAATCATGGAGTCCGACCTGTTACCGCCATTGAGAGTTAACCAAAGATTACCTTTCCTTGTTACCGTTTTGATGTATTTCAGGTCATTTTACCGTAGCAGGGTGAACTATATTTACATGTGTAAATTAGATTTACATTATAATCGTCCCATAAACTCCACTAAAAAAGTACATTTGTCGGTATCGGTGTCGGTAGCCTATAAATAACTATTGGATTTTTTTAACAATAAATGCATTTATTGCGTACTGCCATTGCTGAATAGATTTCTGATCTATAAGCATTAAGATCATAATAAAGTCCATAATGTTAATTGTTATGTTAATTATGTTATGTTAATTATTGTTATGTTAATTAAGAAAAATAAATTGAAATAAATCAAAACGTTGTCATTACATATAGCGTTCCCAACTTAATACATACCATATACAATACATGAATTATTGATAAGTTTCTTAATATACATGCCTATATTAATGCAAGTCCTCAAGACTCTCTAATGAAAATAATATGAAACAAAACTATATAATAAATTAATTAAGCTATAATTATAGAATCAACTTACAGCATAAGAGATATCACTACATATAAATGAGATTGCTTAGGTTATCAAGAATCTTAAAGTTATTAATACAATTTCTTTTCTCGTAAGCATTGAAATTAAATCTGAAGACTGAAATATTAAGTCAATTAAATGAGATACATCATTGCATACAGTTACTCCTAGTTGCTTGGGTTGCAAAGATTTGAAAAATTTTTAATATTTTCAGCTAATGAAGAAATCAAATCTCACTCATCGGAGTGGAAGTTTATTTATGTGGCCTTATCACTTGAATCCTGCGGTCTATTAATATATTATCATTATTAGGACCTTAATTTTCAAGTGGCTTAATAAAATCACTTTCTTTGTGCCTTTTTAATATGCAACTTTCCACAAACAATACTGTATGAATAAAAACTAATTAAAAAGTTGTGCACTTGGTTTAAGCCAAGTCAATTCATTCAACTTATGATCATTAGTTACTTATAGCACTTTGGGCCTTATTATATCAAAAACTTAGTAGTTATTTTTTTATCACAAAGTAATAATATAATTAGTGGCATAAACTGAACTTCCTTGTAAGCTCTTAGATGCAGTCATGGGTTCTATTCAAAGATTACTTGAAAACCGAAGAATTTAAAGATTGCAAATACAAATTGGAAGTGCATACAATGAAGCAAAAGCGTACAAATAAGCAGCAGAGCAAACTTCAAAGGATTTCCGTTTATACTGCCAAGCTTAATGATATGATGGCAACACGGCAAGGAAACTGCTTTGCTCAGCTTAAAAATTACACAAAAGAAATACAACAGAAATTCAAAAAAAATGTAAAAAAAAAGTACTAATAAATTCTTTAGCGGATTTACTTAAAACCATCAAAAGTAGCAAGGATTCTTATAAGAATTTTGTATATCACCAGCGAATTTCAAACTGAAAAAAGCACAGACGTATTTGTTAAGAGTATCAGAAGTATCCTGCTGCGGTACGGAAATTTGCGCGGTGTACTGGCGTCATGTGATGCGGTATTAGTGAGTCAGTAAGTGTGAGTAAGAGCACTTTTAATACGTATTAAAGCGCGAATTTTTTCAATATTATGATTTGGTTTATTATTTGCGGTTCAATAGTTTTTGAAGCAGGATTTTATTATCCTTAAAATATTTCAGCTTATTTGCTTAGATTTTACACGTCTTCGTTGTAATTGGAAGCCAAAATTTGATTAGTTCTTTTCATTATCTCAATATAATTTATTTACAATAATTTGTTTTGCGCTGATAAATAAAGCTAAATTTATCCTTTAGCATATTCTGTCTGCCGCTTTGTAAAAATATATCCTGTGCTTATCATCATTTGCCTAAATGACACTAATTGAAACAAACATTCGTAGATTAACCTCACTTAAATGACCTTTTTGTATATCCGACTCCATACTATCCCACCCCTTCCCCCATCCATTGCAACAATTGCTTTACATTGTTAAGAAAAATACACTTTTTTGTCTATGAACTCGGAAATATACACAGGAGCAGGATTTGCAGTTACAACAGCAGCAGGACTTGACTTAATCTCGTAAGTGTACGTAAGTCATGTGTGTTCCGCCAAATGGCGTGCCATAAATTTTACACCCATTGTTAGTTTACTTGCTAGCTTTGAGTAATTTTTCAAGTGTTTACACAGCCATGTGCTTAGTGTACTAAAATTTTCCTCTTTTAGCTCGTTTTTTCCAAATTTCATTTATAGAGATGAATTCTGTGTAGGTAGTTTGCGCTTGTATTTGAGGAAAGTCGAAACGTTGCAGATACAGCAGAACAGCATTATTAATTGCGGTAGTTTATTTTGTAGTTTAAACGTTGCTATTTTATCTTCATTTCTGAATTTACAAGGACGGGAACGGAAGATTTAGCAGTGAAGTTGAATTTGAGTTTAAGATAAAAAAATTTCCTAATGCGGTTCGAGAACAATTCCATTAATTAATTTACGAATAGTTTTTTTTTTGTTTTGTTAATGATAAGTTCTTTAATTAAGCTATTTCATTTAATTAATTTTTTTTTTAAATATTGTAACTATTTAGTGCCGGTTAATATGCAATGAAGACATATGGCATGTCAAACGGAGTTTTTATTCAAGGCATTATATCTACGATTACATTAAATTTGCCACTTTATAAGGTCAATCGTTTAACAAACGCTGAATGTATTAAAATTTCAATAACATACTTAAAAATTTTTTTCACCAATTTTTTTAGTGATGAAGTTAATATTTAGCTTGATAAATAGGTCAATGAAGACAATTGTTGCCTGGTTAGTAAATAGTAGAATGAATACATTTGTACCAATGAGACCCAAAAGTTAATGTCCGAAGACTATTGTATCCACAAAAAATATTTGCAAGATCTGGCATTTGGTTTAATCGGAACTGTCGCATAATCACCTATTTTTTTTGGGTTTAAATTGAAAATATAGAAGAAAAGTATATGTGATTTCATTGGATGTTTTTGATTTATTTTTCCAAAAAATTTCAGACTTAGATGAAATGTGTTAAAAACCAAGATTATACGATTTGTTACTATTAGACTTTATTTGTGGAGTTATGCAGAAGACGATCTTGTGGACCTTCTGTTAATGAACATTCTTCAAGTTATGGTCGAGTTATTATGCAGACAAGTCATTGAAAATTACCCAAAAAAGACTAACACTGTAATAGGACTGTAAAAGGACTGTACTGTAGATATCTTGTGGCTGGTAGTAGAATAATGTTGTAGGTATATTATAACTAATGACAAAATACAAACGATATACTGATATAAAAAATTTATCGAAATCTCATGGCATTTAACATATATATCATATCACTTTTATTTTTACAACCATATACATGATAACACTGTATGATTGTAAGTAAAATAGTTCTGGTTAATAAGTATATACAGGTAGAGTCTAATATGAATCTATAACTTTATTAATCAGTTTTCAGTTATTAGTTAATAATTGCATTTTTGAAACTAATCTGTTGATGAGTATTACTTAATTTTACGTTTTTCGGAATTTTGTGCAACACATTGGGGTTTGTCCAATCAATAAATGTTTTTCAATAAGTGATATTCATGTTTTTATTTTCATTACACCTATACTAATCCACCACATACGTGGCATTGTTAAACCTCCATTTTAATAATTGAGGTTAATTATGTTTAATCACATCAAGCTCAAACAGTGCGACCCGTTGATTTATTCAGGTTGCAGTGCTTTTGTAGCAATGATTAAATAATTCAATGAATTTATTATATATAATAATATATGCTTCCTAGATTTCCTTACCTCGGAACAGAACTATGATTTGTGCAGGACAATAAAAGCAGAAAAAACTAATCCATATACCATATATCCTGAATTAAGTAATACATTATACGAATGTGAAGTATTGAAAGTATAATAACTATTTGTGAATGGTTAAAAATCTAACTACGAAAGCAGAAAATTAATATTTAATATATTTCCACAAAAAAAGTATACTATTATTTCAATATTTTTTAAAGCACAAAATAAAAACTTATGTCGAAATTATTATTTAATTTCATAATTTTTTTTATTATTATCTTATTTTTAAATTTTTTTCTTCACAGAAAAATAAATATATTAAAAATTTTATCATTTTTATATCGAAATCCATGCCATGTAAATTCATCATAAATTCAAAATCCTGGTCAAAGTGTTATTGTCCTTAGAGTATTGCCAAAGCTTTTAAAAGTATTCTCTTAATATTTTTATGTATTTGTTATTGTTTTCTATATCATTTCTATTATTTCGATTTTTATTTTTATTATGGTTTTAATAGTTTATTACTGTTTTGGTCATATAAGTTCGTACTTAAGCGAAAGAAAATGTCATTAGAGTTCACATTAACAGCGCAAAAGACATGGAAGTGCAATTGTATGTAGAAGGAAACCGATATGCGAAACAGGAGTAAAACTGAACCACATTTGTTTGAGGTGGAAGAGGTGCCATAGTGATTGTAGTAAAATTCGTCATTTTTTTTTTTAATATGAGTTATTATACCATTTGATTCATAAGTATATATGTATGTTTTCCTCTTCATATTTTTTTTAAGCAAGCTCGCATTAAATATTTACAGTAAATTTTATAGCCAAAAAGGGCAATCACTTCTAGAAGCTAATGGCTCTACCTAGTGTTGTACAAACTTCAACAATATCAATGACAAAGACAAAGACACCAGTAAGAGTTTCGTACCACTAACTAAAATAGTGTTGCTACTAAACTTTTTTCTTGTGTTATCCTTGTATTTGCTTTTAGTTTGCCAGGCGGATATGGCACAGGTCAACGGAAGTCATAAAATTCTCGTTTGTCACGCGAATTGTTAAAATACCACAGCGTATCGTGGAACCGCAATGAAAGTATAGTTTAAAATTTATAGTAACGAAATATAATGGCGAAAAATTGCTCATCCTTTTTATAACAAAAATAAACAAAAAAAAAAGGACAAATTCTAGCAAAAAATTTTTTTTTAAAAAATAAAACAAAAATAGTGCAAGATATGAGGAACTTTTACATTACCACTCTTGTAGGAATCTGTTAGAATTATTTACGTTCTGTTTTTATAGTGTTTTATAGTTTGGAGTATAGCAGCAAGGATAATAAAATATGTTAAAAAAATATTTATAACACTGTTCTGTTTGTATTGCAGACTTTTATGTTCTTACTAAAAAATTAGAGAAATTTGTTTTAATATTTAATATAATATATTTTACAGAGAAGTTTTGAACAGTAGTGAGCTACAACAACAAAAAATATATTTATATTGTTTCGAGTATTGCCAAATATACATCATCAGTGGTCTTGGAAATAATTCTTGTATTTAATTATTCGTAAATAGTTTTTTTGAAACTGCAAGTACCACGAATCGAACTCGTGCCCTGCCAACTTTGAAGCTCAGTGTCAGCTAAGCTTCTTTCATACTGACGGTAAAAACAAATGTAATATATTTTATATATTAAAAATTAAGAATACAATTCCATTTTTAAATGTTTTTAATTACATTATTATATTTTTTTAAGTTATTAAATATATGTATACAATTATATATATTTATTTATGTTGAAGCTATTAAGCACGTTTATTCTTTCTTAATTCGAGGTATTTTCAAAACCCCTCTTTACGCCTTGACTGGATTATTGTTTATCACTTTATCATACCAAGCAATACTTGACCTCAGATCTGCATACCTCCCCGAGAAGTCTGTAACTATTTTTAGATTTGTTAACGCGGTGATGGTAAGTCTGTCAGTTTTCGCAAATAATTTCAGAGCTTTAACGTTTATGCATTTTTTGATCGGATCAATCTTGAGGTCCCTGAGGATGTTATTCATCCTAATGTAACATGGTACTTTGAAAAGTCTTCTCAGAGTCTGGCTTTGTGCAATCATATATATATTAATATATATATAAAAAATTTATTATGGAAATAATAAATTTATTATTATATATGGAAAAAAATGCATTGTTTTTACCTGATAACATTTTTAATATATTTACATGTCTCAAAAAATTGACGTAACTAAGTTTTTATTTATGTAACAATTTTTCTTTTTTATTTACTAAAAATAAATAAAATTTTTAATTGAATTAATTTTTTTTTCTTTTATTTACCGTTGACCTAAAATATTTTCATCTTACATAAAAAAATGTAATTACTCAATTCCTCCTTCTTTGAATACCTTTTCCACTCTCCAAATGATTTAAGACAACACCAAAAAATTAAAAGTAATCACAAATAAAAATAAAGTACGAACTTTTTGGCTTAACTCTCCGTCAAAATAAACAAATGCGTTCCAATAATAATTTGCTTTGAAATTAAAGATTAATACTTTCATCTAATAAGATCAAAAGAAAAAAACTCCAAACAAAAAAGTACACAATCACCAACCTAAAAAGGACACTCACTCTAATTCCTTCGAGAAAAGACGATGCTTATTAGAATGTTAAATATCCTAAGTAAACAATTTTTGTGGTAACACAAAAATTTCACACAATTTTTCCATACAAAAAAAATATCTGAAGAAAAAAATAAAACCATTTTAAGGCATATTTAAGCGAAGTGCAAGAAGAGATAAAGTTATTTAAAAAAAAAGCAACAAAAGTTATTGAAACGGAAGTCGTCAAATTCAGCTAAAAACGTTAAGCCTTGCCAAGCGATACGACGCAAAATTGGTGTGGGTGATTATCCTTTGTCCTGTACGCATAAATGCCAAATCCAAATCATTCATAAATACAACAAAACGCCAAACTGGCACAATGGCCATTGCTGAAATTTTCTCATAAAAGAGTTTTCCTTTCACTTACTGAACGAGTCGAATGAATCAAGGGAAAAAGGGTTATACTACACATTTTGGGGTTGAGTGGCTGTTGTATCAGGAATTAAATTGTGAGCCATGAAGCCATGAGTCAACCAATGTACCGTGATAAACCTGTCATGACCGCGAAAATTTAATTCACGCGTTTCGCACAGTTACAGTACCGCGTATCGCAGTAGGCAGAAAAAAACTTTGTTATTAAATTTTGACGAGTATCTGAAGTATTTGGCAATTTTAGCCGGTTTCTGCTTCCCGTTTTATTAAATCAGATTGAGTTCCGGCGTGTAATTTCTAATTAATAATGTGCAGCGAATTTGTGTTGAGTAAATTGAATGTTTTCGTGTAAATTGGCAATGAGCCGTAGAAATCCTTCTAAATCCGTTTTAATTAAGTATTGTGGTGGTGAAATTGATGACTTTGGATTTATAGGATCTCGGTGGAGTTTTGAAAATCAAATTTTGAATTACCCAAAACTTAGAACAAAATTGATTTGGTTGGAGTTATTTGTTGTTACAGAAACAAGTTATATAGAATTAATTCTGCTGAATAAGTAAAGTTTTAAGCAAAGACACAACATTAGATTGTGCCTATTTTTCTATCAATGGCACATAGCATGACTTATACCACTAAGTAATATATAATAATTTAAGTGAACAATATAAAACTATTTAAATGGAAGAATCAAACAAACCAAGTATTGATGTAATGCAAAGATAATAATAAATAATCACAAAATATATATAAAAGAAATGAATCTTGAATCGAAAATTAAAAAAATTATTCAGAAATGAATGTATCAAAGGATATAGGTCATCAAAATAAAGAACAGCAATATTATGCAAAAATTTTATATACTTGTATTATTACTGAAGCAAATAGGCTAGCGAAAAGCAACATCACGTATTATATCAAACGCGGCAGTGAAGAAACTGACAATAATAGTCACATTATCATTCTTAATTTAAAATAGCAGTGCATGTGACAAGGGATAATCCATTCTACAATTTTAATACTTGTAGAATACTTCCTTCTTTCATACATACTTGGTGATAATATAGATAGTGATATGAGGTACTGCACGTTGCTTTAAATATATTTTCAGTTTGGAGTTTAGGGTATATAGGCTTCAATGAATTAAAGAATTTTTTTCAAAGAAAAGCTGGAAAGAGCGTGTTGTCTTACGACTAATTAAAAAAAAATCACTTGATGTCCAGATAAAAGCAAATAGATGTTTTCAAATAAAAGCAGAACAAACGCATTTTTAACTTTAGGATTTTCTTTAAAGTCAATTATGCACATATATGTAAGGTTTACTAATGGATGGAA
Organism: Teleopsis dalmanni; assembly: GCF_002237135.1. Classification (NCBI taxonomy): domain Eukaryota; kingdom Metazoa; phylum Arthropoda; class Insecta; order Diptera; family Diopsidae; genus Teleopsis; species Teleopsis dalmanni. Next base: position 59,303,123 of record NC_051846.1, on the reverse strand, counting down.
TTAAAAGACATACCAGTAGCGTTACTTCCAAACTTCAGGAAGGATATGACCACTATTATTTCTCCTATGGTTACGAACACATGGATATTTGTTGAATTTTTCCACTCTAAGCTCAGATATGGGGTTTCTTATAAGAAGTTAGAAGTTATGTAGTCATATCTTTTACGGGAATACTCGATGAAAGAGGCGAATTAATGTATACAAATTTATTCATTTATACTTTTAGTATAGGGAAAGAAATTAAAAAATTTTTTTAATTTGTCAACAAAGTTTCGACTTCATCATTAAAAGTCTGACTAAGACATATCACTGTAATATGTGCATGCATAAGACATAGTTTGGTTGAATTGTAGACTAATTGAATAAAGTTTAATCAGTATAGTATTCAAGGAAGTGGTAAGGTAGAAGTTTACTCCTTCACAGTACACAACTATATGCAAAAATTACGTGAACTGGAAACTGGAAAAACACAGCGGAAAAAATATATTTTTTCTGTTATATCCTTTCCTCTTGATACAATCCTTAGTACACATCTGAGTGAAGGGTATTTTCAGTCTATTTATAAGACCCTTCCTTAACACTATAATGCACTATACAAAACTTAAGTGAAGTGCAAAAACACTGGCAAATTGGTTTTTTTTACTGTATCCTTTCCTCTGACTACACCATCCTCAATTGGATTTAATTGGATCTAATTGGATCTACACTAGCATAATTATTGGATCTAATAAACATCGTTTTGCTGAGTTGTAGGAAACTTTCATTAACAAAGTGCTATGAAGTCTTTTCTAAGAAGTCGAAATTTATTGCTTGAATGTTATGATATTAGATATTATGATATTTGTAGAGTCATGAGATTTGTTTGTGTTATTGATAGGAACTATCAGCAAAATAATTTGCCTGAATTAAATTTATTTGAACTAAATCTCAGTTCAAAATATTCATACTCGACTCATCATGTCTGTACCACAAGAGCTAAAATTATTTTACCAAAATGATCAATTAAAGTCTAGTTAGACCATATTTTTTTTTTTTTGTTATCATTGTACTGTAAGAACTCGGTAGTGTTCATCACATTACAATACCAACAAAACCAATAGCAAGACTATATCGTATTCTGGCTCTAATTATTTGATGTGATACTCATTAAAGAAAGCATTGCATTCAACTGTTTTATTTAGATGCTAGATGCCGTAATGCACACTTTCCCGCCGTGCAAAAGCAACATCTTAACAACCTCTTGAAAACGCACTCATTTGCGTCTAATGACTCGTATCAATAACAACAAAACAAAACAGAGCACAACAACAAAGCTCGCTGTTCATTAATTCAAATGAATAAATTTTATGCAAAAGAAGTTACTTCTGGATAAACACTAACCTCCCTCGACTCAAGTGATCAAGTGATTTAGCAACTTCAGCATGCACGGAACACGGAATAATTTTTCAAGAGGTCTCACTCTGTGATAATTTTGTTGTATGTACTTTTATGATTTGAGAAAATTATTATAATTACAACAACATGAATGAGCAATAAATAAGCGTTGCGGCTTTTCTTGCTATTTTTTTAGTTAATTTATTTTCATATTTTTCGCATTGTAATTACACAGCGAAAAAGAAAGCAGCCGAACCGACTCAAGATGCTCAAACCACAACTGCAACAAATAAGAACAACGACACCCCCCGGCATAATCGAAAATTTTATGGAACTCATACCGCATAATCAACCTCTAATATCAGAGAACTTTTAACCCCTTCAATTGGCACAGATACCTTCACTACCAATTCCGATGCCACCAGCTTCCGCGCAGTCAGCATCCAAACGCAGGTTGGTGTAAATTTTTCTATATAAATCCTGCTTAAAATTTTTATTTTGCAAATGAAAGAAATTATTCAAGCGCGCATAATTAATAACAAAGGATTTTCCAATATTAGAATTTAATCCTGTCGAGCGAGTTGGCAACTTCGCTGGTTTTCGCGCTGTTGCGTTATGCGCTGAATTCGGATGTGACGCGGGATCTGCTGGAAGTGATGGTGGTTAAGTCATGAACTTTTTTTAATCTCCTTTATTAAAGATTTTCAACATGAATTGAGTTTAATTTGAACAGAACGTTTAGAGCTCAAGCAGATGAATTGAAATGCAAAATGATACGTGCTGTGTTTGTTAAGTTTGCGGTTAAAGCAAAGTGATGGGAACAGAGCTTTTCTAAATGAGTTTACATTGATTTAATATAAAGACTTTAAAGAAAGTCTGGAGATTTAAGTAAAATGAAAATAAAAATACATATATTTGGTGACATAATATATAGAGAAAAAGGGATTTGTACTCATAATTCTTTAAAAACTTAAACTACATTTTCTACCTACTAAGAATAATAAAAAAAGATATAATTTTTACATAATTTGTATATAATATGCGTGAAGTAAATTATGCACTATATGTAACAAAGTATACTAGAACTAATTAAATGGAAGAACTCTTCCATTTACCCATATTCCAATATTTTCACATACAAATTTTTATACTAATATATATGTATATTGTACTTAAGTGATCTTTAGTGCAAACTGCCATTAGAAATGTCATATTCACACGATATTTTATTTTGAAATATAAATTTTAATACTAACATATATATTATACTTGAATTATATTTAGAGTAACTTGTCTTTAACAAAATCCTATTCATATGATAAAATTGAATTCTGACTAAGTGCTAAACATTATTTAAATTATTGCTATTGGTTCTATATTCATTATTTCCTCATATACGAGTATTTATAGTATATTTACCTACTAAATTTACTTAATTTTTAGTTTTCTTCCTAATTAAGTTCCACTTCATATATATTTGAGCTGCCCTCTACTGACAGCTCTTAAAGCGAGCTACACTAACCATTGTTTCCAACAAGTTTCTACAATAACGTTAGGAAATTCTGATAAATCCGCTTTCGTTTATTTCACTAAGTGAGTGAAGAGATAGTCTTTTAGGTATTAATGTCGAATCGTCTGAAATCCTGCTAAACGAAAACATTCTTCCATTTTTCTCCTATCTAATCTTGGTCTTGTGGTCCTTGCGACCTTAAATTCAATTCCATTAGTTCGTACATTACAACGTTCGTACGTTAGTTCGTACAGTATATTTCTTCAAGTTTTAAAAGAACTCCACATTAAAGGCTTGTATTGAAGTACTGACCTCGGCTATAAATATTTCGTGGTCTCCATTAATTCGTCTGATTTAGGCTGTTTCGTTTCTTTTAAAATCGTTATACCCAGGAATTGAAGAACTATAGCCCTTGTTGTACTTAGTGTTCAATATTAAGACGTGATATTTTATTAGAATCTTTGATTTAAACATTGAGTTAAATTATACTCACTTGAGTTGGTCTGGCAGCTTGTTCGTTCGCGAATATACAAGCTTGACAAATGCGGCAATATTAAACGTAATAGTAAGTAAAATACAGCAAAATTAAAGAAAATGGACTTACTGTTCTTCGAGCGAACTGTTCTTCATTATCTCCTACCATCTCTATGCTATCTTTATAGATGGTATCCCTAGAGTAATCTACCCTCGGATTTCAATTACTTCTATTTTCTGATTTACGTGACTATTATTAAAGTTACTGCTTCTGCCTAAACTACTATTACTACAACTACTATATCCACAAATGTTACTTCTTAGGGATGTAGTAGTAGAATGCACATAGTATTAATAATAATATTAATATTATTAAATTACAATAATAAATTTTTATTATTTTTATTAATTAATAGAATTTTTGTTTGACCATATAACTGTTTCGAGTTTCGCAAAGTACTCATCCGTCTTCGAATTATTAATTATATTTAATTATTCGTTACTAATTTTATGAGACTGTAAGGTGTTAATAACAGTTATATTATTACAAATACTTTTTCTGGGAATATCGACTACAAGATGCTCGATATTACTACCTACTATATCTAGTACGTCTACTAAAACCACTATTTAAAGTACTATTCACACTATTTCCATTCTCACTACCATTACTATTACTAATAAACTATTATACAATTTTTAGCTCTTAAATTAATTACCTTATTCATATAGTTGACTTACGATATGTTTATTAACAGAAGAATTCTATCATCCTTGTCTTGCTTACAGAACTTTGTTTATATTTTTATAACACATCACCTAATTAATGTCGACACTAAATAAGTTAAGGAAAGTCACTTAGTAAGATCAGTGATGAAAACATTAGTTAAAAGTCAAATGTTGTATAAATTAAAGATAAAATATAACAACTCATTTCAGAGGAATGAGAGTTTGGTTCTATATATTCGCATATATACGAGCATAAATTGAATAGTTAACTGAAAAGACACAACGCACATCATTTGACAGATGAACTACTGTTGACAGTTGTTGACATTGACACATAACATTTGTAATTCTTATTCCCGAAATCGTTTTTTCCGTTCCTGGTATTTATTATGTGCGTATGATGGGCGATATATGCTGAAATTGTTTTTCGGTACACTTGAGTAAACAAGTCAACATACCACCCCTCGATGAGCAACGAATAAAAAAGTAAATGAATAAAAATTGCACGAAATATTGGTGAAAATTTATTAAAAAAAAACGAAAACAAAGTATCTGAGCAGTGACTGGGGAAATTGTTGTAACTTAATAGATACAATTCACAAACAACAGTTTACTCGATACGCACGTGATAAATAGCATGACAATACGTCAAGTCTGCATTTCCGGTTGGCACCAGCAACGACCGACGCCAACATTTCCCTAAAAATCAACTTAAATGGATTGTGTGTGAGTAAAAAACGGGACTAAATAATGTGTGTAGATTAAAAAAATTGCCAAAAGAATTTGATAAATTTGCCAAATTTTTGTGCATATAAAATGAAGGAAAACGACAATAAAAATTATTGAAAAAATAACAGTTGATATACTAAGATATATGAGAAAGTCATTATGAGGGTTTGGTATAATCAAATTTGATAAAATTATACAAGCTTTCACAAAAAGGAGAAACTGCATTAGATAAGCGAATAAAATTTACAAGAAAATAATACTATGAAATCCGGTATTTAAGACTGTCTCCTGAGCGATACACTGCGGTACATACACGATATCGTATCGTATATCGTATTTTAGCTTTTTTTATTATACGCAAACAAAACTGATTTTCCTAAAGATAAATTTTAAATAAATAATAAAAGAAATAATGCAAAGTCTATATCTTTTGCAAGTCTATACAATATAATACATAGTCTGCTACCGATTTCTGGCCAATAATTGAGTCATTGTATGCGTTAGGCTACGCTCTAATCCATAACATGATTACTAGTCTGAACTTTTCTTCTATGACTAAGCAATTACCAGCTCTATGTTAAGTTAATGCAGATCATTATTATTATGGATAGGCTGTGTTTGCATTAAGAGATCTTTAGTGCAACAGCTGATCATTATTAAAAATATATTTGTAAATGGCACATGCGTCATACATATTCAGTTTACTTCTTCCAAGAATTGTCTTACAATTGTAGAAGATTCAAAGCTTTTTTCAATCTTTTTATTTGATATTTATAGACTTCACTTTTACTGAAGGATGTACTTTATTTAATAAAAATAAAGCTTTACTTTGATTTACCAGAAAACACAATTTATTAATAACTTTACTTATATTTCTAAGCTTCGTGAATAACTCAATATATATACTGATATTAGTTGTAACGAAATGTTTTATATATACGTATAAAAAGAAACACATCTAACAAGTTAATATCAGATGGTATAAACATCACCCGATCAGTGTAAAGCTACAATAATCTTCCTTTCATTATTATGGGCATGTTATGAGACAAACAGAAAACTAAACTGGGGGTTGGTTTTACCGTTCCAGGTACGTACGCCAGGTATGTACTGAAGACCTGTAAAAATATCATTAAAAGCAAAGTATGATGCAGTAGCTAAAACAAAGAGACAACCCAGAACCATGGATTCACAGATATGTCACAAGAAAAATTGTGTCTATATATCATAAATATTTAACTGATAAAAATAAAGAGAAGGAAGAAATATAGGTATAATAATGTCAAACACAAAATATATAAATCAGCATATTCCGGACTTGTTGTCATTGTAAATTACTTATGCGGTCATATATAAAATAAGACATGTCTTCTTTTTCAGTATTTAATAATTTGGTTCTTCCGAAAGCTATACAGCATCATAATTGTATAGTGTACCTTTTTATGAAAATATTTAGATGATACTAACTTTTATTAACTATTAACTATTATAAGATATTCAAAAAAAGCTTTATAGTGCTAATATTACCTTTTCTTAGTTATAGCGGACTTATTAACATGTTACCCTACAAACATAATGTCGAAGTAATACTAAAAGCTTTCATATCACGGATGCTTGACAGATTGTTAAGTGTATCAGTTTGCAGTTCATTAGCCTTGTGACAATTTTTTAGAAAAGTAAGTCAAATCTATGCATTATTTTAATTTTTTACCCTCAAAAATTGAGGTTGCTTTGCTAAAAAATACTATGGGCAGTTAACATTTGACTTTTTATGTTTTTCTGATAACAGAAAGATTTTGGTAGTCCACAGCTTGTTTAGGGTGATTATGGTAATAATCCCCCAAATACAAGCGCAACTTTTCTAATAGTTATTGATTTGAGATGAAAAATTTATTTTATGATGTGTTGATAATAAAGATTGATTAGCTTTGCAGATAAAACGATTCCTTGAAAAATGGTATGATTGATCTTAAACAGCAGAGATAATATATTTAAAATGTTAATCTAATTGCATATGAAAAAAAATATATGTAAGCTCGTTACGTACATGCAATATTGATTGTGATACAAGTTTTAGTACTAAATTTTACATGAATTTCATGCTGCATACAATATATCAGATATATATTCACATATTCATATATATTATATATTCATATATTCATATTTTGGCTTGCATTGTTACAAAATATTGCAACCTATCACCATACCTGTTCTGATAAAATAAAATGAAGGCTAAATGTATATTTCATTTAGTTCTCAAATTTAATTTCCTCTTTATGGTACTTTTCTCCATAAAAAAATTAGCATTTTCATATAATTTTTGAGCATTGTAAACATCATAAATGCGATAACATGGATAAATTCCTTTCCTACAAACTAAAAAACAGGTGAATAATTGTATTTTCAATGCCAGGGAAAAATTGGACTTTTCACAAAATTGGAGCCGTATCTTCTCAATGTCGGCTATAGGGAAAATAACGACGCGCATAAGATATATAGTTTAATAAAAAAACGTTGAATTAGTTTCCACGTTTCCCCAGATGTACCATTTGGTTTTACACAGTTATCTACTCACCTGCAGCTTAAAGTGACACAAACCTAATGGGGAGATCCATCTTTAATATTAAAAAAGATGTTGGTAAAGTCTGGTATGTGGAGCTAGTTAACAAAATATGGAACTGACTGATCTTACCGTCGCTATAGGGACTCTATTAAAAGTTGGAGCGATTTTTTAATAGTTATATAGAAAATTGTAGTTCGATACATTCACCACTTTGTGCAATTATGTATAATTATGTATAATTGATGTAGTCTAATACATCTGATACGTGGCAAGCAAAATGATTTTTTTTAAGTAATTTTTTAGCCCAAATACAATTATTTTTTTTAAATGTCGGAAAGAGGAAAAGATGTGTCATTAAAAATATTCTCATCAAATTTTTAGGGGCGCACAAATACTTACAACCTCGCCGAATAATTTTTATGTGAAAAATGCCTTTTTTAAGCATAAATAACATTAAAACTTATAAACTCCGAAGACAAATAAACTTTATGACACTAAATGTGACTGATTTACTCGAACAGGATTACGGAGTGGACAATGGTGTCTCATGTTTGGGTGCAACTTAAGGAAGTCAAACACACATTGCAGGAATTGACGTCGCTAATCTTTGACAATAAAATCGGCGAAAAACGTAAAAAAACAGAAAAGTGGATTCGACTCGAAAGGAACTAATATCCTTGTTTATAGACTTGCTTAGCCAATTTTATTGAACAACTTTTGTGCATATAAATCTGCAGATTAGCAATATGTGCAGTACTTTTTGTTATTTTTGTGTTTGTTTAGAAATTTCAATTTTTCCTTCCTTTTTATTATGGAAGTAAAATATAAAAAGGACGCAGAATTCCCAAACAAAATTATTACGTTTATTAAGTTTATGGATTTTATAGAGCAACACTGTAAATCAAGCGTCATTAAAAGTCTCTTCCGTTCCATATACTACACAGTTGCGTTGATTTGTCGAGGGAAATATGGCAAATTTATTCAAGACAACCTCACGCTGATTTGATCGAGTTGACGATATCGCGTGATATTTTTGACACCCTTAAAAAGTGTGAAGATCGCAACAAAGTTTACTGTGTGTGATATCAAAGGAAATATAATGTAATTTAATATTATATTACCCAATAGTAAGCATTTATTGCTATCTTCTACGGTACTCAATGGTATCAATATTAGATCTGTGATTGAATTTAAAATCTTTTTTATGATATATTTGCTACACACAAATGACGATTAATGACTGCCAGTGCTACTTTGAGATGTTATAAAATTTTTTATTTCTTCAAATAGAACTCTTCATACTTCATTTAGAGTCAATAGAATCCAATTCTTATTTTGGAATAATAAAAATATTGTTTTTTTTTAAACAGAAGAGGCACAATATTCTATGTGTAAAAACAATGTTTCTTTGTCAAATGGCGTTGCCAATTAAATACAATGTATTTGACAATGCTGCCATAAAAACACAAAACAAAATACTTTAAGTAGGAACATTAACTTTTTAACAAAAACGTAGAAGAAATCTAATAAAAGTATTAGGAATGATAATTAAATTTAAAGGATAATGAAGAGTTGCGTTTGCGCAATTTTGTAGTCAATGATTTCACGTAAGGAAAATGTCAAAATTGACATTATCACATGAAATATGTAACAAACATTCTGTGATATGCTACATAAAGGATTAAATAGGATAATAAACTTTGTTAGCATTTATATTTTTATTAACCAGTCCAACAAAAAGGAACAAAGAACTTTAAAGTAAACAGAGGGTTAGAAAGTATTTGGGCATTATGCGTTGATAATAGGAATTCGTCAATTGTCATTTAAGGCATAAATTAGGGTAAAATTATACTCAAGGATATGTTGTTTATGATCATTTCTTACAAAAGAGAGGAGGCATTATAAAAAATAAGTTTTATTGATGATACTGTTTGATATCAGTGAAGAAGGGATGCGATAAAAAGGCAGAATTTGTAAATAAAACACTGTGAACTGAGCAATAAACTACTTTGAAAGGATAATACCTTTGAGATATTATTCGCTGGAATATACGCAGTACAGATATTTGTGTACTTGAGTGATTTTGTTTTGTGTCTGCTACTAAGTTGTTAGATATGTAATTGCCTTGTAAGAAATTGGAATGATTTGGAGAAGTTAAATTTTTACTAAGAGGAGAAATGTAATTGTGACCGAAAAGTTTCCGGTCATAAATAAATAAAACGCAAAATTCTTAATCTTCATCAATATTTATTTTATCTCCTTCAAAATATGCTCCATTAGAAGCCATACACAAATGCCAACGTTTCTTTGCAATCATCAAAACATTTTTTATAGGCGCTTTCCGGTATGGCTTTGAGTTCCCTCTGCGAATTCTGTTTTACGTCTTCTATGGATTCAAAACGCGTTCCTCTGAGTGGTAATTTGAGGTTGGGAAACAGGAAAAAGTCACACGGTGCAAGATCAGGTGAATACGGTGGCTGTTCGATGGTATTTATTGAATGTTTGGCCTTAAAATCGTTGATAATGTTGAACAAATTGAGGTGAATCGGAACAAGCCGGGCGTTGACACGTCGCATACACAAATTGTCCACCAAAATCAAACGAGCCATCTCACGACCGATGCCTAGCTCTCGTGCTATCTCTCTAACACTCACATGAGGATTTTTGAACACGATTTCCTTTGCCTTTTCAATGTTTTCGTCGGTGGTAGAGGTCGAAGGTCGTCCAGAACGCGGCATGTCTTCGACGGTCGTACGACAGTCCTGAAAGGCTTTGTACCACTCATAAACTTGAGTTTTCGATAAAACTGATTCCCCATAAGCCTTTTGTAGCATTCGCAACGATTCTGCACACGAAATTTCGTTCGAAAAACAAAATTTGATGCAAACTCTTTGTTCAATATTTTTTTCCATTGTTTTTTTCGCAACGCACTACTGAGGTGAACTGGTTTCAACAGCTGCCGTAAACGAACTGTCCTGACAGATCGCGGCATCATTTTTGGCATAGTTTTAAGGACAGAGTGCTTGCCAAACTACATAAACTTAAAATATCGAAAAATATACAGCGCGCGAATTTTAAATGAGAACCTCCGAAAACCTTTCGGTCACAATGTATAGCTTATTATAAAACGATTAATGTATGAGCTGTATATTTTAATATATTATTAGTATACATTATTAGTAACTAAAGCTTATTATTAGGTTACTAGCTAACCTGACTATAGTGTCATGTTTACCGAAAAGTGCAACTGAGGGAGTCTTGCTTGAGACTGTCAGTGTTACTTTCTTAGAGAATTGAAGAAAGTTGTGATTTTGAGTCTCACAAAAGAGTATCAGTACAAAATTCGCTAATAACAAAATCTTTTGCAAATAATAGCAAAAAATTTGGAAATTTTATGACTACTTTTTCAACAAAGTATACATGCAGAGTACTAAATGTGTACCGACTGCATATCATACTAGTAAGTTATTCAGCAAATATTATTGAATTTGAGTTATCCTTACAATGATTAAAAATATATGAAATTACAAACATTTGTAGACCTGTTAGAGAAAAAATATATTATTATCTTTTAATTAAATGAAAAAGCATTTTTGAATGTTTGGCAGAGCAAATACTTAATACGAAATAAAACTTAATATTAATAATCCCCTCTAACATTACGTATTACTATACACAACTTTATTTCAATTTAATCCTGAGCAATCATTATATTTCATGTTTTACTGCCAAAAATGAAGCCTCACACGCTTCCCTACTCCACTAATAACTGCAACACATTTACACCCACTTGGCAACACTAGCACACCCCCATGACTTTATCGACACCAAGTAAAATATATCATGTTTATATACTCCAATGTCCTATTTTCATGACTATATTGACGACGTCGATTATAATGAACATGATGAGTTTGATGTTATGTTGAATGACTACATAAAAACATGCAACTGTTATTTTACACTACGATTACTGTAAGGATATACAGCCACGCAGTCATAGTATCCTTTTGGTGTGTTTAGTGCCGTTAGACTTAATGTCTACAGACAAATTGCAATAACAATAATCGTTACTCTTTTGAAACAACAACCAAACAGCAGCGCTACGTATCTGCTATAATAATATTCTATAAAAATATGATTCCAAAAATATTTACGCAAACTTTACGTCAAGGAAAAACTTAGCAGAAAGTAAATAATTTTATTACTTACCACCATGGACATATGAAAAAGAAATAATAACAATTCGAGTAATAGTGATAATAGCAATATTGATGATAATTTTCATTTTAATACAGTTGAGTGTTATGGAAATCCATTACAAGACGTAAGTGAGAAGTATTGGCAGACAACAAGATTATTAAGTTTTGGAAGAAGGAAAAATATCTTATTCATTTGCAATTAGTTATATCACTGAATCATGAAATATAAATGATTTAACAACTTTTCATGAAGTGAATTTATTGTTTTTACTTAAAAGCTCAATGATCTATAACAGAATATATATTATCTTTAATAACCCACAGCTCAAGTAACCTAAAAAAATATTTATGTGACTTAATACTTAATTTTTTATGATTCGTACAGATCATACGAACACTTTCACCCGATTCTTGATATCCACCAGTTTAACCTTAACAACAAATTATATATTTAAAATATAAACAAAAAGAGTATCAGTCGTTTTCTATTGCCGTGCTGCTTATAGAGGCACCTACAACTGCTTGTAAACGTAGAAATGCCTTGGTACATTAGATCGGAGAAGTTACATAGCAATTATTGAATCGAAAATTTAGGTTTGTTCACACAAGACAAGCTTTTGAAAAGCTTATAAAACTTTTCAAAATCATTGATTCGCATTCATACATTACTTTTTCTTTTGTACAGACAATCTTAAGAAATATGTAAATATATCATATTCATCCTATCCCTAGAAATGTGAATCATCAACAGTTTCAACAATTTATATCAATTATTAATCTGTTGTTAACTTCCTAAGCATTATCAAATGTCAAAGACTTATTGTAGTTATATGTAAATTGTTATTGAGTTCATTCTGCACTAATACTTTTAACAAAAGATGGGAAGATTCAACGATAGGTAGACATCTGTATGCAATCTGGCCACTTTCTGATAAAAGAAAATCGAAAACTCTAATTGAGATGCCCCGCAAAGACATTGGTCTTCTGGTAGGGTTGACTACAGGACACTGTAAACTAGGGAACCATGTTAGAAGACTAGGTCTTCCTTTCAAACAAATCTGTTGTAGTTGTGGGGAGAAAGAAGAGAGCGCATCTCATCTTTTGTGATTTTGCCCAGCTCATGTACGTTGGCGACTTAGTACTTTAGGGGCCCCCTTCCTTGAAGACCTGGACCAGTTACAGGATCTGACTTAAAATAGAATTTTATGCTTTGCAAAAGGTTCTAGGTGGTTTTAAACCCTGAGGTTTTCATTATTTATATTCGGCATGACAATAGGTCAATAGGCCTAAATGAATCCACTGGGGATCACCGGTATAACCTAACCTAACCTATTGTAGTTATCGGAGAATATAAGAGATTGTCTTGCCTAATACATGAACTTATTTCTTGTTTGGTTGTAGTATGACATAATTTCTGACATGGTCAGCGTCATTATCTCTTCCTGTGGTTCTTTTCTTTAGATAACTGTCAGATAACTGTTCTTTAGTAGACATATACTGCGTAATTCTTGGGCCTACTATTGTGCTATTTATGGAATTTTTGATATAGCTTAAGCTTTTGAGTTGAAAATAATTATTCGTTGGAAGACTTCTTCATATAGATATACGTAGCAGCAACAAATTGTATAATACTTACGCCTACTATAGTCCTATTATGATTTCTTTGATATATATTTAGCTTTAGACTGGGTAATAGATAAGTAATTCATTGGGCTACCAAAATTTTAATATTGTACTTGGGTAGAAAGACGTGTGTCGAGTGAACCGTTCATGTATCGTGCTTATAGGCAGTAATTTATATATGTGACTAATATGAATTTCCACAGCAGCAATTTTGCATATCATATAAGTCTCTGCTCATCGCGGTCAATAGATGAAGTCTATTAGGTCATATGAGGTGCCCGTGAAAATGTACTCAAAGTAATATTTCACAATAAAAACGCAGCCTATAAAAATAAAAGTCCTACTTAAATGAAATTGTTCGATGTCAATTTATAATTTGCTTTTTTTATGCTAAAAGTAAATGCCTAAGTTATTAAAATCTCAAATAATATATAAAAATTGTGCTTGCTCAGCTTCATTATACTGCTTATGCTAAGGATTAGTTGTTTATATCGCGACTAACTTAGCTGGCAATACAATACAAGAATTATTTCTAAGACCACTGCTGATGGGTATTTGGCAATACTCGAAACAGCTGTATGGTCAGCCAAAAATTCAATTAATTAAAATAATATAAAAAATAAAATTTTTGTTGTTGTATTTCACTACTGTTCGAAAAAACCTCTTTATAAATTTATTTTATGTAATATTATTTCACTCATTTTTGTTCAAGTTTATAATTATTTTATTGTGATATTTGCGTTAATATGAATATTACAGATATTTACATATTCAACCATAATAAATATTTAAATATTTATATACAATATCTTAGACGACAGGGTGAGATAGTGATAAACCTTACAGTAAACACCAACATCTATGCTAATACTAAAGATTTGTTTATAGGATTAAATAGAAAGTATTTACATTTGAGTGATGGTTAACGAAACTAAATATTGGATGAAAATTTATTTTTGAATATAGGCAATAAGTATTTATCGAAACTGCCGCGATAGCACATACTACCCCGGTTATGGAATGATGATAGTATTCGAAATGAATTTTATATAAGTAAAAATTAAAAAAATTCTTTGAATGTATTTCTATAATTCAAGAGACCCCAAACATATTTAAATAATTCACTTTAATGATTAGAGTGTTTTTTCTTAATTTGACATAATCGATAATCGTTTCCAGAGCTCAACAGTTTAATGCTTTTGCATTATGTGTGAGCTCAATAAAAATCTTCTAAAGTGGTAAGCTTAAAGGCTTCTGTAAGCACTTCTTATCAGTTAAGTTACTATAAGAAACAGTAATAACAATAAAAACTTATGACCTACAAAGAAAAGTTTTCATAGTAATGCGCTAAGTTCCAAGTCCTCCGCTTGATACTCATGTCATTACAATTATTTATGCACCGAAAATCTTTTGTTTTTGCGAAACTCGGAAAATAAACAAAGAACAGTCGCTCTTCCTTGAATTGAATTAAGTTGGCGTATTGATGATGCCATCATCATTGATGACTCTGAGGGCAATGAAGTAACTTCAGATAAGGATAGTTGCGTTGGAATTGATAATTTGACAGCATGAAATGGTATTTTCGCTTACGTTTATCGCCACTTTACAAATGTTTACACTTTTGTTTGCGTGAATAAAAGTTTATCCATCCTTTGGTAAATATTTATTTCAAATTGTGATAAGTCAAAAGATGCTCTCATCACTTTCAGATGAGATGACTTAAATATTTACTTAATAGGTTACTTGAACTGCTACGTAGATCAATCTCAATATGGTTTATTATTTACTCATCAAGTGGTTCATGGTCATTTTTAGTTAGAAATTGTAAACGAAAAGATACAAATTTATAAAAATAATATTGCAGAAATTTTGTAGTATTTTCTTAAATACTCGAAATAAAATTAAATTATTATAAGTCCTGAGAATATTTTAGGTCTATCATTATTATAAATCATGATTGCTTTACTCTTACATTTATTGTGTATATATTATTTATTATAAAAAAAGTATCGAATGTGATGAAACGATGAGTTATATGAGCTATACCGCAACATTGACATAGTTAAGTTCATAAAAATTCAGCGACTGCGCTGGCTTAGTCATTTCATTCCAATGAAAGAAAGTGCTCCGACTAGAAAGGAGTTTGATTCGGTACCCACACGTGGAAAACAAGGTAGAGGGCGTGCACATCTTCGTTGAAAGGACAAACAATTTGTGGGTGATCAGTATTACCAACTGGTTACAGCAAATAATGCGCCAAATGCCGGATGCTATTGAACGCGGCTAAGTACGACTCACGTCTGTAATGTCTTACAAGATTTACTTACTTTATCATATCTGACTTACTTAGTAAGAAAATATAACAAAAAGTCTATTCTCCTTCATACCGATTAATTTTAATTTTGTTCCAAATAATATTTTAGGACACTCCAACATCAGTCTTACTATCACCTGATGAAAATCATCTTTTATGCTGTCTGATTATTTAGTTAGGTTAGGTACTCCGTGGTTTTAATAGTTGCAGTAAAGGTTAAAGCAAACACGCCTGTGAATCGTGAAAATTTCTACTTTTTCTTACTTTGACATTTATATTTCTAATAGCATAATTGCATTTTAGTACAATAGAATATAAAATAATTGATTTTTGTGTTCCATTGCAAATACCAGTCTTGAATTTTGTCTACGTCTAGCCAGTGTAAACGCTGTGTAAAGTAGTCTTGGAGTTTTGTTAAATAATCTTTTCTTTTATTATATGAGCTTGTGAGTATCTCTAATAGAGGAATATTGAGATGGATTTTAAATAAAATAAATTAAAAATACTGGTAAAGTTCTATAGGTTAAGTACACCATTCGTATAGTGGAAATTCGAGAATCCCGTAAGGTAAAACTAGAAAAGTTAAAAAGGACTCACAGTGAGGTAGCTGCGATCCTTTTAAATAAAAACAATTCTGAGAGAAGGGTCAGAGGTATTATGTAGTTGAAGTATAATTCCAGAAAAATTCAAGAAAAACATTTCAAGTATTTGTGTTTTCGTAATATGTAGTCCCAATAAACTTGCGATTTTCCTGGTGTCAAAAAATTTTCATCTTGTTGCATATTATGGACTACAAATATGCGAACTAAATATGTATAATATAGTTGTGATAGTTATATTCAAGTTAAAATAAATACACTTGTTTATCGGGAAAGTTTCGTCTAACTTCTATATTGAAAATTGTACTTTTAAGAGCCACATGGCAACTCTAAACTATATAGACCAATAAAGGCAGAATTAAAGAATGACGCGGTTCTGGAAAGTGAAGTACATCGTCACTTTTAAATCTACTACAATAACTTAATAAAAGAACAAGGTTTTTTTTTCGCAAACCTATTGATGAAAGAAAATTTAAATCATGAATCCTCATGATTTCATTTCTTGAACCTATCAAAGAAAGTAAATATAAATCATGAATCCTCATGATTTCATTACTTAGAAGAAAAATTGCTTATGAAAAAAAAATGTCAAAACTTTAGAAACTATTAGATAAAGTAAGTGCTCATATATTATTTTAAAATATAATTTGAAATTTGAACAGAAACAACTTTGATGTTTCATTCACCGCATTAACGAACCAAATGTATTATTAATTCATTACATTATGATGAAAGTAAAATATCTAAAATCTTGAAAGTGAAACTTTGCATCGTCATAGTGAAAAACTTAAATGGAATTGGAATAAATTCAATTAATTACACAATTAACTAATTCCATATTACGTAGCATATTGGTATTACATTACAATATCTAACATATGAAGATATAAATCCACAAAAGGTAACTAAGCAAACTAGTAAATCCACAAGATACATTTCAACAACGGTGAAGGTATGTGACAGACTCTGCGTCTACTTCAAATCTTCTCACACACGAATGTAAAATGTCTATTTATATTTGTTGTGATTTCATTAGTTGAACTGATATCCGGCGGAAACATCAAGTTAAATGAAATTTTTTGCACTCAATTATCCTCAGGTTATGTTCACTAAGCAAACGTGTATCTTCTTTTACCAAAATTGCAATTTCCTATTTCGAGCACTCAAACTAAAACTAACGCAGATACAAAACAAAGCAAAGCAAAAGTATCTGAAAGCAAAATCTACAAAATTTATAAAAGTGAGAAAACAAGAAACAACAAATATAGACGCCATTTTTTTTTGTTTTTGGTTGTTTTGTTTGAGTTGTGTGTTGCCAGATTGCTAACATTTTGTTGCGAAAGCAAATAAAGCCGAAAGATACACAAGCAAACATTTTCAAGCGATTGAAGTTATTGGAGTTGGCTTTTGAGCTTTACACTGAACTCTTTTATGTTGGTTTTAAGTTACCCCCACAAAAAATGGTTTGTCATAAATTGCAGAGTGGCAAACTATAAATGCGTTAAGCACCAAAAAAAAAAAACTATTCTGTGTTGTTAGAGAAAAACTAACTTTTAAATGAATTTTTCATGTTCAACAGAAACAAAAACTTAGAAAAAATACTTAATTTCATCAATTTTTCTTGGATTTGATGAACTTTTTGCGTAGAACCCTCTTAACTCTGTTATGCACAACAAAAAACGCAGTTGCCATGTTTTTTTGGGGGATTTTTGGCTCTATTGGTTTTTATTTATTTTGCAGTTTTGGGTGCATATCAACGGAGGATTTCAGTTTGAATTTGTCAATTAAATTAAGTGTAACCGCAGGCATTGCTGCTTAACTATTCATAAATTTTGGATAGTTTTTCGGTTTTGAATGAGATTGCGTTGATGTACGGCTGTCATCAGCATTTGGATGAAAATAATGACTCCATTTGGTTGGTGGATTTTGTGTTTAATGCGGTTTCAATTAAATGTTTTTATTCAATTGACGTAATTACGCTAATTGCTATAAAACTAATTTTATTAAAAACTAACTTTTCATTTAGCTCATTAGATTTATTTTTCCAGATCTGATTTGATTTCACTATTACAGTCCAACAAAAATGTTTAAATGGTTTTGGGTTTTGATTTTTAAAATAAATTGAAAGCATGAATATAGTTTGATAATTAGTAAATAATTGTTTTTATTTGAAATTGAAAAACAAGTGAGATATATAGAGTGTTTCATAACAAAATGGCATAAATTTAGAATGCGATTCTTGATCAAAGCAATTAAGCAAAATCATATTAGAGAAAAATGTGCCAGTTTTAAAAACAATCGATGTTTTCAATTCATCGTTTGTCCTGAGAAGATCTCTAGCCAGATAGCCTAAAATATTGTAAAAACAGTTTGATCGTAAGCTCTTTTTGTTAGTTCTTTTTGTTTTGTTTTGAAGTCAAAGAACTTATAGGATATGTGCGTAGTTTTCTAATACTGCTATAAATGCGGGACTTGATTTATTGGTCTAGGAAATAAAGAAAATTAACATAAGGTAATGAATCTTACATTTTTATTGGTAACCGAAATATAAGTTAACAACGAAAAACACTTTCTGCTAGTCAATCTTAAATATTGCAAAAACAATTTGACCTTAAATCCAAATTTTATTTTTTTTTTAGCTCCTAGGATATGTAGGCTGTGTCCTAATATTGTTATAAATTCGGGTGTTGATTCCATGATTTAGGAAACGAAAAAAAAAATACAAAGGTTAAAAAAGATTCCATTTTTAATAGTAACCGAGGTATAGGTTAACAATGAAAAGTCTTTTATAAAAATACCTTCAGGTAGTCTATCTTAAATATTGCAAAAACAGTTTGACTTTACATCCAAATATCATTTTTGTTTTCAAATTGAGTAACTGGTAGAATATGTTAGCTGTTTCCTAATACTGCCAAAAATGTCGGTGTTGATTACGTGGTCTACGAAACGACAAAATTATTTGAGGGAGGGAAGCTTCCATTTTCAATAGTAACTGAGATATAGATTAATAATAAAAAATCTATTAGTCCTTTAGCCAGTTAATCATAAATATTGCAAACTGAGTTTGATAGCTTTAGTCATATATTAATATTTAGTCCTCTTGGTATTAAATTTGGTAGCACACACTCGTTCATCTATGAGATCACAAAATATATTGAGACTAAGAGCTTCTTTGTGAAAAACTTCAATTATAGTTGCGGAAAACTAATATAACTCAAAACTTTTTCACATTTCTTGTCAAGATTTTTTCTTTTATTGGTGTTTGGCGTCATTCAAAAAACGCCATCTACTACTAACATACATTTTGTTAAAAGATTATAGTTTATAGTAGATTATATTGATTAATAATCACGTCCCATAGTAAATTGAAATAAAGCAATAGAAAACTTATTTCGAAATCCAATAACAGGAAATTGAAAAGTCTTATTACGTTAATTTTTGACCAAAACTGCTTGCATAATAATAAAGCTATTTGTATGAACCGTTTAGGAAGTGATTCTGATTTTTAGGACAGGTCGATCTGGCAATCAATAATATCGAGTAAAATTATATATTTTTAATTAAACTCTTCTCCTCTCTTCTCTTCTCCTACGCTGTATAACTACTTTGCTTACTTTTCGATATATCAAGCAGTTGTAGATTTTTCATATTAATCACATTAACAAAAACTATATTTACCAACTAACTACAACTAGTGCTTGCCACTATTAGATCGATTTCACAGGAAACTCATAACAACACACAAACTATTCTTTGTTGGTTATAATTTCCAACTTTTGATCTCGATATCTCAAATAATAAGTTTTATTGACATTAAGTGTAGTGGAAACAGTTAAACAGCATAAATGAATAGATGCTCAAGTTCATTAAAAATACTAAGATCGATTTAAACCACTAGGGATAGCACATGCATCATCTAAGTTGGGGTTTAGGGCACTCTCACTTTATTAAAATCAAAATGCTGTGACTGTATTTAAATAATTTCTTTGCATAAGAGTATACAGTTTTCTTGGTACACAAGACCGCCACTCCAACTTGACCTATCCAGAGTATAATGCATATAACGACGACTTCTAGCTACTATAGGTATTGCTATTATTGTTTTATATCAGTTTGGATTTTTTTTTAAATTTCCTGATTTGTTTTATTTGCTTTTAGATTGTAAATCTGATTATTCGCTAAAAATGCTTCCCGTAAGAAATCATTTGATATTGTGGTTGTTTCAATCCTATTAATAGGTTATTGACTTCCATTTCTTTTATGCGTCAGTAAATACAGAACAGCATTTGTATTAAAAGTTTTTTTCTCCTTCAATGCAATTAAGAAGATTTACATCAAATAAAAATAAAAAATCTTAATAAAAATGAAAATGGCGTTGTCAAGTCCTGCGTAAACGTTAAATTAACGCTTTTAAACTCAATTAACAGCAAAACTCGCACCCTGATTCCACAGATGTCAAGACCCCTTCATTGCCTAATTAATAAACTTTTAAAAGAAATATAGTACATGCGTGCATACATAAATGTTCATAGATATGTAAATAAGTATACGCACCCTAAACAAATACATATTTCTGAAAGTGGAAAAGAGTTCTTTTCTAAAAAAAAAAACTCCTATATTAAGGTGCAGATTATTTTACCAGCAACAATGGAATTTTCGCATGAAAGTCGTTTGTGTAATAATAATCAACAATCTGTAATTGTATAAAAAGCGAAGTGAAGAAAAAAAATCACTTAACATCGATTTACAGATTAAGTTGCAGATGTTCAGTTGGCGATATCACAGTCTTCCACAATAATCCCATAAAGAGCGCGCTCATTGGAATGGATCTACCTGTGACTCTAGGGCCACAGCCCCTATTCACTGAAGTTGCGAAAATGTGCTTTGATATAAAAAATTATTTTATAATAATATTAAAAACAGTCAAAGTGCAAATATAAATATACTTAAAGCTTTTCTTTGTTGTTTATTGTTTGTTGTTTGCTGATTATGGGGAATAAATACATTAAAGAACTTGGGGACCTGAACAGGATGCAGGCTCGAACAGTTCGCATACGCATATTACGCACTTTTTTTGTGTCCTGATTGTGTTCGTGTAACTTCAGTGATGCACTTTTATGAAGAAGCGGTATACTGTATTGCAATTGCAAAGGCGGTCGTTGAACTGTAAAGCATGACGCAACTACGTTACTTTATACCTTATTGTCATTGATATGCAAAACTTAAGGGGGAACTTATGCCAGCGACAGCTGCTAAAATGCGTAAATTTTGCATTTTTTGCAATAAACGCAAATCACCCCATCCACAATAATTATTAGAATTTTTCTTTTTTATTAAAATTTTTCCATTTTTACATATTTATTGTAAGAAGTGTTAAAAACAATAGCCTAGCCCCTTCTAGTTCTAAGCAAGCAAGCAAGCACTGCTAGGCAATATTGTCCTGTATTACTTAATACGCTTCCTTGTGCGCACCCTTTAACTATTAGTGGCATGGCTCAGCGTTTTTTTAACCCTTAAGCAATTTGCGTCGATTATGTGGCAGCGTCTTGCAATGAGGCATTCCACAACTTTACTAGCGCGATTCTAGTTTCACTTAATTTTGCATTGCTTCCTTTAGAGTTGATCTAAATGCAATAAATACTAGAACATCTGGCCTAAATTAGTATACTCATTAGTTTACAAGCACGTAATTGTTTCTACAAAACCGCTGACATTTAATTAACGACGATAAGTGATTTGACATGGTTAAATTGCATATGAAATTGCAATGCAATATGGCATCGAATGCAACAGTCAATTGAGAAGTCAGTTTGAGCAAATGTGCTACCATGTGGGCTGAATCATTGCTGTTTGAATAATTTCAAATATAACCAGCATAGTTCTGTAATGTATAAAATTTAATTATATTTTATTACTAGTTTGATAAGAACGATGGGTTGAAGAATATGCCAACAAGATAATAGACCACTTCTATAATCATTTTTCCTAAAATAAGCACAGATGGGTCTGCAATATCTAGAACTTGAATGTTCTTGAATTATTTAACTGTTGTTTATATGAAGGATTAAAGCTGTCTACTTTAATCACAACATAAAATGTGTCCTATTCTTCTCACCGAGTTCCACAGTTGGCCCACTGAAACTCATCAATTAATACGGCGCTATAATTTTTTAAAGCTTCCAAGCGTTAAAACTTCAAGTACAATATGTATTTGGTTATGTACCATATGTGAAAATAATTATATCACTGTTTGTCTATATAAAACAAAAAGAGGAATCCAGAACTTTAATTTAACCTGTTTGTCTTACATGTAATACTAGCATACCGATGTTGATGGTACCTCATGATCTCTGAGTCAGAATGAACCAATTTGGTTTTAGTACCGAAAATATAATTTAGTAAAATAATAAACACATTATTTCATATAATTTCTTTATGACTTGTTTGTTGAGAAATAGAGACAGAAACATATACGACAATAGTGGATTCTATGTGTTATCTGGTTTCTGATTTTATTGATCTATAATAGATATAATAATAGATCTATAGATCTATTGATATATAAGTTTTTTTTATTTAGTTGTATGCAAACTTTAATAACCCTTGGGATAAATTCCTTTGCAAGGGGTTTTGATTGTGATAGCTCCTGCAGCAATACCATTTTATTTTTGTTTACCAGGGTACTTATTTAGATCATTGCATAATTTAATTTCTTTGCTTTATATAACATAAGCATTTATTACAACTGTTATCTCAATAATCATTCAGTCTTGTTGGCTCATTATAATGTTGCATTGCACTCAAAAATTTTTAAATAGTTTTGAGTCTTTGTTGGAACTTAGGATGCTGTTCAAGAAGCAGCTGTCTAAGTCTATTGGCTCTAATCAACAATAATGAAGCTTAAAATACCTCCGAGGAAGAGGTGTTCTATATTAAAAAGGAATTGAATTAAATTAAATTACCCCTCCAGCCCAGTTTTTGAATACCATCAGACACCTATAATTAAATCTATTACAAGATTGTTATTCTACAGGTATAGCTAGATTTTGGTTCAAGTCCCATAAGCAATTTTAGTGCACATCTTTGGTAGATTATCTAAGTATAATCTCATCTGCTTTTTCACTCTTTTGTTTTTAGTTTAATTATATTTGTATGAAATGATGCTGTCATATAATTAATTTTTTTTCAACTAAGCATGGGATCCATGTGAAAAGAGTTATTTATGAATTAATAATGTTTAAATCTAAAAACTCTGTTTACAATTTTTCATCAATCTGAAGAACAAATCAGGGGTATATATTTATTTCTACTTATTTTGTCAATTTATCAAAAATTTTGTAATATGTAGTCTTAAATATTTAAGATATATTAGTTTATTTAGTTAGTAGTTAAATAATATTAGTTGATTTTTTCAACTTTTTGAGGTTATAGGTATACCTTCACTCTCTGTGAATTATGAACCAAAACCTTTACAAAAATTTACCATACTTTCCCATAAAAATTATCTACCAGTGATCAATAATTACAATGTCTAATGGGTTAAGAGTAGTCATAATAAAACACGAGTTACAAGGTTAATCGAGATGTTGACAACTCTGGGAATATCGCATTAATTGTACTCAGCACGCTCTTATCTCGCAACGTCAAACTCCAGGAAATTAAACTAAATTTTGCGTGAACATACGCGGCAAATTGCAGTTTAACTTTCATTAATACAGGGTGACAAGATTCCATCAAGATCAAAAAGTCCACGAACTCCCTCCCAATTCACACATCGATATAAATATTAAAAACATATTCAGTGTGAATATTTACAACATCAGTAGAAAAAAAATTAAGAACGAGTATGTCAGCAATTTGTCAAGGATTCGGTTGCTTAATTTTTGTGCTCAATTTAGTAACATTTAACATCAAAATCACAGTCAGCGACGAAACTATCACAACAAATAGAGATGCCAGATACGCTATCGTAGGCACATCACACAGATACGACGTAGAGTAGTCACAGCATAGCATGAGGTGCAAGGCGTGAGAACGTTTCAAAAAGATACAATAATCGTTGATTGTGCAAACGTCACAGGGACGAATTTGAATAATTTGGCAAAATTGTATTGTCGCTCAAGCGCAGAAGCATGCGGGTCATTCCTAATGTAGTCAAATTGCTCCTTAACTCAGTGCTACTGTAACTACTGTGGGGTGGAAAAGGTGTAGCACGAAGTACTGGCAATTGTGTGAGGCACGTATTCTAAAGGGGTGCGGGCAATGCATCATTAAAAAATTTACATACTTAAGGGATATGCACTCCTAAAAATCGGATGTGTTTATAATTTTTTTAAACAATTTTTTAATTGCTTCAACACGCACATTTCGAATCCAGTCCTTCGCTTTTCTTCTATTGAATGCCGTGTTTGTGTTTTCACGGTTTGCCTTTTGGTATGGGCAACACCAGAAGCCATTGTCTTCACTTCAATTTCATGAGAATCGTATCATCTAATAAACTTTTTGTGGCAGAACTTGTATCGTTAGACAGATAGAAGTGAGAATTATTTAACGCTACTTTGGACTGAAGTGCTTTCCCGTGTTTGTTTTGTTTCGGGTCTTGTTGTTTCTTTTCTCTGCAACAATTGCACACTTAAAATAGATAACAAAACTCAATTCAACACGTGACCTAGAACCCAACTGTACTTCTGCCAATCCATTTGTCTGACTGCAAATACTACCTCCCTTTGTCTTTACAATTATTGGTATTGTTGAGTGGCGTTGGTGGTAGTAGCGGTGGTGGCGGGTGACATATTGTCATATCAAACCCACAAGACGAGTACATTGGTAATAACATTAACATTATTTTGATTAACACGTGTTTGTTCAGTTTTTAAAATTTACATTTTTCACTAATTAATCGCATCACTTTTAAATTTTCGACATGCTTTGGGAAGTTTTCTGATTTCCCGGGAAATTCCAAAATGCTGTTATTTGATTGTATCATTTGAAATTAATTTCATGTTTAAATAAAGTTTTTAATTTGTTACGCTTAAAGAGTATTTATTTGTATTTAATATTATAGCAGTGATTACTGGTAATGTAGTAATCACTGGTATATCACTGGTGGAAGTGTTTTTAGTACTACCCTCAAAACCAGAGACTACTTACCTGAACTATGAAAAGTGTGATTTTTTCACTTCAGGATATGATTTCCGTATTGCGAGAAAAATATACAAAAATCACATGCATCCAATACATATTTCAAATGTTATAGTTTCTCTAAATTATACTAAATTTCCTTAATCCCTGAACAGCTCATAACTATTATAATATATTCCGGTAACAATCCTTTGATCCATGTTCAATAACACAACCTATTTTTTTAATGAAACTTACGATGTTTTTTAAGAAGATATTTTTCTGCTCAGTTAGCTTATTGTAGTGAACTAAGCGACTCACTTAGCTACCTTATTGAAATGCTGTATAAAACTTAGAGGTTTTAAAATCTCGGTTGGAGGTATTTCTGTGAAGCCTGTTTGAAAAAATTGTGATAGATTTGTCGATTGTATGCTCAATTTTTTATGTATACCGAGAACTCCGGGAACCAGGAAAATTACCGGATTCGATATTTTCGATGCAGATTTATTTCAGTTTTTCTCTGCTAAATAATAAGATTTGATATGCATAAACATAGCCTTATATCGCCGATCAGAACCAAAAACCGACAATGGTTTTTTGCAAAACGCCTACTGATAACAGCCTAAACAACGTATATTCGTTAGAAGAAATCTACAAAGCATTCACACATTAAAGAATATTTCTTAATCAATATATGAAAATATGTTTTCTGTTCACTTCCTATGCAATTTACAGTCTGTACACTACAATTGACATATTATGTACACATATGTTTATATTATATATGTAGCGATATGTTGACTATAACAATTATTTAATACATTTGGATGGAATGTTGTTGTGAATAATAAATTGAAAAAACACTGCAAAAATATTAACAACTTCAACAAGTTTCAGAATGAAAGCCACATCATTGAGTGACATTCACGATTGTTTTTCAGTTGAATAATAAAAATTGTGGAATTATATTTTAACAAAACTCTTAATTATTTTTTAAATCGAAGTATCGTTTTTCAATAAATGACCATTAAAATGATTTTTCTCGAATTGAAACAAGTTGTGAACTGTGCATTGTCCGTGCTTATGAAGAAAAACCAATAAAAACTCATAATTAAACCGAAATGTGATGTCCCGCAGTGTTATTGTATGAAAATCCTTTATTTGCCACGAACTGACAAAACAATATCCTCTTATATTTTTTAATATCATTGGACTATCCAAATTGAAAAATGATACCTTAACGAAATGTCACTACGTTATTACTGTGATATATTTCGATAATTTCTGACATGTCTTTTTTTCAGTTTAAACCCAATGTGGCAATTGAATTGTGTAGAACGAATCCTTTTGTTGTGCAACAATTCGTTACATAAAAAACATTAATTGAGTGCTATGTTGTGGACATCGCATTGTGATATTTCAACTATGAAGCGCATTGCAAAGTATATTAACATTGTCTACCATTTGATGTTTTGTGTTGTAACTCTGCGATTTAAAGTGTTTTTTTCTTCAATTTTTTAATGATGTCAAAAGGGTGAAAGCTGATAAATTCTGAGCGTTGGGAGAGGGTGTCCTTTTGTCAGCAGAATTCTCTTATGTTATTGTGTTATTGCAATCAGCAGCAGTTTTACTTTGTTCGACTTACTTTTGACACAAAATTGGTTAAAGGCAGTCGTTGTAATGACTATTATGATGTATGATTAATTTTTTGTTACCCCACTTTTTATCAAAATTTTTAGTTTCCAGTTACCTTTTTTCCTCTTTGTGTCCAATTATGTTGGCATCATTTTTCATCGCAAATGAATTTGAAGCAAAAAGCAGCATTTACCAAATTTTGACTGTCATTGCTAAAATGACTTTTTCCCATTTTTTATTGGATTTCTCGTATGTCTGTTTTTGCAGTTTTAGCGGAAAACCAAAATTTGGCAAATACATTAAATCATGTCTGCACACTCATCCATATGTGTATTTCATACTCAGTTTTTTTTTTTTTATACTGAAATATTTAGAATTCACAAATATTGGTTTGGATTTAAAAACAATCAATCAATGATTTTTCTTTTTGACGTTTTGTTCATCAATTTCTATTGTTGTGTTTGCTCCATGAATATTCATAGTTTTTAATGCAATTATTAGATAGTGTGTTTTAGTGAATTTAGACAATTGTTCGAATTTTTTGATGACTCATACAGCAAACAATAAAAAAGTAAATAGAAGTACAATTTTTAAATATATCAGAAATATTTATATTCAATATTAATATATACGCCACTCCATATGTAAAATTAACCCCTTCCTTAACATAGAGGACGTGTGCGAGTTAGGCTAAGTTGCGTTCTAAATGAGTTGATAAATGGCTAAATGTGTGCAGTGCAAAAAATCCCAAAAAATCTCCCATTTGGTTTAGCATCAACTTAGCCTAACTCGCACATTTCATAGAGCAAGTCAAACTATGAAACTGCCTTTTTTAATTTCTTATAATACCTAGTTGTGACAAAAACTTGAATATGTCCAACGTGTGTCATCTATTTTAAAAAGTATTTTATTATATTTTTGTTATGATATACATATATGTTATTATCACCTTAAATGTGGTTTTCATACTATATCCCTTGATCTATTCAACACCTTGGTTATTATGATGAAGACGGGATGTAGTACCGCACAGTTTATTCGTATATTGACTTATAGTAAATTCAGTTAAAATCAGCATAAAACTAAAATATAGAAAATATTCGATTATACAATAGCACAATGTCCCAAAACTCGCTTCTGCAATATACAAAGTGTATACCATCTCACCATTTTCAATAACTAATTTATATCTGCATCTAATCTCTATGCAATACAATACAACTATATATCATCATAGTCCACAAACACTAATTACAGTATTATATCTAATATACTAACTAAAACTAAAACTAATTTTCTCACATCAGAATATACTAAATAAACTTTTAATTCTGCTCTAACTGAATACTTTGTTATCCATAAGATTCTACACAGTTCCAAAACTTTTTTTTATTTAATTCATCGTCAACATTTACAGTAGAATTTTTCATTATGGACCTAGATCTGCTGACCTTTAGTTAAAACAATCTTCTAACTCTATTTTTTATTATTATTATCCAAATCTGTATCCATAATATCTTTATATCATATTTCAAGCCTGCAATACACATCATTTATTTTCCGTGATCTCCAGGTATCATATTCAAATATCTTCTGTTCCTTTTTCTTATGGTCCAATCAATTGATTATAATGGTGTTAAGGTTTCATAAATCCTTTTATGAATCAGTTCAACTCATGATAATTGTGTTTTCTAAAAACAGCTATATATATTCTTATTGAATATGGAAAACTCAAACGGCTATTCCACTATCATTACTAAAGTACTATTCCTATAAGTACCAAATTTAAGTATTTGTGTATACTGCATTTAATCTGATTATCAGATTCATCAGATTAACAAAGAGTGGATATACACAAAAATATCAAGAGAATACTTCATAGGGCAAGAAAAAATTAGCTGGATACACGATTTGAACTGAGTCTTAGTTCTTAGTAAGTTCTCTTATAATATTCTTTGATACAAAGCTATTATAGCATTAAACTTTAGAACACCAGCTGGGACACAGCTTGTATTACAATTTAAATAAGGAAGTACTATAACAATTTCTTTCAAAAAAACGCTTAGATTAATTATACAAAACTTCTGGTTTGCGAGTAATAATTGTATCTTTAAGGATCCTGATATTTCCTACATGAAATATGAAATTTCAAAATACATTTCAAAATGTTTTTAAGGATTGACAAACAATGTAAATGGAATCGTAAACGGATGACTTTAAAAGAAAATCAATCTTCATCGAAAGTTTTAGAGTTTATATGTCGTAGATCTTCTTTCTAAAGAACGCTTATTTAATGATTATCACTGGACTGGATTTACTTGAGTACGGTAACTTGACAGAATTTTACATTTTTTTAAAATCTCTATTTTTTTAGGTATATAAACAGAAAGCATATAAAATGTTTATACATTTACATATTTTAACTTTTGAACTTATGTCTCTTAATTAATATAATACATGAATCCTAAAATTGCTCTACAAAACATTGTTCTGCTTTCCTGCTTGATATATTATAGACTTGTTCACATCGTGTAATAGCTTTTGTCAATAAAGTTAGAATAATCATTGATTTTCGAGATATATATAATAATAAAAAAAATAATTGTAGACCACAAAATATTAAAACCTTAAGCGTACATTAAAATTATATAGGAATACTGACCAGATTTATATATATTCCATTTATATTGCCAATTAAAAGTAATTTATTTTTCCTGACTATTCAATACACTGCAGGTGGTATGTTTTGGTTTTCTCTAACACTTCCATATCAAATTATTATTAAAAATTACAATCGAAGCCACGACTTGGAGATATTTCAATACAGGACTCTTTTTTAATGAAACTAATGACGCGTAACGCTCCGTAATTACGAACAATAAAGACTTTGCCTTATTCTAATATACCATTGACTTTCTTCTTGCTAACGTCGGAATACTTTTTTATAGGGTCTCTAACTAAATTATTAGTTGAAGTGCCATATGTCCCTGAATGCAGAGTGTGGTTTGTTCAATGAGTGTAATTGTCACTTTTGATTATGTCAAGACGACTTTATAATTACAGCACGTGTGACAATTTAAGTGCAGGTTCGGCAGGACGATATCACAGTTGCGAATTAAGTCAAACTAAATTGCAGGTAATTTACACAACTCCACAGAGTGCAATTCACATTGTCAGTGTTAGAAAAGCAAAAAAAAATTAGCTAATAATTTACACGATTTTGTGGTAATAAAAATTTGCACTTGTGATATTCGTTTTGGCAGTTGTTACCGCTCAAATTACCGTGTGGCTGCTGAAATATGTGGTCAAATTATAATGCAATTTCACTCTAACTGTTAAACTCAAGCTATAATTTATGCGAAAAATCAAAAAATACTGCAAATTACTGCATGTTTTGTTAGTTTAATTAATGACATTTGAAATGCGCTAATTTGACATATGAGATGTCGCTCGTCAGTGAAGCAGTAAAAAACGCACAATATTTTTAATTAAATAAAATAAAATTTTAATAAAACAAGTCTTTTCCATTTGTTTGCAATCCCATACTTAGATCGCTCCATTAGGATTTACGAATCATCATTTGGGCTATCCACCCCGGTTTCGGCAAACAAGACCATCCATGTATGTTTTTCCAAATTGCATTTCGGCTAGTGATGTTCTGTCAAATTATGCATATAATTTTCAGCAGTCACGCATATTATAATTCGCTGTTTTTATCTTCATCAAAACATAATAAACAAAAACTCACTTTAATTGTTTCTAATTAAAGTGAATGTCTTTTTTGTGGTTCGGTCGTTTGCTTATTCTGGCCCAACCTTAGTATCATTTCCAGCACTTTATACTCGGGATGGTGTTTGAGCGAGCACCTGTGATATTCCCAGGCTTATAGAAATTTGACTGTGTTTATTATTATTATTCTTCCTATTAAGCACATCACTTGACATCAAACGTTCATTATTACTGTTAGCAATCAAAATATTATTGCACTGTGACTGGGTGTGGCACCTTTTTTTAACTATACCTAAGAAGCGGGGATAATATTTTGGAAATTTACTTATGCATGTAAAGTGATTATTTACTACTCTATTTATCTTACGATATCATTTCAGTTGGGGCTTCTGTTTTTTATTGGTTTTTACTCATTATTATTTATATTGGAAAGTACAATATACGCAGGAGGGATGATGGATGACGGATGATGGCTATATGTGTTAATGTTAATACGATATTTGAATTTTCGTTAAAGTACATGTCACTTATAAGAAAATATATTATTTGTTCTTATGTTGGAATAAAAATCAAAGTAGTGTATCTGTAATTAAACTAAAACTGTCTTACCAATAAACCTAATTAAATTGGAAAACTTTCAAATTTTTTCTCACAATTAAGTGGAATGCTTAAAGACACGTTGAAGACTACCATTAATAGCATAAAAATAGTTAGAAGTTAAAGAATGCTGTGCTCCACCAGGAGAGGAAGGTCTAGAGGAATAATATTATGAAGACGAAGTAAGTTTCAGGACTAGCATTAATACGAGTAGTATGAGCTTAACTTAATATAGAAAAGGTCTTATGATTAACTAGAAAAAAAAATGAAAAAGAATAATATTAAAAAGAGGTACTTCAAGAATAACATTGGTATCATAAGCATAGTTAAATGTTAAGGAATTCCAATAGTCAAATAGAAGAAGAGGGTGCCAGAAGAGGCATTAAAATAATATTACAATCAGGAAAGAACTTTGAGGAATATCTTTAATGTCATAAAAACAGTTGATTTTTGAGAAGTTTTATACTATATTATGAAAAGCGGATGACAGAAGAATAAAATTAAGAAAGAGTAAGTTTGATAACTAGTATTAAGGGTATAATCATAGGTAAATGCAAAGAATATACTATACTGGACTAGGAGAAAAAGACGGCAGAAGAATAACATTAAGAAATTTAAGTTGGACTTTGATTTCTGAAAGCTGACATTTGAAAATATTTCTTAATATACATCATTTTATTCTTATTGTCTTGATATGTGCAACACATACATATATAAAATTGAAACAATATCGAAGATATCATGTCTTTAGTTTAATGTTTCCCATTTTTTTTATATGGTCTGCCTCAAGACCGCAACTACGAAATCTTGCCAAAAATATGGTATTTTGCAGCAAGTTTATGTTGTAATTCATGTTAATTTTCTTAGGAAACGGGCTTCTTTCTGGCTTAATAGATATGTTACTGAATAAAGTAATTTCGAGTACGAACATAATAACTCACCAGTATATGTAGAAAAACTATTGCAACAATTAAAAGACACAATATGGTGTGATACTTAGAGATAAAATATTACTTTATAAAAAACGACAATCTTCTGCTTTCAATTGCAATAGGTACATACCTATTAATGTGTTTGTAGATGAAGATATGGATTGGGATCACACCACAAGATACACAACACGTTCTCTTTTGTCTTTTTCCGATAAACATTTTACGGGAAGTGATTTCATATTTTGTTGATTTTAATTAATTAACAAAATCAAGCGATGTCACCAGTGAATTCCAATAAGGTCACTCAAGTGGTCATGCTTCTTCAAGCAATCCTCAAGCAGTTAATGCTTTGAGAACTAAAATTCTTCAAATCATTCTCCAGCTATTGGCGACTACGTGCTACCAATATCTTCAATGTAAGGTGTACAATGGAGAACATTTGAATAACGTATTTGACACCTAATAGTGGGGTTTAAACAAGTTCAAATTAAAGTTTAATCGAAATTTAATCATTTTATTCATTTAATCGTTTACAGTAATTCATTTACTTACGGAATCGAAACCGCAAAATCTTTCCATAATTTTTTTTTACTGAAAACGCAATGCTTTGACTTCTGATTTAATAAGTGAATAGCACTTCTTAAGTGCAAGAATACAAAAATTAATTCCTTATGGCGAAAAGATCGCCTTAATATCTGATATCGGTGTACTAAATACTTAGAAATTGATATTTTATTTCGTTAAGCCGAAGATTGAGATACAATATGTTGTGATATAATATTCTATTAAATAATTACAGTTACTATTACTGTAATAATTTTATAATAAAACAATTATTAATAATTATTATTTCAATTTGAATTTTTTTTATTGTTTTCCACCCTCTCCACTAAATTAACATTAATTAACAGTAGCTATTTTTTTATAATCTTTTTAATGAACATGAAAAACAAGAAGAGAAAAAGACACCCTCGTAAAAAGGCGGTAATTATAATTTATTTCATTACGTTTACTAATGAAAACAATCAAATGTAATTTTATACTTCAACACTGTAAAAAATGAAGCAAATTCGACAACAGCAACAGCCTTTTGAAGCTAATAGTAAGCGACAATAGTATCTATGAATCCAACCCGAATGACAATGATGTAATATATTACAGAAAATATATCACGGAAGCACACACTAACATATTTGGACTTCCATGGTATTCCTGAGTCAATAAGTACAGTTATGTCAGCACAAATGTGGTTTTAATTTGGGGGGTGACTTAATGGTCCGCATGATAAATGTGGACAGAAGCAACTTGCCGACCCACCTGAAAACAATTGTAAAGCCATAAAATATGTTAATGAAGGCAGGAATTATTTAGGAATTATAATTTCGTAACTGCCTAAGAATAGTAGCACTTTGATTATAAAGTTTCAGATATTATTTTTTTGTAAGGTATGTTTGGTTCTACAATTGTTGCCTCTAAAAAAAATCGGCATTGTTAATTATAGTATAGGTTACGTTACACATTCCCTCAAAGGATAGTGTTAAGCATTGGATATTGTATTTTCTGAAAAGTTATGTTTTGGGTGTACATAAAATATATGTATGTATATATATGTAGTTAAATAGATATGTGCCTAGAAAGTTGTGTAGAAAATATTAACTTCCAAATGACACATATATAAATATTAATTTAGTAAGAATTAGAGTAAAAAACGATCGAATTAATAGAAAGTAAATATGTAATTAATTTAAATATAGTATACAAATATATAAATCGACATAAAATCATGTCGTATTTTACATTTTAATACTTTTAAAACGCATTATTGGTTCATCATCACAATTTTAGTAGCGTATATAAAAGTCGCGTATGCCGGACAGATTTTTTCAAGCAATTTTATAACATATGCATTTACGAATTTCCAAAACATAGATGAGTTATTTGCGTGTTTAGTAAGAAATCTATTACATTTGGTTTGATTACAGATTTTGTTATAGATAGTTACGAGTTTAAATGACCGGTTATATACCATAAAAGTGTGAAATGTTATGCAGATACAATTTTTTTAAACCATACATTTATGGATTTCTTCGAATAAGTTTATTTTTTTGCTTTTAGAATTTATTTTACTTCCTTAAATATGTCAATATATTTATATTCTACACATTATTATGTATATGAGGTATATACGATTTTTGAAGTTGCTTATAGTGCTTATATAGAAATATTGGATAACATATAAACCATACACATACATATCTGACAGGTGAATAAATATCCTCAAATTTTTTCAAAATCTATATTAACACCTTTTACACCTCCAATATGAACTACATGATATAATAGTTTTTCAATATTTACCAATATTTCTGTCTACACATCTATCTGTGTAGTCTTTTCATTAGTTCAGCGTACCGGTAATGTATATAGAACTTTGTGTGAATCCAGCCATTTATTGGTTGTATAGTATATTGGAACATTATTGACCATATCATATATCGCTGTTAGAAAATAAAATATAATTACACTGAATGAAATTTAAAGTAAACAAGTGGACATATAACTAATCAAAAATTGAAAGGAAAAAATATCTGTTGGCGTCAAATTAGGAGGTGATACAATTCAATATGTATTGGAGAGCACAAAATCTCTGCGTTCTCATCAAATTTTCTTTCTCAATCTATGTATAATTGACATTCATAATCTTAGCACTTGGCATGCAATGTCTTTGGGGGATTCCCTAGAAGGGTAAAAACAATAAAAACCTATGATTTTTGATTTGAACTATTAAGTTAAAAAATAAGGTGGTAGCGAAAGTATTCAAATAATCTAATGAAGCATACACTGTAATAGGTGGTTTAAAACACTAATCATTTATTGATCATAATTTAGTTATTTTAATAATATGTGCTGAACAGAACTACTTATCTTTCACTGCACCCAATATTCAGCGAAGATTGAAATATATGTTCTTTTAAAAAAATGGATCCCATCACAAAATAAAGCATCCATCTATTTTTAGTGATAACACCCAGTTTTCTTACTTTCGTACTGAAACAAGAACTATGAAACTGTTGCTTCGGTCTGAGTTAAGTTTCTTAGTTTCCATTAATCGAAGTCGGAAGAATATTACTATTCCTTATTAATATACATGAATTGACATCAATTAAGTCACGTTCGTTTTTTATGTCTTATATCAAAGGATATCATTGCTTACCCGGTTTTATTTTCAAATCACACCAACCAGATCAATGTCAATATAAATTGAACACCTGCATGTTTTGTATTCTTACTGAATATATAGAATATCAGAGTAGTGATAGTATGAAAATAATTACATAAAGAAAGAAAAGAAAATAATTTCTACCAAAATAGTCCTCCCTAACCAAGAATAATAATATCAAGGAAAATTTAAACGTTGCTGTTGATGTTTTGAAGACAAGCCATTACCCTCAAAGTGCACCAAGTGCATATATTCACTGCAAGGAGTCTGCAATTAAATAGATGCACGTTTCGTTAAACGAGAAGTCTCAACACGCAACACTTGAATCCCGATAAGGAGCATGCATGAATCATTGAAATGTCCTGGCAAAGGCACGACACAGAGTTACTTCGATTTTTTGCTTATTTCGTTTTTATTAAAATAAACTCAATTTCAAAATTTGACATGTGAACTGTGGCTGACACTTTTGTTAAAAACCCATTTTGTGCACTTTTACAATCAATTTAAGAAAAAAATTCGATTTGAAAAGAAATTGTAAATAAAAAGTGCAGGAAAAAACGAGGTGCATGCACTTTGGTTTATGCACAGGCAGCCGTAATGGATACGTTCCGACACAAAGGCTGCTTTCCACCTCTACACCAAGTGTCACTTAATGCGTCACATTGTAAATGAAATTGTTTAATTGAAATGCACACTTTTACTTTAATTTTTTTTAAATAAATTGAGCCATTCAATTGAAAGGTAACAACCCTGTATGGACACTTGTATTTCCAAATTGAATATTGCAGAGATTCGTTTTTTATACGTTACTTGGGGCGGGGTAGAAACACACCTGTTATTAATTTGTTTCAAAAATGCCAGATTGAAAATCAAACTCCATAGGAGTAACAATTTATTCCTGGTTTTCGTTACTTGTTTCATTTAAGCTGTAGGGTGCTTATTTTCCAGGGTAAATAGAATGTGCTACGGGATCCGCACAAAAAATATTGAAATTGTTTTCTAATTTCCGTCGTTGTCACTGAAGTGTGGGAACTTTATACATTGACGCATTTAGGATGCAATCCATTGGCATTCCATTGTTAATAATTTGGGTTATGTAAACTTTATTTGAAGTACTGTGAGAAAGTTCCAATTTTATTCAACGTAAGATATGAGTCATACTGTGTAATGCATCTACGCTTCATTAAAGCGGCTTAACCTAAATACAACACCTGTTCTTGAATTAAATATGCTCGCTGAATTAAATGGGAAGAAATCTTTCTATTTAAGTTTATTACATCAAAAAACTTAGATTTCGGCTTACTTCTAAACAATTGAGATTAATGACATGCGTTTTAAAATATTCTCCTTTTTCGGTGTATATAACTGAAGGTATTTAACATGAAGAAGAAATGCATATCTATGTGAGTAGTAATAGAGTTTAGTCGATAGATTAATCGAATAGGTGACGATATACCGACTGTCTACAGAGATAGTTATAACTATAATAACTTAAAAATACTGATTTATAAGTTAGAAATTTTTAACTGATTTAACCTTAAAATGATGATAATAATATATTTTGAACCGGGGACTGACTATAAATAAAAACATTATATTTTTCAAAAGTAATATATGTACTATTCAACTATTCTTAAAAACTTATTTTTTTCTACATCTTTAAACTGTTAAATATATGTAAATCTCACAGAAAAATTTCATAAAACAACCACCTTTCCATGTATTGGAGTGCACAGCTTAAAACGCCTCTTCTTCGGAGAGACTCATTTCCCTCCTGAACCGCTTTCGCATTATTTCGGGCGGATCTCTTTCATATTGGATATCTAACGAGGTAGACAATACAACCAGCCTTGATTAATGATCACCACGTTGGGTGGTGTTTACAGCTTAGATAGCACCAACGATGGCTCCTATTGTTTAGCTCTTATGCAATATTGAGTAGTGCTGAGTTCTTCAGATGCTTCTACTGCCAGAATTAATCTATGTTTTATCATATTTTCGTAGAATTTACATGCGGTACCCAGCAAACACATTCGTCTAAATGGTACTGAATAATCTCGGCTTCCCTTGCTTCTTTCGATAAGCACTAATCGCTGCCTTTTCCTTTTCCCTATAGCTATAACAATCCTTATTATTTGTGATAAAAATTATTGCATCCTATCTAACATAAATTTGTAAACTGCTCTTCTTGTATATATGCTTTTGATTTGACTGAGTTGTTCATTGTTCATATTTATGAGTCATATTTCGGTTAGTAGTGATTTTAGATTTTTACCCACACGAATAGTCTCCTTTGGATGTTTCATATTTATATCTCCTACTAAGTTTTCACTTTCATATGCCTTCTTTTATTATTTCAAGTTTTTCTACATTTACATTAGGTATCTTGAATATTGTTATCTATTGTTTCTGCTTAAGTTATGCTACTTTGCTTTCCTACTGATTTGTAAGGTTTAATTTATGGCCTAACCATGACTTATCTATATAGTTTTGTTATCTATAAATTTTTCTATAAACTGTCATTATTAGATATTCTCAAATTAATTTAGACCATATGAATATATAATCTTTGCTTCTGCTCCAACAATTTAGTAGCTAATTTTAACTACACTTATGTAGAGATGTTTTTAAATAAGTAATTTTGAGTGTGTATTTATAATAGCTTTTCGGTGTTAGTGATTTCCTCCAGTAATTAGAAGATTATGATCTCACTTCTTTTAAAATCATTCTATAATCCAAACTTTTAATTATGGAAGTACCGTTATACTGGTTCCCATTCTGACGAACCTGGCTATGATAACTTCTTACATATTTAATGCTCTTCCGTTCCTACCTTCTTGTATGCAATAACATGGATATTATATATACATATGTATATACTAGGTATTAATTATTAATTTCACTTTATTTTATAATTGGATCTATTACTCTCTCACTGAATATGTGGGTACTCTTGATGATGTTTGGGTCAATAATATAATAATTCTCTATATTTTTACGTTAATACTTTTAGATTTTAAAATACATTGTAAATTTTGTAATGCATCAGTCTGCCATTATAGACTGACTATAAAAAAGTTTCTTAAAATTAAAACCAACGAGATTGTCTTAAGTTGACTTTCTTTCTATTTTTTTTTTATTTTTTTCTATAGGATAACAAATAAAAACCAAAGATTTTTTTGTAGCATTTTCAACCTACGTTTCATTGGTCGACACATTTTATTATTTTAGAGCAGATTTATATGTATGACTGACTTTAATTATATTAATATTATACTGAAGTCAATACATTCTTGTAAATATCAGCTCTCTGGTTTAATATTAAGTTTATAATTTTGAATTTTAATTTTAGTTGACGTTGTATAATAACAGCTTTTATCTGAGGCATTACTAAGCACTACTTGTATACGTCATTTTACGTCAATTTATCTTTTCAATTAGCAGTTGACATGATTTCTGCTTTACCTGTTTGTATAGGAAACTTCTCTAATAAATCCATATATGTCTACGATTGCTTGACTTTTTGTTCCAACATCTATATTTTTACACTGTAGAAATCCCCTAATAAATTTCGCAAATAAATTTTCTCAATTGTGGAAAAAGGGATATATTTTTTTTTGTTTAAATTCAAGGAATTTTTGAAATGTTTCCATGAAACTATACATTTAATTACTTAGGTCAAAGACTTTTTAGGATCTATTTGTTACTTGGTTACTTTCTCGCTTCATAATTTTTGCTTTAACTCATCGACTACCACTTATGTGCGTTGATTTGTATGCTACGGACTATAACAAGAATAAAATTATACTCGTTTCTTAGCCCACCTACTTTATTTTTACTATATTATCAGATCTAATAGAAAAAATTGTACTACTCTTTTTACGATTCCATTGGCAACAGTGTCCATATTGCTGTTTTCTCAAACCTAAAACCTTTTAAATTAAATTAAAAGAACTTGCAAGAATTATAAACTTAACAATATTAGGTGTGAGTAGCACCTCTCTTATTTGCTCTCTAGGCAAATAAATTGAAAAGTATTCATACTCCTTTCGTACATTTCAAGCAACAGACTATATATCTCCTTGTACAAATATTTATTATCAACCTAACGCAAATGCAAATATCGACAGCAACATCCTCTTGCGGTGCTCACCCCTGCCAGAAGTGCAGTGTGCACTTTTACTACTACAAACTGCAAATACAATGCAACAGGATAATAAAAAAGGATATTCAAGCAAAACAAACTTAAACTGAAAAAGTTAAAGCCAAGAAAAAGGCAAAAAATTAAACAAAAGAAGAAAAAAATAAGAAATCTATTGAATTTTGGAATGGTTGGTTTGGAAATGATAAGGATTGTTGTAGTTGTTGTTATTGTTATTGTTTGAGCAATGCTCTAGTGTTACTATGACAGTGGCAGTGGAGGCAACATCAACAGCTTTAACAACTGCATTCAAGTGCATTAACCCCTTGCATAACTTGCATACATCACGAAGGAGTAAGAGCGCTTTAATGACTCATCCGATTTGATGCAAACTTCAGTTTTATTACTTTTTATATTATTGTTGTTGCAGCAACCATAAAGCGAAAGCATAAAAAATAATACAAATAAAGTGTATAAAAGCAAAATCGTTTATTATTTGCATCCCTTCTTGTTCGATGTTCCTCATAAAAGGAATAATAAAAAAATGAGAATAAACACAAAAGAAATACCAATGGACTTTGAAAAACTTTGCAAGAAAAACGCAATGCATCCCATCACATCGCAGATGCATCGAACAAAATAGGTTCCTAAAGAGCTAAAGAGATTATAACTTCATGTGTAGATGCAAGTGGAAGCGTGCATATGCCAAAGGCACAAAACACACTTTACAAGACAACCCTCGGTTGTTTTGTTTACACCACTTTTTTCTCATTTTTAACTCACTTTTTTTGCCTCATAAATCCACTTTTCAAAACTCATTGTTTTGCTTGGTTCCAGTTTTTATTCATATTTTCTTTTCTTTTTCTGTTTTTTTTTTTTGTTTTGCTAACGAACTATTGATAGGCCTTCCATGGGCACGTTTGGGCTTATTTACGTATCGGCTTGTTTAATCATTATTATCGACAATAACAGCAAATCATCAGGAACGCTGAATGCGATGCAATGTTGAATGCATTGTTTGGTTATGATTTTTGCAAAGCAGTGGCAAGTAAGGATTTCAAGAGGATCTTATATCCCAACTAGAAATCAACATTTTCAATGAAACTGACTTTACCATACTATATGATAATGTGATTTCATTGCGTCGAAATCACCATAATTTTAATATTACCATATTGGCATCTGTAATTAATACTGCAATAATAATATAACCCTTGCCGACACCACTGGTTCCAACCTCACTACATCTTTGAAAGTAGAGTGAAGTTTTAAAGTTGTGCTTAGTTATCCTTTGATTTTGTATTTTTTATTGTTTAAATATTTATTCTCTTATTGTGAAATTCTTTTACTCTCTTTCTTTCTTGCCCTTCATCGGCAAGTTTTTTCAAGTAGTATTCCTGTGGATATAGTGTGTTGTGCAAAGTATTCAGAAGTGTTCATTGTAAGTTTTTTTCCCTCTGTTGGTTCTATGCTGGTTTGTGACTATGCACGCTTGAATACTTGCTGGCTCTTGGCGATGGTGACGGTGATGTTGATGGTGACTCATAACTTGTTGGCTCTTTACTGGCAATCATTAACATGGAATCCATTTCAATGTTTACGGTATTGTTTACATTTTTAATTTTTCTATAGCGTGTTTTGTAATGAAGTGCACGCAAAGATTTATGAATTTCATCCTCAATATCCTCAACTTATTTTTATAATCATTATGTTGTGTATTTCAAGCTATAAGTATCCTTAGGAATCTCTCACCGCTTGAATGTAGTAAATTTTAAACCTTAATTAAAGTTGTATTAAATTATTTTATCGATGATTAAGGGTTCTAGATTTGATTTTCTAATAATGGGTCTTTTGTTCAGTATAAATAATCAGTAAAAATAAATTTAGCCATAACCATACAGCTGTTTTATACACATCAACATATGAGAATTATCATACATTGTTCATACTCAGAAATTCAATCTAAGGAAGAGAACTTAATTGGCAGTTATTATTTTGATAATTAATAGCATTTTTTTTAGTTTATTCTAAAATTAATTAATTAATATTTATTTACTACGATGAAATTGAACTTTAAACTAGAATCACTTGATTTGTTTTTATTAAAAACTTTTAATGGAAACAATTCATTTGAAACAACTTTATTCAATAATATCCTGCAATGACTGTTTTAGATAAACAATAACTGGATTTTTCACTTTTGTGTGAGCATCACAATGTCGTGTTTTTGAGTGGTGTCCAACTCTAACTGTAGTGTTTAGTAGTGACTAAATTGATTTTTCTTTTATATGTTATAAAAATATATTAATGATTCTGTTAACTGTATACTATAATATAGATACTATATATAATATAATATAGACCTAAATCGCAGATAAATTCTAAATTTTCTTCCTTTATATGTTATAAAAATTATTGATGATAATGATGACTGTATACTGTAATATAGATCACAACAAACAAAAAGTGATATTAAAAATATATAGTTCTCGTAATGATTCAAAAGTAAGATTTAATGCTCGTTGATGTTTTGTCAGATCATCATATCTCCAAAGTTAATCCCATTTGCATTTTTGGCTTTATAAGTCTGATTAAATGAAATGAAATGAAAATCAAATTTTAGATTTTATATCTAAACTTTAAATAGTGATAGATGTTCATGTCCAAAAAAAATCACAGCAACCCCATGAAACAAAAATAATATGGAAGAAATATTGTTTTATTAAAACTGCACTTGACTATATTTTAATGTGCACCAAGGAACACTTTAAAATTGTCCGTGGAAATGGTTCCTGTGGTAAAATAATTCATCCGAGGCTGATTTGAATAAAATATCAATAAAAAAACTGTTTTTATGTTTTCTTCTTTAAAGTGCAATAA
Organism: Teleopsis dalmanni; assembly: GCF_002237135.1. Lineage (NCBI taxonomy): Eukaryota > Metazoa > Arthropoda > Insecta > Diptera > Diopsidae > Teleopsis > Teleopsis dalmanni. The sequence continues at coordinate 59,260,749 of NC_051846.1, read as the reverse complement.
AACAATTTCGACGTTACCATAAAAGCCGGGCAGGATAATTGACGTTAGATGTGAGCAATAAAAGAATTGCAGGAACAAGTTTAATTGGCAATCGTCCAGGCAGCAAAACTGTGAAAAATGAATAAAAAAGTGATTCGACATTTCTGAGAATTTACAGCTTTCAGAGCAAATCTCAAAAGGCTGGCTGCTTCCACTATTCTGGCAATGGGAATAAATACCACGGATGGATCAGACGTGAAGCAATAAGTACAACATGAAGAACAACAACACAGAAGCAATAATAAGTGTCATTCGGAACGATTTATTGAAATTATCAGTGGAAGTGTGTGTCGAGCAGTTAATCAAATAAATATGGCCGAAGCTGTTGTAGTTATTAATAAAAATAAATTTATTTTGATTTTTTATCCTTGCCTCGCGATAAAGTGCAACACTTACACTTTATTACGCACACAGACACACTCACATATGCACATGTAAACCGGAAATGGAAACAGAAGCGTAAGAAGTGTAAACAAAACATTGATTTAATATGGCGCCCGCCTTTAAGCTATAGCTCCAATAGATTTCTTTGAGCTTTGTTTTTCCTATTGTGGTTTTTGTTGTTGGTGATGGCGATGGTTATGGTATAGCTACTTGTACATATGGAAAGTGGGGAGAGGCGCAAATGTGCGACATTTTCTTAGTTTCAAGCCACTAAAACCACAAAGTCATAAAATTACTTTCGCGCGTTATAAATTTGTGAAAATGCTGGAGCGTAAAAATTTATTGCGCTTATGGATAAGCGCATATGAGTTATTGAAAAAGTTAAATACACTGCAAAAAAAGTTGTAGTGAATCCTTATTGGCAATTAAAATCAATTAATTGAAGTAAAATAACATTATCAATAAGACTGAGTATGGCTTATTAGGACTACTTAAGTATAGTGCGACTTAAGATCCTGTTTTACATTCCAGCCCAGGTGTTTTCAGTTTCAAAGGTCCTTTGAAAATTCTTTATATGTGGGTAGGATAGGATAAAAATATATGGAGTACTAGCTCCCAATGAAGCGGAGCACTGCGATCATGACTGATCTTTTGTGCTGCAACAGAAGACATTCCGTCTCCCGAATGAAGGCCAGAATGTCGACCGTTAAAGACTTCAGAAGAGGGGAGTAGTTCTCGACACAGTGGCCTCACAGAGCATGTGACTGGAAGACTCGTCTGCTTCTAAGCAGAGTCAACAATCTATCACTTCGGACAGACCTATTTCGTTAAGGTGATAACGCAGTTCATGGTGACCCATCTATAATGCCATGTTAAGGTGATAACGCAGTCCATGGTGACCCATTAAATATCCCACCAGCAACTTCAAATCTGTTCTGCTGAAGAAGGATACCTTCTCCATGCATAAGTGTAGGCATAAACCAGCTTTTTGGCATGACGGTTACATCGACTGTCACTCCAGTAGCGACTTCTCTCGGCTGAAAACAATTTATCAATTAGAGAGCTAGTTGTAGACCAACTTAATTCACAATAAGGGTACAGTGCACAGACTTGAGTGGTAGATCGTACCCTCGCAAGACTGTCGGCAGACTCATTACCATTGATTACTGTTTGACCAAGCACCCAGCAAAGTATAACATTGTTTTTGCTTGCCAGCTATGCAGCGTATCATAGCAGTCTAATAAAAGTTTTAAGGAAAACTATATGTGGGTAAATAAAAATTATTTATAAAAATTAATAATAAAAATTTTTATACTTGAAACAATAGGTTATTGAAAATGAATGATATCGTGTAACTTAATTTAATTCTAAAAGTATTTCTTGCTTCCTTGTCGCACTGCATCTATTATTATTACTCCACATATTATTATTTTTATAATTCATACAATTTAAAGTTTTTATAAAATTATTTTCTTCTAAGTGTAAAATTTAAATGTCAATTATATATATATCCCCAATATCTTGTATGTCTTGTGTAACTGTAGGCGACATAAGTCATTATTCCAAAACAAATTGCTTTATTGGCTTGTGTTGAAGAAAATTATTGCTAAGGATAATAGACCTTGTGTGGCATGCCTGCTTAAATTTGGGGTTAAATAAATAAGTTCACTAAAGGAAGTCTTGGTTTTGATAATATTTGTAAAAGTTCAAAAGGGTAATTGATAAAGTTTATGGAGTAAAAGACAATTAAAATAAAATTTATTGTCATAGTTTTTAAAGAAGTTCGATTAAAGAAAACACAATATATACATTCAAATAATTTATTAAGCAAAAATACAAGCTAAACATGATAAATATTAATTGGAACAAAAAAGATAAGAAGTTATTCTGCTAACTTGGTGAACGTGTAATTATGTTAATTAATTTATGTGTAATAGTAAATTATATTATTAGTTAGTAAAATATAACTTGATAGCTTAAGTGCTTATAATAATAAGAACTAATATTATAGTCCATGTTTTTTTCAAAATAAAAAAAAGCTAATGTCCTAAACCAACATTATATTACATTATGATTAATACAGTTAGAGGCATACTAAGATATAAGGCAACTGCTAGTTCATTGCTTTATTGAAGTCAACTGTGTTCATCCCAGACTCCAGTTAATTAGTTTTGCCTCACTTCCAGAAAGCAGATAGTACTCATGTATACAGTCTGTAATCTGCTGTTTCATAATGAACATGATCAGCTCTAGAGGAATCATCATTATTTAAACATGCTTATCTTAATGGTACAAGATAATTTATTTTGTGGATCTGTCTTGGAAACATTGTTTGAGTGACATATGTTAAATAGAACTGAGATCCAAAGACATTATGTGCTTAGTTTAAGGAATTCCATTTTGTAATATGGATGGCAAGTTAAATTGTGAACGCTGCCTACAAAAATGGGAACACTATTTTGCATAAAATTTTTAAAGTACCATAATAACTTTATAACTTAATGAAAACCGATACAGAACTGTCGCAAGACAGTAATCAAAGACACATTTTTTAGAAAGTCATTTGGTCTGGAAGTATAATGGCACTATATGCTTTTGAAAACGACGTAGGTGTGACACAAGCCAATAATTCCGATTGCTACAACTATTTAATAATTCGTTATTAATTTAAGGATATAGATGTTGGAGACATGTAGTTAAAACAAAACATTTCCAGAGGTCAAGCAATATATCTTGTTTTGACTTTCTTACACAAGAAACAATCCAAAATTTTTCAATTGTGGGTTTAGGTAGTATGAATTAGCTATCAAGACCATACGATTTGTCGTCACTTGACAGAGTTTTGTGCCTTTACTTAACAGATCGTGTTAATGCATATAATTCTTAAACTCTTGATTCATTGAAAAGAGTTTCATAAATAACCATTTATTTACGACAGCGATATATGTCAAGTTATAACTAGTTATTTCGTAATAAGTTGTTGAAAGCTACTTCGAAAGAGTCTTATCCTGTTAGATGTCCGATGGAAGATATTTAAATGATTAAGTAGTTTTGCTTAACTCCACAATACTTGAAATAAGAACTTGAATAAATTTTTAATTATATCATATATAAGAATCATCATATATATTTAATCATATATAAGAATGTGAATTTTAATCTTAAGTAAGGGTATATTATTCTGTCCAATAATAGTGAGTATTACATATAACATAATACATATCTGTTTAAATTATAAACTACAGTTTTTTTAGAATTTTCTATGGAGACAAGTCGTGGTACAAGATTTTATTATCTGTAAATTAATTTAGTAGTGTTTGTGATAATAAGAAAGTGCCATCCATATAAATTTGGGTATTTACTTTAGTTTCTTTACGTACTTAATTCATTTTCTAATTTATATCAACATACTTTCCCACTAATTTTTAACCCTTTTAACTCTAAAGTGATCAGTATTACGCTAAGATAGTTAATTTATCTGTGAGATGTAACTTTGCAAATTATCCGATATTGCTCAACTTATTAAAGCTAGGTATTATTAAACTCATACTCGAAATCCTTTCCTATTTAATTACTTTTCTGTTTAACTTTATCAATGTTATCTGTTTCTAGTTTTATTGCTGATGTATGATCTGGACTAAGAAAAAAGCAGAAACGATATTGTATTATATATTATAAATACAATAATCTGGAATTTATTGAATTATATAGTCCCTTAAAGTCTGTATAACCTATGAACTCAACTTACTTTGTTAAAAATGCATTCTATTATAAGTAAGTCCCTATAATTTCTTATAAATATATTTGTATTAATAAGGAAACAATCACACTTCATGAAAAAGTAGACTCAGACTATACTTTGTCTGAGATTTACTTATAGACACGCCATAAGTTTAATCACTTGAAAAATAATCATTAAAAATGCAAAATTTTAAATTGCGTTGAAATTAAAAAAAAAATTAGAATTATGAATGCAAGTACATAACAAAAAAAAATTTAGGAGATGGAAAAATTCCGGTGTAGGTAACAAATCTGGCATATTTGATTGTTGCTTACTGAAGATTATTAATGTTTTCTATTAAAAAAGTTTACATACATATTTGTATCTTTGTATCTAGATATACGTTTCAAATTGTTGAATACAAAGCGAAGCATATCGAGACTAGGAAGAAGAGCCTTTGAAAGAAGTTTTCAAGTATTCAATACATTTTCTGTTTACAATTTTTGAATTGTACACTTTTATTTGCATGTTTCCATACTTCAACCACCGACATTGTCTGCTTCCCATACACAATTGAGTGCTTTGAATGCAAAAGATACAAGCAGAAAACAGATACAAGCGATTTTTCAGTTAGAAATCGTATCGTTAAGGAAGTCTAAGTATTATGAGATTTGCTCTGGATGTACGAGTAACTTCACCAACAACTGAAAATTCGAAACGCGGGTTTCATTTGTTAAAAAGTGTTTTGCATAATTTCAAAATTTAAATAATAAGAAAAAAAAATTCAAGGAAATTGCAAGCAGACATGTAGGGGAGTGTTTTTTCCTGCTGCAGTAATAGTACTATTTCATAAATTTCTAACACAAAAGGACATCGATAGCAGCTTTAAAAATTGAAATTGTCATTAAAGAAAAGAAATAAGGAAACTGAAGTAGACACAATTGCTATTGGAATAAAGAAGTTAACGCTGAGGTCTTGGCTCTTGTACACTTAAACACTTATACACCTCAACTGTACAGTACCGTAGGATAGAAAATTAGAAGGAAAAAAAATACACTTCGACATTTTTAAGTATGCACTGACGTTATCCTGTTCAGTGGTGCTCCTGTGTCAGCTACCAGACGTGGCACTTCCTACACTTGTAAATGCGCAAACAAACAGGATGACAAGATGCAATGATATGGAAAAATTAAAATCATTAATGCCTTACCTACTTGAGCGGTACATTTCGCGGTTATGTTAAACGGGCTAGAGGGCAGCGAACATGCATACTGGGGTGTCCACAATTTTCAATGAAATTTATAGCAGCAATTATCTTACCAAAAATCTAATAATTTGATTTTTGAAAAAATTGCTCTAAAAGGCATAAAAAATAATTGTAAATGAATTTGCATATTTTCGAGATATTGGTTGAGTTAGAGTTTACTGCGTATGTACACAATATCTTTTTATAATTTATTCTGAATTTATGAGTTAAAAATGTAAACTTTAGTCTTAACAGTTTTTCTGTGGAACTTAAATAAAAATATTAAAATTTTTTTATATTTTTACAATATTTTTGAAAAATTTAAAACTGTGATTGACTGCTTTTAGTTTCAAAGCACAAAAGCAGTAAACAGGGAAAAAGTATTTGGTTAAAAGAAGAAAGTACGAAAGCAAATAATGTAAGTCAACGCAGATCACGTTCATTTACCAAAGAATATGCCTAAGAATCTTACCCGCAGTGACCTTAAATTATAACCAAACACCACAAATTGACCAAACTAAATACTTAGGTGGCTTTCTTACCTATTTTCATAGCGGAAACAACTTGCATTAAAACTATACAAGTTAACTCTACTAGTTACTCAGCAATAAATCAGCATTATCGCTAAATAATAAATTTTCATTTATCAAAACTAATGTATTGACACCAGGACATCAAACCGGAACCGAACCGAAAACCAAAAAAATGCGATATTTTTGCCGATACCGAAACCGAACCGACATATTTTTTTGTTTTCTTGAACTAGAACGAAAACCGGAACGGAAAAAATTCTGGTTCGATTGCGCTAACTAAGACCACACTATTGCCAAATAGAAATACGTGATCAAATATGGGTCTTGGCTTTTTACTTCCACCAAAAACTCTTACAGAGGTTACAACTAAATGTATTCAAATGTGTCATAGTATGTTTGAACTGCTATATTACACCACGATCTAAGAGTACCAACGATATCTTGAAAAAAAAATCTCCGATATAAATCACAGATACCATAAGTGACAAACTACTTGTCTGAATTCCGTAACTAAAACAGAAACTGAATACGCAGATTAAAGAAAATCTGCCTAATGTCCTATAAAAAGGATGAAAAATGGGAATTTTTTATTCATATACATATTCCTGTAATACTCTATATGTCTATTGGGAATTCTTATTCCTTTTGTGTATATAAGTTTTAGTTATAAATATACTGAATGTTATCATAACCCGATTGTATTTAATAACTGTAGTAAGAAAGAAACATACAACCTCAACTTCAATATTAATTAAGCTGTATTCAACACTATTAAATAACAATATTTCCTCAACTACTAAATTATAGTAAAATTAATGTGATCATATCAAATTCAAAGATAGCCATGGGTTCTGAAATTTAACAACGATTTCTTACAGAGTTTACACCTAAAAGTACTACTCATATGTGCAAACGTGTCATGGTATGTTTACCAATGACGTATCATAATACGGTTTATGGGTTCAATGGACTGATAAATGGGAATATTATTCAGAAGCACTGAAATTTATAGATGTTAATAATAAAGCAAATAAGAGCTTAGGTTACTAATTGATTAACCAGAAAAAATTGTAATGTAAACTATTCTAATCATGATAAAGTGCGTATTCATATATTGTATTTCTCTGTGCCTTCATATTTTGTGCAAATCTTAGTTATATGTTTTATCTAACTTATTTAATAGATTGCATTTAATGAAATAAGAAATATTTAGACAGAAATAGTCATCTCGTAGAAACAAATATTCTTGCATGATGGCCTTTAATAAATCGAGAGAAAAAAAACAAGGTTAGACTGTAAAAAGGCAATTTTTTAAGTCTAAGCAATTTTCTAAATAAACTGCAAATTTAGTAATATTAATAAATATAAACACACAAAAAACTATCATACTTGCATAGTGATAAAAAAAACTACACTTTGACACGTGTAGTTGCAAATATTATCCTTGTAGTGCTAAACACACAAAAACCAACTGAGTTGTAGCTTAAAAGTCACACCCTCACCCAAAGGATTGACTGATATATTGTGTAAAGTAATGCAATATTGAATTAAAAAGTTATTCCGGTTTACACGCCCTTGGCATTTAAATAAGAATATTCCAGATTACACTATATATTGTACATGTGCAAGAATAAAGCTCTGCAAGGACATTTTTTGCGTGAGAGCTTTATTAAATCAATACGGATGTGATTTTCGAAAAATACACAAACAATGTTTCTATAAGTAAATTAACTCAACGCTGGAGAAAAATTGGAGAAATGTATGAAGAAAGTAACCGGTATAGACGACACGTGTAAACGAATATAGAATGCCAATGCCAATGCCAAGGAAAGTTGTTAACACCGATGAAAAGTTAGCACGTGTAGCGAGTTAACTCAAGGACTTTAAGATGCAGAAAAATTGTGGAGTACAGATACAGATACTTAAACAGAAAAATAGTGGTTAGAAAAACTGTAATTAAAAGTAGTGTGTAATAACTACTGATACAAAAACTATTCATTTGCATTATGACAAAAAAAAAAAAATTAAGTGAAACTAATCTGTCATCGATAGCCGATAATCCTCTTCAGAAAATTGTTGCTGTTTTAATTCTTTATATAAGCGAAGTACTCAGTCCTCTGAAAAAGATTTATAAACCCCTGAATAAGTACATGATAAGGAGATCAAAGCATAGGTGACGAAATTTAACCTTCTGTAGAATAGCTAGGATCATGTTTAGACATATATATGTCGAAAAGTACACTGAAGACGCTAAATCATTTAACCGACGGAATTGTAGAACTGATGAATTGATAGGTCACTGTTTGGTCGCATCATTCGCCCACAAACTAAACTTAAATCGCAGCGATGCTTTAAGGAAATGCAATGAACCGGATACAAAGGAAACTGTAGAACGTCTGCTGTGTAACTGCCCGGGTCTCACGAGAAATCGACAAAAATACTAGGGGGCTGTCTTTTTACAGGACTGCAGTGCATGCCTGAGGTAGCTTTTCAACTTTTAATACAATTCGCTAATAACATCCATATCCTGAGTGATGCATACTATCGCTAGAAATAAGACTCTGATCTGGTATCGTAATGGATCTTCAATAGTTAGCTGAGGATAAAATTGTGTTTTATTTGACCAATAAGCTGATGCTTAAAAAAAACATAACAAATTTATTTAGTAACAAATAATAATCGATATGATTTAGTTACACAATTAACTTTAGTGATGTGTTATTATTAATAATGCATTAAATAATTAAGAATACAAATCAAATCCATAAGTAACAATAAAACCAATTATCAATTATTTATTGTATTTTAATTTTTATTTAAAATCGAAAGAAATTTAATTATAAAAATTTTCTTTTAAATTAACGAATATATTGTGTCTGAAAAGCCGATTAATTCACTATTTTCATCAAACTTAGTCATACACTTTAAAGCGTCAATAAATCCCTCACAACTGTCAAAATTGTCAACAAGTAAAGTCTTCATAATATATGTGGTCAATAAATAATAGAAAAAAATATTCAATAAACCCAAGGGAATAATTTGTTCTCGAAACCAGAATCGATACAAGGAGCAACAAATGCTCTGTGGCTGACCAATATAGACGCATATCATTTGATGTGCAAAAATAACAAAAACTATAGAATTCTTACGGAGATTTATTGCAGCAAATAAAGTTATTAGGGATAAATAGGATTAAAAGACTGCTTGACCGCTTCTAATATCAAAATAATAAGGAAACCATTGGTGAATTTCGAAATCGAAGCATTACTCAGCAAAGAAATCGTACAAATGCTGCATAAATCTAATTACTTATTATTAAAATATTCACAAACGGTTCTCTATACTTATATACGGTACAAGTTAAATACATACCAGTATAACTACAGCAATAGTTAAACAATGCACTGCATGATATCTGAGAGAAATCCTTGAAATCTGCTATAAATTTCACAAATGCATAAATTTTCACAATTTAATGCATTCAAAGAAAATTCCACAAAAATTTTATCATTGCAAATAAATAGAAATTTTTAAGGATGCTGATAGACCGACCGACTGCATAAGGAGTGAAAAGAAAACAGTTGAAATAATAAAATAAGCAATATTTGTTGTAGTTGAGATATGTACATAAATATCCTCACATAAATCTCTTCTGGCACATTTAATACGCACCAGCAAAAGCAATTATATGCAATTTATTCCAAAAGGACTTTGCAAAAAAGTTCTTCACAACTCCAACCACTCTAAAGTCCAGTGGTACAAATATATTAGTGAACACAGGAAAGTTTCATGAAAACTATTTTCTATTAAGAAATCCTCAGAAAAGATAAACACAAGAGATGCCAATTGAATAAAACTACAATTGAAATAAAAATTTACTCAGCAGAATTCAAGTCGTTTGTTTCATTTTGAAGCAAAAAAGGAGCATCGGTATCCTGGCCAGAACACAACACAAACATACATGGAATATTGGACATGGGATATTGTGCCACCTTTAGATTCAGCTGAACGTCCTTTTGAGTTTTATGTGAGAAAAAGCCACAGTTTCAGATTTTCTTGTTAAAAATATTTTTCTGGAAGACCACAGATAAATTTTAAGCTTTGTTGATTTTATATTGCTCACAACTTCGTTTACTAAATTGTTTGCAATTCGGGAGGTAGGAGATCATATTTTCAATATAGATTTTGGCCCCTCAAAAGTAGTTAAGATACATACTTTTTTAAGTAAAAATATTATTACTCATTTCACTGTAATGGCTAATATTATTAATATTGGTAACAACTGATCAGCTTTAGAAATTATTTACAAAGCTTTTACAAAGATAAGGTTTTTGGTTTCCTTTAGACGTGTATGATTTTCTTCTTAGATGTCAAGTGAGTGAAAAGTAAACCCAACATTGTCCTCAATAATGCTTAATGCAGGACATCGTAAATCAAAATAATTAACTGGGTTGAAGGTCTCCGAAAAGCGATGATATTGTCTGTAAAGGGAAGACAATCCACTTTTTCTTAAATTCGCTTATATAATACCTTGATTAAATCTACATTTTACTGCCATCACTCTAATCCGATTAAGGGGCACAATAGATATGTTAGTTCGCAGTGTACTATCTCTTTTTCATAATAATAATAATCACTCGTTCTAGTTTTTTTCAAATACATTACACTGCAAAGTTTATACTTTTAATGGAAACATCAAAAGTGATTCAGATAAGGTTTATATAACAAAAATCAGAAGCTTTACGAGTATTTAGTTCTATTGGCATATATTATGATGACAAAAGCTGGAACAAGATGGGGAATAATAACTCAATGAAGTATTTATTCTAAAATATGATTATCATTATCAAACAGAAAGTTAGCACTAAATAAAATTAAAATCCCAATATACTTTATGTCTAAAATATACCGTGAATCATTCATTTAAATCGCCCGCCTAAAGAGAATGTCTTCATTTAACACTTATATCTTATATCTCTAATATTTTTTAAAGTCTAAGCAACACTGTTACTTTTATTTGAGTATCACTCATAATTATATTCTGAGAAACTCTACATCAATTCATCTCAAGTATGTTCTCACATAGTGGTTTGTCAAGACTGTCAAAGCTACGAGATACTTTTTACAATGACTTTAAGTGTATGAAGATAGAATTTTTTCTAAGTGTTATATAATTTTGCATAATTATTATTATTTTGAAACTTTTTAATTTGTTTGTATTAATATTAACAAGATTTGCAAGCCATAAAAATTCTAATAAATATTTATTGAACATTAATATTTCCTTAGTATATATAGTAACATAAAGCATTGAGAGATAAGATACATGAATATATACGATAATAATGATATGATAATGTCTATGTGTATATATAATAATCATGGAGTACTTTTAATTAAGTGAGTGAATATTTAATTTGGAGAATTCATATATGAAATTATATATATCATCTCATTTTTATATGGGACTTATTTAAATATGTTTTTCATACTTCAATATGCACTAAGACAAATGTGATAATTTTTATTATAATTTCTACTTTAATCTAAGATATGATGTATTATAAGGGAATTTACTGTTACAAATGAGGAGCAGAGTTTAATTCGTGTATATGTATGTATTTTGTAGCTGAAACAAAGTTACTGGATTATATAGCTTGCTGCTTAAGATCTTGTGTATCCAATTTTGAATTTATTTAATAAACGACTTAAATAAGTTAATTTATTAATTTTATAATATAAATAAAAAGTTAATAAAAATGAAATAAATAAAGGAATAAAAGAATATTAATGAAAATTTACTAAATTTTAAATAAATTTAATTCAATCCTTAATTTTATTTACGAAAGTCTATGAAAGTCTAGGATATAATGCATAACGGAATAGTAATCAATAATAGGGCAGTTCAGTATAACAAGTAAGGAGAAAAACTTCATTCGTTTATATGTATATTCTTGTTGGCACATTACAGTGTTACCATGTTATACTAGATTATAAAGCTGTTATAAATTTAAATAAGTATTAATTTTTTAAAATAAATAAAAATGAAATAAATAAAGGAATAAAAGAATATTAATGAAAATTTAATTAATTTTAAATAAATTTAATTCAATCATAAATTTATTTAATTTCTGAAAGTATTTAATATAGTTTTTAAAATTTTTGAATTAACAACAAATAATGACTATAAGAACTCTACCAAAAACCTCTGCAGAAACCCCAACGAAAATGGAACACAGTGGAGTCAGTTGACTTCCATACAAGTCTTAACATATCTGTAAATATGTTTTCGTATTTGCACAATCAAATGTACAAAAACAAAAAACAAATATAAGGACAATAAAAACTAACATAAAATACGTAAATTTTAATCATTTAAATTAAAGTATAGCAAATCTGATAAAATACAATCCAAACGTGATGCACAATAAAACTCGAATGCGGATAGCCAACGCTTCCGAGATAAAAATTAAAAGACGCCATGAATGGCGGCGGAAATGGCGTCCGAAATAGACGTTAAAGCGACAGCAAAATAATTCGGCTACTGAGATATCTGCGTCTAAATACCTAATGTGCAACTGGACTTACTATTTTATATCTGCGGTGAACGTGGGGTACATTTTATTTGCACACTAAATTTATCTATGCTTGTTGCCAGCAGAAAAAACTTTTTATTGTTTTAACGTACGCCCCGCATCCTACAGTAATACCAAATCGCAATTGGAGTTGGAGTCAACTGTATCTTGGCATATTAAGTGCCTGATACAGCATGGCATATATGAGTAAGTAAATAAGTATTCTATTTACCGGAAATCGTATTCCGACTTACCTTTCAACTTTGTCTTTGATTTTATGTGCGCCTTTTTGATGTGTCATAAATTCGATTTGTGGACTCATGTAATTCAAGGCGCTTTGATTAGATTTGCAATGCAGACGGACAATAATTGCGGAACACTGCCACCTCATCAGCATCGTTTACACTTAATGGCATCGTTAAAATCCTGAAGCCATTCATTTGTGTGTGGCGAGGCTATTGTGTTCATTTAAGTATTCACATGAAACTGATTATAGGATTCGGTGTGTTTAGAGACATGTTGAGCTGAGTCAATGTGGGAGCTTGGTCTCGTATGAAGTTGGCACAAAATTGCCCATTAACTTGCATTTAATTGTGCGCACTTTTATGTTCTGCGCTACTTAATCCCTTAGTTATGAGTCAAAAGAGACGTTGTTGCTTTATCTATTATATTTATTTTTATTGTTTTCCACAAAGCGAAAAATGGTCAATAATCCTACGTTTAATCATTGTTCATAGCCACAGTATTTTTTTTCGTTTTATAAATTTTTAAGGAATTTTCAATAAGCATTTTGTTTTATTTTTTAATAATTAAATAATATTTAAAAAACCAATACAAAAATTGAATATAATTTTTTTTAATTAAAATCTATACAGGTGATGATCTTAATAATTAATTTTAAACTTTAATATGCTTACCTTATGGAAGTTATGTTTGGTACAAAGAGAAGAGAATATGAAAATTATTAAGGGTAGAATTATGAATATAAATGCCGATGATAAATGTTTGGTTATATATGATACATGACATATATATGGTTAGCTAAAAAATTTATTTAAAAATCTTTGCAGTTAAAAATTTTCTCGATGAAAAATTAGGTACCTGTATATTATAGCAGTTATTTATATTAATAGAAAATATTGTGATATAATTGCATTCATCCAATCCATTTTAAAAATAATATACATTTTATAATATAAATTTCATAAGCAAAAACCTCTGAATTCATTAAACAGTAGAAATATTTATTAAAAAATGTATATATGTATATATAACATAGTATATAAAACATACAGACAAACGTGGTATGGATTGGAAACAATTTTCATAGCTTTGAAACATTCGTCAATGGACCCATGTACGAGAAGTTGGCAGCCTTATACATATAGCTAGATGCAGAGAGCAATATGCAGAAATCGTAAAAAGTTTGTAATTGTGTTTATCAAAATCTAGTTAAATCTAGTTATTATATTATATTATCACCAATATTCGTAATCGAATTGGCAAATAAAGAAGAAGATAAAATCTGAATCAAAACTAATTTAAATGTGAGGTAATCTGAAACGTGATTTCTTTTTCTATATAGACAAAGTGATTGATGCATGATCTTTAAGGCTAGTATAATTTGACAGAACACTTATGAATCACAGACCACACAATATCTCAAATTCCGAACAATTCCATGTAGTTATAATGATCAATACGAATACAAAGTTTCACTGCTATACCGAAACCGGTACCAGACTTAACCATTAAACCGTTAGTTAAGATGAGAACATATGTGGAGATGTATTTGGGATATTTAGATATGTTTGATAATTCGAATTTTTGTTATATATGCTTTTGAGAAATTACAACACTGCCGAGTTAACGAATTATCAAGGCATCAGGTCTGTGTTCAGTTACTACCAACTGATTCCAATTACTATGAAGTGGTGCAAAAAAATTTTAATTTAATTTAAGAATTGAGATGGTCAAAAAAATAATAAAATAAATAGCTTTTTATTGGTTGTGATTGAAAGTATAACATATATATTGTACAGAAATTTTTGGCTGTTCATACAACTGATTCTAATATTGCCAAATACCCAACATCTTGGTCTTGGAATTCGTTCTAATAGTGTAACACAGCAAATTATCAAATCTGCAAGTTCAAGTATACAAGTCAAGTACGTCTTTAGATCAGTTGTCTAATGAACAATGATTCAAATCAAACTTGGTAGTCTACGAGTTCAATCCTTGGTACTTGCAAGCTTAAAAAAATAATTCGTAAATATATAATACGTAAATTGAATATATGAAATAATTCCAAGTCTCTTGATGATGGGTATTGATAATAGTCGAAGTAGCTGTATGCTCAGCCAAAAGTTTAATTAATAAAAATAATAACAAATATTGTTGCTGTAATTCACTACTGTTTGAAACCCCTCTATTATAATGGTTATTATTAAGAAAATAGACTTAATTAAGTAACAATGACTATACTGTCTTCATAACTGACATTAAAATCAAATTTAGTAATGAAATGTCAATTTATGATAGATTTTTACCTAAATAAAGGCTGGACACCTTGCCTTTAAAGACGATTATGGGAAAACAGTATAACCAGTTGCGAACATTCGGGTGGACTGTATTTAAAATTTGTACCATTTTCATTTAGCAGTAAACAATTGATGATGACACCTTGAACGGAACGGTTGTCAGAACTTTCCAGAACCGATTTAAAAATAATAAAAATCTATGTGACTATTCCACAGTGGGAATATAAATACCGTCATATTAAGGATAATGTGATAAAATTTGGATGAAATCATAAAAAAAAAAATCAATAATCTTTAGAAAATTTGAATTTCAATTATTGTTGTATATTATTTTCTCAAGTGCAAGTTGTATGTCTCTAATAATTCTCTACAATAAATTATACTCATAAATCGACAAAATCTAGTTTGCAACATTGTGCCTTTAAGTACTTATAGAATTCATATCTGATATAAAAATTAAGCAATTTGCTTAAGTATCTTTTTGAAAACCTATACATAAACCAAAAGCAATATATAATTGAGCTGAAATGTACATTCCTTCCTATATTCTCCGTTTTCTGCTTAATTTCAGGTTACAATAAATTTTTTTAATTTTTCTTTATTCAGAAAAATGCTTTAATGTTTCGTCATAAAAACAGTATTTAGGGTTTATAAAAATAATATTTTTAGTTGTGTTCTTTTTGATTTCGAAGTGGATTTCAAAGCTCGAATTTGCAGTCTTTTTGGAAACAAGCTGACGTGCTAAACAAACCGATAGGAAGATTTAGATTTATTCTTATTTTTTATGATGTTTCATGCAACAAAATTGAGTTTTATGTGCGTTTTTCTGAATTCATTAAACTTTTTTTCTTCCTCAAGTTCAAGAAGTTCGTGTATGGAAGATATGAGTTATGGAAGGGGAATTTCAGCAGTTAAGTATCTGCTCGTTGAAATCAATCATGAAATTGTGTGACAAAAGTTGTCTAATGTGTTTTTTGATTAAAGGAACAGTGGGGTAGATTGATAACTGTCGTTAGGAGATGATCTTTGAAGTAATAATATAAGTTTGAATTATTTGAAAATAATAGGAATTCTGCAAATTTCAAGGAAATCTTAAAACTATAAGGGTTATTAGTATTATACTAACATATGTAACTGTAGAATAGAATACTTAATTATATGAAATTACTTTGCTTTTAGTTAATTTATCAAATATTTGAAATCATCAATGCATTATAATAAATTTACATAGACACATCACCAGCATATGTAATCTACTTTCCTGTTCAGATATCTCTCTGTGCAGTCTTAACAAGCAAATTAGTCTTTTGATATTACAGCGAATCCAGCAAGACTTTGAAGTGTAAGTTTTTGTAAATTATTCATAATAAAGTTGGTTAATAATATCCAGCAGTATTTTCTGTCAAATCTCCTAAGTATCTTGGGATCCACGTCTCTGTTGACAATTATAAGTTCGAAGTTGTGAACGACTTTGTTTATTTGCGAACCATCGCAAACACCAAAAATGACGTTCGCCTAGAGATTCAACGAAAAATCACTCTTGCCAACAGATGTTACTTCAGGCAAAGCAAGCAATTGTAACATAAAGCCCTCTCTCAGCATACAAAAATCACGCTCTCTTATCTTAGGATAAGAATGCGTTAGGAGCATTTGAGAGCAAAATTCTTCAAAAGATCTATGGTCCCGTAGGAGTATCGAATTGTATTGAATGATTAACTGAATGAGCTATACTGCAACATTAACTTAGTTAACCGCGTAATGAAATTTATTAATTGATATAAAAATTTTATAAAATTATGAGATCGTTTTAATGCAGATATGATCCGATATTCTTGATTAAAATAATACTGAATGAGCATATATTTTAACTTACTCAGATGATTCAAATCAAAAAAATTGCTAAACATAATATTAAAAAATAGACCTTCAATTGGCAAATTAAAACAATTGTTCGATCCTTTGGTAGATGTCTTCAAAGGTATGTGTCAATCGGAAAAGGTATGACTTTCCGAAGTTATGAAATTGAAAAAAAAATATTCATGATGTACTATTCCACTGTTTTCTAGACTATTACTAGACTATTATTAATCATGGCATTAGAACTAATTAATAGATTTGTTCCACTGTTGAGAGAGCCGTTATTCATAACAATGAATTACAATGAATTGAGGCAGTAAAAGGAGTTGCTATATTAAAAGTGAACCAAAACGTTTCCAATTCATTTTAATTTCTAACACGAACCACAAGCGATTTTATGAATGCCGCGCGAACAAAAACATTTTTTAAGACCTTCTTTGGCAATAATAATAAAGTACCGATAAGTTATAAAATAAATAGAAAGAAATCTACTCGAAATTAATTTCAGCAAACAATCCACGAAATTAAAGAACTTATATTTTATTCCATACTTAAAAGCTCAATGACGCATTTAACCATTAAAATCAATCAAAAATTTATGATGAAACATTGTCTTCGACTCGGTTTTTATGAAATCATAAAGTGTTCAGTACTAAAAACTCCGAGAAGGAATTTCGGATTGTGCTGCGGGTCAGCGTTTGAATGGCTCTTTGGTATTCAATGTTGTGGATTTGCTCTTTTTAATTTACAAAATGTAACAATTGGCATGTTGACTTTTGTTTGAATATTGAACAGAAGAAGATTGTTTTGGTTTAGTGCCATCTTTGCAGTTGTTAAACTGACAATACTTAAATCTTCCCGACTTTTGTACTTCACGGAAATTTAATTTTTTTCCTTTCAACATTAAAACTCACTTCGGCTTTTGTTAGGCGATAGTTTGGAGATTTTTAGTGGAGTAATTAAATTAATTTCCTTCACATTGTCATATTTTATTGGAGTTTATGGCCGTTAACTGCTGCTAACAATGTTGCCTTTATTGAGGTTAATAATCATCGAGCGTTTTTAAAAATCAATGAAGTGTATTTGATTATTAATTCTTCGACTTTTAATTGTTTATCACACATTTTGTGAGAAGAAATAAAACATAAATAAAATATTTGCCTTCGGAAACAAAAAAGTGCTTATTATGTTTTATTAATAACATGATTTTAATGATTTTCTTGTTAAATATTAAAAATACAATTAAGACTATCTTGTAATTTTTATATGTAAGCATTAAAAGTTTATGGAGAAATTAATGAAACATACATATGAACATAACCTAAATATACTTTTATTCGAATTGTATGTGATTTACAACATTGCACCATAAAAACGACAAAATGAACTTTGAACTTTTAAAATTTCTTTATGTTTTATTGAGACTATGATTATTATTCGACTCTACAACTTAAAGTTAAGTAAACTCGCATGGACTCGCAACTCACTTAGTCCGACCTAATCGTGTTAGTCCTTTCTTCTTTTTGTATTTTATAAGCAAGTTATCATCCAGAAAACGCAGAAAGAGTGCTGCAGGACCTCACTTGGAACACCGAAGCAATCTGAACATAACGTTAACATCATGCAAATTGTGACTGAGTTCTTTTTGTGCTGAACTTTGTAATACGAAAGGGGAAGGCTCAATGATATTTAGGCATCCCTATGTAGTATGGCTATTTTTCACGAAAAGGAAATACGATATTCTCATTGAGATGTCCCGTAGAAATATTAGTCTTATGTTAAGTTTGATTGCAGATCATTGTAGATTATGTTAGAAACATGTTAGAAGATTGAATCTCCCCTTTAATCATAACTATCGTAGCTGTAGGGAAGACAATGAAAAGTACCATACACACAATACTTTAGGGTTCTTGATCAATTACAAGACCTCTCACAAAACAGGTTTTTAAGCTTCACCAAAAGTTTTAGGCGGTTTTAAACACTGAGTTCTCTAACATAAGTTAAAACAGCGGGCCATGGTGAATTCCGTAGCAATCAGCGGTATAACTTAATTTAACCTAAGCAAGTTATCATTAAATTTGTTAACCTTTTATGGGGGTTAACACATATAATTTAACATATATATTTATAGGGGTTATATTGCAGTTACAAACCCTATCCAGCTTAATCATTGGGATTAAAAAAAGTCAAAAAAAATATTGCACTTGATATAATATTTTTAATTTGTTAGTTACATTGTATGTTAACTTCTAATTTTTTATCACATATTAGCATAAATATTATATGTTAAGATATTTTTTATAAACTTAGCATACTTTTCTACTATTTTAGTGTATAAGGTTTATACGTTTGTGTTGAGGCTGCTTGGGTTTGTGTTGATTGGGATTACCTATTGTGCACATAGGTTCTTGATAATCGTACTCCAAAATTTGCAATAAAATACTATATATTGCACATAATCAAATGCCGAGTTCTATTACTAAAATATTTTTCTATCAATCGACAATCACCCAAAATTATATTCTCTATATTTACAACGATTTCTGTTCTTGTTAGAGTTCTTAGATGTTAACACCGTCGATCGTTCTGAAAACTGACTACCTGTAAACATTAATTCTGTTTGAAGTATTAGATTTGTTAACCAATTTCGAACGAATTCTTATTTTTTGTTACTATATTTCACTCAAGGCATTAAAACACACGCTGGCATATCAATTTCAAACGATATTCATGAGAACTAAGAATGATTTGGCTGATTAAAATGAGGCTTTGTTCTTAAATAGAACAAATATTGAAATGAGAATTTAAGTGCTGCTTTGACTAATAAATAACGCTCCGCAAACCTATTAAACAATATAGATATATGTATATTTATGATAATATAAAATATAGATACAATATACTTATATGTTCTTCAACATGTTCTTTGTGAAATTAAAAATATCTTCTATATCGTGTCCAGAATATATAAATAAAAAGTATCAAATTTGAAAAAAAGTATAATATTTAATATAAATAAACTTTAACACTCTATTTAAATTAATTTTTGCATAGAACATTAATTCCTTTTCTATATAAACTAAAACACATCTGCAGTCAAATATGTTGAGCAATAGTTTTGCATAAGTTAATGAAAAGTTTAATTTAATCAAGAGTTAAGAAAATAAAAACTTAAACCGCAACATTTCGTTTATATTTACAAAAGAGTGCCTGCTTGCCTGAGTATATTTATTGAATCCTCACACAAAAAGGATCGCGTACAGTACGGCAACTTTGTGTTCAATATGGCGACGCGTTAAACTGATGTGTCTCGTCTGAACGTTGATTTCTGTCATGAATATGCAAAATACTGAAGCGGAAGATTAATGGACAACAGCATGTTGCGAAAAAGTAAATCAACTGAAATAAGGAGTCAGTCGTTCCTCAATAGAATTTCACAAATTCAAATCGCATCAAATCGCAAGTTCTACGTCGCTCACTCAAACACTTAAACACAACGGCTTAATTTAAAATATTATCAAAATTACTAGAAGCGAAAAAAAATCACTTATCACTTTGTTAAAAAATATTTCCTATTGAGTTTTTAAAAATGCGAAGGACACGCCCATTTTTCGGCATTAGCAATGATATGCAAAACTTTTACAAGTTTAATGGTTTTCGCAATTTAAACGCTGGTACAGTAAATTGCAAAGGACAACGGAAGTGCAAAAAAAATGTGCAAAGTTCCTGCAAAGAGTTAATTTGATTGCAAAATGTTTTTATTTTTATTCAAATTGTTCCGCGTTTGTGTAATCAATCATTTTATCAGGGCGCTTGAAAATGACAACATTCGAGCCTGCAAGGATTATTCAGCAAGGATACGCGCAGCCTGCACTGCATACACAGAGCCCGGCGAAATTATATTAAAAAAATGGAATTGCGTTGTTATGCACGTGATGAATTCCATTTAATTTTAACAAATTTATAGCAGGACTTTGTATTTCGGTTTGGATTTTTATTTTGCTTTTATTCTCGACAAGGATAATCAGTAAATTGTTTGCTGAAATCGTGACTTGCACAAAATATTTGCATATGTTGTATTTTTGTGTTCAATGGAATGTTTGGAAATTGTGAAAAATTTGTAAATAAAAAATAGGATTTGAATAAATTTTTATTAGAAATAAAATTCAAATATTATTACTAATAAATACATTTTTTATCAAACTTGATGGATACTAAAGAGTTATCAGATTTTAGAAATAAAGCATAATTTGAGTACAGTGCAGTTATCAAATATTATTAGTGAATACTATGGAGATCAGTTTTAATAGAAATTGTGTTCTGACAATTGATTCGTTTTTTCCTTTAAAACAGATTGCATATGTGGAAAAATTAATATAAATTTTATTAGTTACAAGCTGTAGAAACTCACTTGATGCAATAATGTAGAGGTACTATAATATACTATAATATATAATATATAATGCACTTCAAAAACATTGCCAAAAATATATTTTTCCCTCTTTTCATCCATTGACATGATCTTAGCCAAAATATTGAATTAAAAGTTTAGAGACCACAATTCCATACTACTTAACTTAGAGGTTAGAATCATATGAGTATCATCTCAGCGCATATGATATATGAATTTGAAGTGTTAAAGTAACCAATATTAATCTGACGTTCATATACATATATAGAAGAAGTTGAACTAAAGTCAACTATAACATCTAATTAATTTAAAAAAATCTTTTAATAACAATAATATCTTTCTATCTTTCTTTCTATTTATCAAGAATCTTTCAATGCATTTATTTATTTAAAGTTATAACTAATTCTCCAAACAACCGATTATTTAACTGATTTCATTAACAATATTGCGTTTAATATATTTAAAGGTCATATCAGATCATATAACTTCACAAGTATTTTATATAAGGAACTACAGACATATACACAAATTGAGAGATCAATACTCACTAATTATTTCCTATTGATGAGTAGTATATCTCCGTTAAAATATAATGCACAATCTCAAAAGAAACGTTGATACTCTGTATGTAAACATCTCATAATCAAATAGGGCCATATATTTATATAAAACGATCAAGAAAAAGGATATATTAAAGCTCATTTTCACATGAAGTAATGTTTTAGGTTTGGACATCTTTAAGTTGAGTAAAGTTTATGTGTATCTACTTCTTAGTTGATTTTAAAATATTCGCTCTGCAGTCATCTATCACATATTAGTTATTCCCTTTAAAGATCTGGTTTGTACCCTCCT
Source organism: Teleopsis dalmanni (assembly GCF_002237135.1). Classification (NCBI taxonomy): domain Eukaryota; kingdom Metazoa; phylum Arthropoda; class Insecta; order Diptera; family Diopsidae; genus Teleopsis; species Teleopsis dalmanni. The sequence goes on along the minus strand of NC_051846.1, from coordinate 59,238,591 downwards.
CACTCTTAAAAACGAAATGCGTTTTAGTTTGTTTGAAGTATTAAATGCATTAAAAGAATCTGCGGATACCACAAAAACTGTAAAAATTCTTAATAAATATGGAAATTCGAGACTCAACATCTGCGCGATATATTTTCAATACACTACATAATATCTCCAACATAAAAATCAGCTTAATACCTGGGTTTATTAATAAGTGCAGTTGGTTATAGAATTCTCAATCCTCCTTTTTAAAAAAATGTAGTATCAGTGAGGCTTTCTAAATAGTTGAGATGGTCGCAACCATCAACCACTTAATCTATATAACATTTAGTATGAATATACCTGTATACTAGAATTACAGCACACACGATCTGTGTTTAAATCCCAATTTTGTGTATTTTAAAACCACGCTTTAAAAAGTCTTTAAAAGTCTTTAGCTATGTCTCAAAAATAGTATTTCAACATTTCTTGAATTTCTAAAACTCCCTATTATGAAATTAATGCGTAGCTAAAATATGACCCATAATTATGACAAAATTCTACAAGTGGAATGGTTGGGCGAAAGACTGCACAAAGGATCATTCAGGTCCAAGTCAACGCTGGAGATCAATAGGTCTACGCGTGAGTTACAACTAGCCATATTATTTTTATCTAACCTGTTACTTCAAAATATAATAGAATGAGTGTACAATTGCTCTTAAAAGAAAAGAACCTGAGCATTCGTTCTTTTAAAGAAGAACGAATCACAGTCTTTAATTCTATTGATTTATTGTTAGTAATGAATATCGTAAAATCTAATAAAATTTAAGATCTTAGCTTTTCTTGAAGACAGAGTTCAGTTTATTTTGTTGTTGTTGTTGTTGTTGTAATTTGAGTTAGTGTTATTGCGCACTTTTACTCTATTGTAGCTGGGGGCTTATCCCTGCCCCACACTAAACTTTAACATACTAGAATCATCATCATTTATTTATTTTCCAACTGATGACGGACCGTAGATCAGTATATCTTCCTATGCGTCCTGAGGTGCACTTAAGGTTTGTTAGAGCGGGTTAGTTTGTGTTAGAGTTCAGTTTAGTATAGCGAAGTTAGTTTACTTTAAGCTAAATATGACATTTGCATTTCTTGTCAAAAAAAAAAAGATTGATTGGTATATCAATTATAGATCTCTTATGTTTTTAAATCGTTTGTTTAGTTAAACTGACATTATTTGAGTATGTAGCTGGCAAATGTGTAGTCCCATGACTGAATCTATTACATTTTTTAATAATAATTTAAAAAAAAGGGGTTCTGTATGCGGTATTACAATATGCAAATATTCAAATTTTAATTAACATATTTTTTCTTAGTACTTACATTATTCAAGCCGTTGAAATGTCAGTTCCAGTTAATTTTTTCCATACCAAATAATTTCATAAAACGCGGTATCCTAAAAAGTAAACAAATGGAATAAGGATTAAAAACATTTTTAAATAACTTATAAAAAACAGTAAGAAATTACAAATAAATTAAACGGATAAACCGTACATGTTAATATTCATCCATATAAATGTATTTATATATATAGAGAGAGATAAATTGTATAAATATGTAAGACATCTGTTGCTGTATCATATTTTTTTCACCAACTTCGAATATTTTTTTGTTGAAAAAATACGGCAACTCAATTTGAAAGCAAAAAAAAATGTATTTCATAAGGAAAAGAAGATTTATGACTTTTGGGAAGTCCTTTTAGTATTCACACAACAACAGTTGAAAACATGATATCCACCAAAGCCCCAAACCTTCGATAACAGACCTTCTGTATGCATTTGAGCTTGAAGCCATGAGTACAAATAGAAATTTGTTAGTTCAGCACATTTAAGGATATTTGAGTACATTTTAAGGTACAATAGTGGAAACGGAATGGTAAACAAAACCAAAAAAAAAAATGCAAAAATTTTAACTTTTGCATAATCATTTTTGCTGCTGAAATTTGCTGTTGGCAAGATAGCAAAAGCCAGACAAAGGATATTTTTGTTTATTTCACTTTTGCATTTTATTGTGAATTTTTTTGTACTGTTTATTCGCGCATAATTCACTCATTAATCATGGCTAAAATAGGAATTTTTTCTGTATATAAGAAAAAGTTTCTTAAATCAAATATAGACAAGTTTACGTATTAATAATAAATTCAGTATTGCTGGAAACAGTTGCAGGACAAAGTATTATTAAAATAGAATTTGCATTAATAAAACGAAAGGACACACTGCAAAAAAGGTTTCCTTGCCTTAAAGACTAATAAATCAAGAATCATTTCATATGCATTCTTGCTATAAATGCTTAATAGCAGACCTAGAACTATTCTTCCACCACTTAGTGATAAGTGTGTAATATACCCTTAAACTATAACTCAAAATGTAATACCGCTTGACCTTTTAATTTATGCAATGTACTTGTTTCATTTGGAAGCAATTTTCCTAATTAACTCTCACCACACAGTTCGGACCATGCAAGGTGTCACATTTTATCTACAAACATCACCACAAAAAATCCACACAGCAAATGTCAGCACAACTGCTTAATAATGTCATTTTATGTGCTGTCAATAATGACAAACGGTCAAACGGAAAAGCCTAAGATATATGGGCCTGGCAACCAGCTGTGCTTATTCCTTACACTTTCGTTTTTTTTTATGATTCCTCTTTTATGCACAGATCCTGCACAGGTGCACCTGTGCTTTACGACTGAAAGCTATAAAATTAGTATCACTTGGCTCATTTCATTAAATGTCATGACTGTCATACGGCAACGTTTAATTTACGGGTCAACTGTCAAGTGAGACGTGTCAACATGAAATGCTGTAAAAAAGTCAACCGTTTTACAATGGTTTTTTTTATTTAATGTTCTGTTAGTTTTTCATTAGTTTCCAAAACTATAAAAATCTAATTTGTTTCTTTTCAGGCATAATTAACAAGTCCGCTATGGGTTAATTTAGTCCTTTGGGTGTAATTTGATTATTCAAAACATGCACATTGACAGTTGGCAATTTAATGAGTTGCAATCGGTATTGTGTAAAGAAAACTTATGCTACATTATGCGATTTATTTAATTAAAAGACTCATGAATGTAGTTATTTTAATTACTTCATTCGGTAATTATGTACATATATATGAATACATTCGAAAAACCAACTAATTTACATACTTATACCGGTTCAGGCTTGCAAGTAATCCGAACTGCCAGTTTTGTCCAGATAAAATTAAGTGCCCCGACCATATAATTAGAGATTGTATAAGATTCGTAGATACTAGACAAAATCTAGGGACTATAATTGGGGAAGCCAGCCCTCCTACTGTAGTAATGCAGATGTTGGCAAGCATTGAAGACTGGAGCCTCTACAAGAGCATAATATCTATAACAATAAACACTGTTAGAGCAGACGAAATATTTAGTACACAATCGGAGTGAAAGCACACTAAGTGCTCTGCCCTGTGAAGGAATACCTTAATTGGTCGTACTGCAGGGATTTACAGGAGTTTGAGCTGAAAATGTAGCGGACTTTTTAGTCCGTAGGCATGTATGACTCAATTGGGTTATGCATGAATCGGGTATGCAAATGGTACGGGCCATTTGTATCTTTGGAAGAGTTTCCCCCAGGTACGATACCAAAAAAAAAAAAACTAATTTACATACTGGTAATGTATTCGATAAAGTATTATTACATAAAAACAATTAGATTGTATAAAGCTCTACTCCAACATTTTTCGTATTCATATTATAATAAAATAAATAAAAAGTAAATTTAAAATCATATATTTCACAACATAATTTTTTCTGAACTCTACATCCAATATTGCTCTGACTTCTTAAGACTTTAACACCCAGGATTAAGAAGATGGAACTAGACTGTAGAATATATTCCATGGCACACTCCGTAAAAATTGAAAATAATCTACTGTCAGAGCCGCTAAGAAAAAAAAGATATTTGGCGCAAGTGGCCACACCAATTAGTGGTCTATTCCACATTGGAAATGTTTCCGCTGTACAAAACTATTCTACCCAAACTGAAAGAAGAAGAACAAATATCTCAGATTTAAAAGCAATGATTAGATTGATAAACAGTCACTGCCTTCTAAAACAACAAAAGCTGCGATTACGACTTTTGAAAACCGATAAATAAATGCAGACTATGTATGTAAGACACAGAAACTTTTTAGTATATTCTTGAAGAATTCTTTACTCTAATACAATATAAGAGTAAAATTTTTTACAAAGAATTAATCCACAAATCAGAGTGACTAAACATCGATCTTAAAAAGATTAAGACTTTCTGATTACAATTGAAGTGAAAAAAATAATAAATAAATAAATACTGATAATGGATATAATAGTTTATCAATGGATATATTGTCAAGAATTGCTAATGTTGAAGCCCGCCAAAATACAATACAATACAATATCTTAATTCATTCATAGATGACGACGCGCTAAGAGTTTTTATAGAACTAATCTCATCGAACAGACTATGAATAATAAAACAAAGATTGTATTAGGCTAATTGGGATTACTTCTTTTATTATTTTTGGAATACAAAAATTAAGTTATACCACCACAATTTCTCGGATTTATTTTTATATAACCATTTGGATTTAAATTATAATAAATACTTGTTATTTAATTTTTGTAGTAAAAGCATTTGATAATTTTGATTTCTTACAACGCCTTTTCGTGATTCATAATCAATTTCTGACCTGACTCATCTTCAACTATCGTATTTCCTTTGATCTAAATATTCACTTAATTTGTATAAAAACTTTAATTAATATTTTGTACAATATTTACACTTAAACTTTTCGAACTCTGCTGTTTGAACTTCCTTTTGAATTTCTGATGCTCTAGAACAGTGGTTCCCAACCGGTACTCTGCGAGATGGTAAAAATGGTCCGTAAATTAAATTTTAATAGGTATGGATAATTAGCTTGTAGTTCGTACACTGAGGTTTCACTTTTTAGAAAATAAACATAAAAAATTCTCAAGTAATTATACACCTATGTTATTATATGTTATAGCCTATATATACCTGTGTATCTATGCGCTTATACAATTCATTATATATTATATTATTATATATTATAACTTATTGCAACTTCTGTAGAATAAAATAAAATAAAAAAGAAAATAAGAAAAAAATAAAAATAAAAAAAATTAATAAAAATGTATAAAGCAATAAAAACAAATAGCAGTTAGAAAATAGCAATTAATGTAATAATCATGCAATTGTTTTAACAAATTTTATACTCTCTATTAATACTTTGGAACCTTCATTGTTAATTATACTTTTTCTATTTATTCTTTCCAAATAAAGTTATATATATTCGATTTGAACTAAGGTCTGATCTTTGATTATTGTAATTATAATACCGTAAAAATCTTATTATTTATTCATAAAGCATAAACACAATTAAATAACACAAGTAAAGATCTCTTAATAAATTCATTTCATATTATAAATATTCAAAAAAAATATGCAATCCATATTTGACTCATACTTCCCATGCCATATTGTGCCAACACATAATCGCACTATTTATTGCCATGATACGACAAAATTTAACAATTGCTACAAAAGTAGCGATAACAGAACCAAGAGCTGGATCCCACATTTACACATCTGTTACATTTGTGGATAAAAAACATACGAACCCATACGAAAGGAGGAACTATTTCTGCTGAATGTGCAATATTCAAATTCTAGGTAATAACACAACAGCAAAAAACAACAACATCTACAGTCATTGCCACCCCAGATGAACTCTGGCCATCCTCATCGGTTGGTTTAGAAAAATTAACTAAAATTCATAAACGCTTTATGAGGGTAACACGCTGCGACGTCTTTATGAACTTCGCAGAGCAAATCCCAAACTTCACCAACTAAAAATGTACAAAATTAAAATGTTGCACGTGCAATATTTGCATTTCACTGTAAGCGCATTAGGACATTAGCAACAAAACAAAAAAAAGAAAAAAATATAAATAAAATATTGTGTATTATGTAGGTGCAGGATCAAGGAGCGGAAGGTAAAAAACACACAAAAAATGAATGGAAATTATGTGCTCGTACACTGGAAACCAGCCAAGAACTTAATGAATGGCATATTTAGGATAATTTAAGCAGGATTTCAGCTTTACTCGTTTTTTTGTGGGTTCGGTGTTTTGGGTTTTGGGATGTTGTCCTTGTTGCATGCAGTGCCCAATAATGCCCTACTACATATGTGCCGCAATTAAGCATTTGTTGCTCTCTGCTCTTGGTGGTATAGTTTTTTAGCAGGGTACCAACCTCAGTAATAATAATTTTATATTTTTCACAACAAGTGCAAAATCACTGTTATCGGATTAATTATTATGAGTTCGGGTGGTGTCAGTGTGCTTCAGCTTGTAATATACACTGGCTAATGTTTGGCCGTTGTTGTATGGATGGCTTCTTCACTGCTTTGTCCTTTCCTTGTCTAGTGGGCCATGAAGTTCGAGGTGAACATACTTGACTGCATCGAATTTTATTTAGTTTTTCATTTTTGTTTTGTTTGCAGTACCGAACTGCATGATTGGCAAATTAGACTTTGTAAGGCTTAGACGTCTGATATATGAATAATGCAGCAATTGCCGGATTATACTCATTTTATGGAAGATTTTAAGTTAATTTTTTGATAAAAAGATTTAACACATATGGTGAAATTTGGTCGAGCGTAGATATTAATATGGTAGTAATGTAGTTTTACTTCTTCTATAATAATATCGAATATTACATTATAAAAGATATTACCTTATGCAGCTGAAATCACTTAATAAGATAAGAAGTGTCAAATAGGAAGTGTTAAGGACGCAAGCTGCCAAGTCGGTAATTAAGTCTTAGCTCTGTTAAGGGTTTTCGAATTTATGTTTTTTAAATGTTTTCAAATTTGTCTGCTAATGGTTTTCGAATTTGTGAGTGAAATAGATATTAATGAGAAAAGTATTTGTTAGTTCAATATTTTCGATTAATTTGTTTAATACAATAAGATAAACATTTTGAGATTTGTTATAGATCCAATATGAAATTATCTTAATGAATTAAAAGGTAGTTGTGCATTTTATTTGAATCTTTTACTAAAACGAGTTTAAATGTCCGACTTTTATAAATATATAACAATTTTCTGGAAGGAATTTATTTTGAACTTCCTATGTCGAGTTTGAAGAATCGATTTTGTACTTCTCCTATAATACTTATTGGCAATAGGTATTAATAATACATTTCAATCATCTACATTGTAGATGCCTTTTTGAAAAATGGTTATTATTATTAAATTATAGGTTATAAATGCATCCCCACTGGATAGTTGCATAGAACATATTCTGATGTTTTCTTCTCATAATGACAGAACTGATTGAAATCACTTTCTGCAGCACCTATATTCTTCATGTGGTAATTAAGTCCACAGTATTCTGTAAGAAATTCAGTGTAGAGTTTAATATCGTTTCTGCTAAAGTTAAAGATAGCGTCAACTTTGTTGTGTTCAAGATCAACGAAACTCCTTGACTGCCACATGCCTCTTTGGATTCTCCAGTGTTCAAGTAGATTTCGTTTTTCCTGTTCACATATGAAGTTATTTGAGGAGATATTTGTTACCCCGAAGCGGCAGTCTGAACCAATGAAAGGATTACATACACTTCTTTGCTCTCCCTTCTATTTTATTGCCCTTTTAGCCACCATGTCCCAGTATCCATATAAGAGTAACATAGTTTCTCGATGCTAGAGTATTGAGAAGTTTAAATCATTCCAGACCAATTTTCATTGGAATGAAGATTTGAAAAATACTTAATTTTTTCAATTCCGCTTTCTTAAACGTCTCCTAATTGTTTTTGAAAAGTTTCAAGACTTTTGTAAAATTCTCAAAAAATTATAGTGAAAAACGAAAGCTTTTAAGGACATCGTCCAAAATGTTCATTAATAATTGTTTGAAGTAACTTAAGAAGTATTTGAGTGTGGGTTTAAAAAGAAATCTTCAATAATATTAAAGAGCTGGCAATCACATTTGATCGATCATATAATAACACATTTGTTATGGAGCACTTCAATAAAGCATTACCTAAAACGATGTGAAACTTGTAAAAACAATTGACAAATATATAAACTTCAACACATTACAAATAAGCATATCAAACCTGGACTCAACTTGTGGTATTAATATAATATACTCACCAGTTCATTTGAATTTAATGTATATGCTGATGCAAAAACTTTTGGAACCCAAAATGGTCCTAAAGAATCAGTGATACTTCAGCTGGTGAAATTTACATACTGGCCAAAAACTTTTGGAAGTTTAAATAGTTTTGGAGAAACAGTAGTGCTTCAATTAGTGGAACTAATCAAAAGTTTCGAGTGCGTCGCAAACGTTTTAACTTGTTCTAGCTCCAATTAGTGAAAACACAGTCTAAGCAAAAACAGTTGAAATAAGAAGAATATGAAATGGGATATGTCTATGCATCAAGGTTTCAAGATATAGCTTTTATAAAAGAGAATAGGGTAATACATTTTCTCGTGAATGTAGCTTAACTCTTGGAACAAACATTTTATCAAAGTTTGCAATAAGTATAGTACTCAAAAAATAAATGTGAATGTCCCAAATCCATTACGCTTAACAATAGAAAGGCGAGCAGTTGCTTCGTAGACCATAGACAAAAAATCATTCATTATGTTCGGTTGCTCATCACATTTTCTTACTGTAGAGTTAAACTAGTCCAATATCATCTATATCAAATATTATAAGCAAAATCAATTATGAGGATTACAACTGAGTTCAACTGAGTGAAAAAAATATTTTATAAATCATATATTAATAATATTCTTCACATGTCGTCATATTTCAACTTAATTATTTCGAGTTTCTTACAATCCTATAAAAATTAATATGTTTTATCATTTAATGGAAGCATATTTACTTATTTAATTTAATAAAAAACCTGACTCATAAATATACCACATAATATATTTCTTAAACCTATTTTATTCAAATGTATAAATTAGTGTCAAATTGCCAGTTGAGGATTATGCAAAGTAACGAGAACTTATTTACACACTTCGCACCTGTGTTTGCTAAATGGCTTAAAATCGTAAAACCGATAAAATTGTGCTCACAACTATAAACCTGAACCACGTCAAATCCATTGCCACGAAAAAATTATGCAAATTAAGTTGTCACTTTAACACTTCAGACATTTAAACAGCTTCACGGTTGTTTGGGCGCCTCAAGCGATAGCCTATGGAAAAACCCACCAGTAAACCGAGTTTTCTATTAAATTTCTTAACTGTGAATAAGCGTGTGAATTGACCCTATTTTAAATAAAGTCATAAAACCGCCAACTACAAAATTAGCATAACTAAATGCCTAACTAACACTTTAACAGGTTCAAGGAAAAGACCCAAAAGACTTATCGGACTGCAGGATCAAATGAAAAGTGGACCTACAAAAAATGCTATATTTAATTTATTTATGTAGGCGTCGAATTGGGCAATTTATGCACCGCATTTTATTATACGAAGGGAATATCTTCTTTTGTTTAGAGGAAATTTCAATTGCTCATTAGTGTCAACATCTTGGGTGCACTTTCTTCTCTTCTGACTAATTACCCCTCATTTGCTTGCAATATGTTGCACCCCGTGTAAAACCATTCTTGCTTATCTGAAAGTCCGCTGCTGCCTAGTGGGACTCACCTGTGGTCGACATATGCATACATTTTAGTCCGATAAGATCGCAGCAATTTAGACAGGTTGTTGCCGTTGTTGTGGTTGTAGTTTTGCTAAATGCTCGCCTGTTGTTCTCACTCTGCACAATTTTTAACAACAATTGCCATAAATTTTGATAAATTGTGTGCTAATGGAATGTCATGTCAGAATATTATTTGTTTTTGCCTTTTTTAAGATTTCCATGCTCAGATACGCCAATGTTCTCTATACAAAAAGAACTCTAAAAATATTGGTAATTACAGTACGTCGGCTAATGGCTTGGTCGGTGTAAGGCGGTGGCGTCATAAATGGGTAAAGTGAAAAATTACATAAATTAATGATAAAAAGAAATTGCTTTAAATTGAAAGGATTCATGTGTGAAGCAATGATGTATCACAAGGCAGGCACATGTAGCGCAGTAATATTTTATTGTTGGTGGCACAGTGACGGTGAGAAAAGTTTTAAAAAAATCCTTGCCTTTTCTCCTTGCTGTTTGATTCTAACGCTGGAATACAAAATTGTTAGTTGATATTATCATCGCACAGGACACACTACACAGGAAATGCATATTAACAAATGTGCCTCAAAGGCGTATTTTGTGGTTTTATTAATAGCTCGCATTAGCGCCTATTGTTAGCATTTGAATAAATTAACGGGTTTCGTAGGAAGTGTAAATGAAGCATGATTTTCCGATTTCCATATAAAGATAATGAAAATAAATAGCAAGTATTACTACTAAAATTGAAACAAAAGTACAGTTCAGTAGAAAAATATTAAAAAAACCATACGAAACAATGAAGTACAATATTAAAACGGACAGTATTACAGTCTTATAGACATTAAACTTATGGTTTAATCTTTAACGTTATTCGTATACTTAAGGCAGAACCCAGTTTTCATAGAAATAATTTATTTCATGTCTTTATATTAAACAAATAAAATTACACTAACTAAACTTATACGATATAAATTAACAAAAAGCACAGACATAAAAGCGTATAGCTAAACTAATCCATGTTCTAAGAGAATAAAAAATAAGAGCAAGTGAAGAAAAAATTCGGCCCATATTTTACTAAAAAGAACCCTGCTCCAGTTCTGTTACTGATCACTACTTCAATGATCAACAAATAACCACTTTTGCCAACAGCTGTTACTTCGGGCTAAGTAGACAATTGAGAAATAAGGTTCCCTTTCAAAAAACAAAAATCTACAAATCTCTTATTATGCCTATCCTTCTATACAGTGCAGAAGCTTGGACAATTATCAATAGAAGGCGTTACGAATATTTGAGAGAAAAATTTTTAAGAAGATCTATGGGTCCTTACGATTTGGTGACGAGTAATGACTTAAATATAACGATGAGTTGTATGAGCTATACCGCTACATTGATATAGTTCAGCACATAAAATTTAAGCCACTTCGTTAGCTTGGTCATGTCGAGCGAATAGGAGCAAGCGCTCCGGCTAGAAAGTTGTTTGATTCGGTACCCGCAGATGGAAACCGCAGTAGACGTCTACATACTCAGTGGAAAGACCAATTGACCAACCATATGAGGACACTCGGGACCACCAACTGACGACAGCAAACCGGTATTCGGGTTGGCTTGGAGAGGCTACTGGACGTGATTGATTCACGTCTGTGTTGGCATAGCAATATAGATGATAACTGTGCTCCTAGTAATATAACATAGCAGCATGTAGCGATCGATTGTGGCCCAAAGTGGCGCTAACACTGTGTTGACAGGTATGAACTTGCTTATGATGGTTTTCGGTGCAAAATACCTAACGATCATTGCAGGAGTAAACTTGCGTTCGGATTAGGATGGATGTTTGAGATGGTATTAAAATAGCTCATCTGACTGAAAAAAGGAAAATTTCCCCTACTACTTAAAATGAAAAAGATTTGAAGGAAACTACTATAGTGACATTAGTTTGTAATTGTTAAAGATCAGGTTTTAAGCTTTCATTGAGCTTTTTATATACTGAGCGTTCATTGAAATTTGTTAAATGATTGAATCCTTTCACATTATAATAAGGATTACCTACATTTTATGATAAACAACAGATTGCAATATCTGTCAAATTCTGCAAATATTTTACAAAGGTGAAGTGTGCATTAATCAGTAACCATTGAGAAACTCAAAGATGTAAAATTTTACGCCCACAACAATCAGTGACAAAACTAAATGAAATTAAATGAAGTTTTAGGCTTAGTATATAAAACGTAAGCAAAGAAAAAAGATTCATAGTAGTTCTGTAGGACATTAAGAAAGATTACACTTCATTTCGTTTAAAAAGCACGCTTATTAAAATCCTGTGATTACAGCTTCACAACACGTGACCAATGAATTTACTGTGGTGCGCACAAAGGACCTTCTAATTTTTTCTGGCCTTTGTTAGCACTATAGGAAAATCTTTTGGGTAGATTTTCAATGAAAAACTTATTTGTTTTTCCGAGGTTAAACATGGCTTGTTGTAGCGTTACTTTGATTCTGTAACAAATTTCATTATTATTTGTAGGTTCATAAACTTCACCCTATGTGCGTCCTGTCTAATTTATGTCCTGTCAATTCGTTGTCATTTGGGCGCATTTAATGAGTCTTAAGAAAAATTATTTGCAATTAATAATTACGTTGATATTGTGTTTGGCTCTGAGTTCATTGATATCGCATGGCCACAGGATATTTGTTTTGCTTTTGTTGTTTGTTTAAGTTGTGGTTGTTCTTGTTTATTCAATGTTTGTTGTCATTCAGTCATTTTGAAGTGGACTTATTTGTAATCATTTCACATGCAAAAATGCTAAAGTATCGCTTCTACTCTTAATTAATCACAAACTTGACAAGAAAGTTACTGCTGAAGAGCTTCAATGTTATTGTGTAATGAGATTAATAGATATTCTAGATTATGCGGATATACGATTTGCAATTTTATAAGTAAATATTAACATAAACTATATGGTATACATACCCATACGTTTTAACAATGGTAGAATAATATTTGATACAACACTAGTTATATATATTGCTAAGACATGCTTATGCCTATCATTTACAATCAAGAAAGGATACATTATAGTTACTCTTCCCAGTTGCACGTTCATTAGTTATTTCAAAGCATATATATTTTTTACTAAGCTTTTAAATATTCATTAATATGGAGCTTTTGTTCTGCCTTTAAATAAATTTGGAATATAAAATAATGGAAGTGCTAAATTTTGTGGCAACTACTGAGTCCTATTTAAAACACTTTATTTTGCAAGCATTTACCACTATTGACCATTTCACACATACACCAGATTTCTTTTCAATAGTTGTCTGACAAACTCTAATTTATTGCAATTATGTGACGAGCGTCACAATGGTCAAAGGACACGTGTCGTTCTTGTTGACCAACAGTCCACAATCCGAACAAAAAAAACAGAACTTATCAAAGAAAAGCCAATTCCGAAGCGTTGCAAGACATTTCCACTTAGGCAAACCATTCAGTGGGTGGGAAATATATTAAAACAAAATCGCATAGATTTATACGGAACTGATAAGTCCCTTAAGCAAATGTTGACCAATGTGCAGCATGACCAACGTACTGATAGTCAAACAATAGAATCAACAAACACTTCCACATTTAAGTGCTGATAAATGCATCCTGTACGTACCAAGCAACAATTTAAATGACGATTAAATCTATTGGCAGTGACGGATTGTCGGGTGGAAAAATCGGTCTACGTTGCTGTCATGCATATTAGTACGAACACCTCTCCGTTTGGATACACCACAAAGTTAGCACTGTTGCGTTTTGGGTGAGGAGTGGTTGTGCTGTATGTTACACTTCAATATTCATTTTGGCACATAATTGATAAGGACTGAAAGGCTTGCACCACAAACAAATTTCCTTCTGCCAATTTTGCCAATACACCGCAAACAAAAAAAATAGAAACAAAACGAAGGAGGAAATGTGTGACAAAAGCCTATTTTCATTCGGTTGTCTATTTGACAGTGTTGCCAGTCTGTTCCATTATTTGTCCGTCAGTGGCATGTCATTTGCACAGCACGGAGTGCAAATTTAATTTAGTTAATTGAAACAATTTGTTGCATTTCATCAGCGCTCTCGTTCCAGGCAAAGGCAAGTGTCCTGAACACATAAATTGCAGTATTAAAACAATTCAATTTAAAGGATTTTATTGTATTTTCTGGAAAACGTATGTACTGGGTTTGGGTTTCGAAATGGAGTTTGTTAGTGAAGCAATATTTATTTATATATTTACGGTTTTTTCATTTCAAATTAATATTAAATGTAGTTAGCTTAAGGCTGTAATTAAATACGGAAGATGCAGTAACAAAAAATGTAATTAAAATGATTTTAAATTATTCACGTTAAAATCTGCTTAATTTAAAAATATAATTATCATATTTCAATTTAATTAATTATTTAAGCGAATATAAAATATTATTAATTGATATCATTTTTTTTTGTAATCACCACCAATATTAACCCAATGAACCCGTATTTATTTCATTGAGTGTAGAAACAAAGGATTAAAATTGTTTTTTTTTAATATTAAAATTTATTATATTAAAAAATTAGTCTACGATTTTAATATGTAATGGAAGAAATATAATATTTACGGATTATGTTGTAAGTTATGAGTTCAATTTAAAAGCTCTTTAAATCACGCCTTTTACAGACAATTTTAGAATTGTTTTGTTAAATTTGTGGGGTTGTAATACGGATATATTCGAATAACTTAAGGAATGTTGTACCTAAGTTAATTGATTACTTAAATATTTATAGTGTATAAATTGTTGTAAATAAACCCTGAGATAAGTTTCGAAATGTTCTGTTTGCGTGATAGAACATTTCTGCCTTAATCAGAGAGGTCATAGGAAACAATTGAAAGCCAAGCAAAAGTTTTAGAAGAAATTCTTGGATATCTCATTTAAGTACAAAATCTAAAATATATAATCTATAATAATATCCTGCTCATGTGATGTCGACCATCTTTTATCACTTTTTAGTGCACTTTTAGTAAAATTATTATTGTTTTAACTATAGTAATTTCACACACCTAATCACACCTGATCAAGATTTATTTATTTTTTTCATAGAGCCTCTAACTCTTCACTACAAACCAAATTTGTTGAGTAACTACAACACACACAACATACACATACAATCTCGCTTCATACAATTCTGTCATCTACTATATAGGCTCAATATAGTAGAATAACTTGGCCAACAACGAGATCGCTTACTGAAAAGTGGTTTGTAATTGAGAGAAATCGGTGCTGGCGCGATAACCACTACGCTAAAGAACTAGTTCTCTAGAGAAATTGACATATTGACTAAAGTTCCTGGAAGAAGCACACTTGGTTTTGCTGTCATTGGATTATATTCCATCCTTTTCTAATTATGAGGATGCTACTATTGTGGATGGTATTGAGATATTCGGCAAATAAAAGAGTGCACTTCATAGTCCATTACTTTTATAAGAAACTGAATTGACCTTAGAATATTGGTAGCAAGGAAACTTAAATCAAATTCATTTTACTTAAAGTTTTTCAACTTATCTCATTTGGCTCTACAGAATAGAACTATTGATATCATCTAAGGTAAGTAAAATGGAATAACTTCAAAAAAAATGATGTGTCGGCAAATTGTTGATTATTTAAAGTAAAGCGAGGGTATATAACATCCCTATATCACGAAGCAGTATTTACCTACTTAAACGAGTTGCGGAATCACACAAGTAAAACCCTAATATCATTCTGATGCTATTAGTATTATACTGAGCTTCTAGTTTTTTGATTTATTGTACACTTACTTCAACTTCATAGAATAAAAGTTCTTCTATGGCATACTTTTTCTTCAATAAATGGGAGTGTTTTTCTTTATATCTGAGCCTTGATTGCTGACCCGATTCAAAATGCTCACCTAGAAAACTTTTTGTTGCCTTGCCGAAAAAGCTTCCCCATTCGTTTTAGGGTCTCATTTTCTTCCGTGCGGAACCCACAAGTTCTATTTAAATCAATTCTGCGTTCATTATATGATATCACAATATTATATGTTTATTATGTGTATTTTTATTATATTTTATTACAATTTCAAGTTATGTTAGATGATAGTTTATTAATAACAACCTCCCTATTAAAATTTCATTAACGATTCTGAAATAATTTTTAATGACGGGTATTTGGTAATACTCGAAACTGCTGGTGAGACAAAAACTCAATTGTTTAAAATATAATAATAATAAATTTTGTTATTGTAGTTGACTATTAACAATCGTTTTCAAATTTTGCATTTGCTTATAGTTAAATATATAATTTCATAAAATTTTAATCTAATTGCTACATACAAAACTATGAAAAAATAAAAAGAAAAAATAATAAAGACAAATATTCCCAACATGTATTTAATATTCTGTGAAGTTAATTTTATCTTTTCACTAATATTGAATATCAAACTCTTAAGATTGTTTTCCCAAAGCTATTAAAATTTAAGAGAATCTTTAAGAATTTCAATCAAAATTCCAATTCCGTACAAATTTCCTGCCTTCATTTTAATAATCATTTACAGTTTGGACATACTAGAGTCCTGGTTCTCGTCTTAATGCAATGCTGCACCTTTTATGCAGTGCATCTATCCAACATTGTATGGCTGTCATTAAATCGTTTTGGGTGATAATGTTAAATCAACATTATTTAGGAACTCATGCATACGTAATGTATAAAATATGCATACGAAAGGATAAGTGAAGCGAAGTGTTTACTCTCATATTATATACGCTTAAACTATTTGCAGCACTGGGGGATAGAAAATTACATTCTGTAGGCTCAGCAGGATGTGCAGTAAATTGCAATACAAAATTTGCAGAATTCAGGCATAATTTGGACATGTTGCGCCACAGGATATTATAAAATTGCTATGATGCTTTAGCAAATGTATTAGAAAATTGCATTGCACATGACAGTGTAACATCCGAATGAGTTAATATATCAAATCATTAGAAATAAGCTTTTTTTTATTTTAAATATTTTTAATAAATTTCACTTTTTGCCATAGCACCAAATAAAGCTTCTCTATGTATATTTCAATACATTTCGGAACTTAATAAATTTTTATATATTTTATTATAAATAAAACTTAATCTCTTTCTTTTATATCAGTACCATAACTTAACACGACGCTTAAGCCCTAAAACTCTAGTTCCTCTTCCATTTATTTACCATTCATAGTGATAATATCCTTTCACTTCAAAACAATGTTGCATTTATGTATAACAATAACTTCAGGGAATTCGAAAGCACCTTCGTTGCGTGAATACCCATTAAAAGTTACACACATATTTACAACAATATGTGACAGTACTTGACTTGGCAACTGTCACTCAAAATGGCACCATCACACCACCTACGTCATCGCCCAAACACAATAACGATAACACTTGCAAGAAAAGTTGATGTCCCAACTACTCCACTTTACTTCAGGTTGCATCCTTACACACACACTCACACGCGCATACATTGAAGCTTTTGTTTTATGTTTACTTGTATTGTGCAAGTGCAAATAGCGCACATATCTGTGTGCATATTCAGGATTTGAACAGTGAAAAGGACATTTCGAAATAGGCAAACTTCAAGTTTATTTTACAATTCCATGTTTATTTAAAGCAGTAAAGTTTATTCAGGACCGATAAGCGTTCGTTTGCAGGAAAGTGCTAAGCAAATATACAATTGAACAAAATTTGTAGTTTTTGGTTTATTTAATTTAATTCAGTTCGGTTTGAGGTTTCGACTCCATCAACTCATAAGCGAATGTATGAATGTCGCAAATGTATTTAGTTATGTTGGAATTTGTTTAAGTGAAAGGTGAGATGCATTTCCTGTACATCAGGAAAATAATTGGAATTTGCATTTTCACGCTCAAATGCATTTTTTGTGATTAATTCAAATTAAACGCCTCAGAACAATAAACAAGCTTAACTCATTATGTGTAGTGGAAAATGATTAAATTGTGCCCAGCATAAATTATTCATAGTATTCCGTTTTCTTAATCTGATGCCTATAAGTAGGGAATGAGAAAATTACTTACAGTTATATATACCTATCT
The DNA here is from genome assembly GCF_002237135.1 of Teleopsis dalmanni. NCBI lineage: Eukaryota > Metazoa > Arthropoda > Insecta > Diptera > Diopsidae > Teleopsis > Teleopsis dalmanni. The sequence continues at coordinate 59,220,765 of NC_051846.1, read as the reverse complement.
TATCAATATGGGGAATTAGTTCAGAAAAATGTTAAGATTTTGTGCAACAAAGAACTTTTGGTTCTGAATTCTAATTTTAAATGCAAAGTTAATAGAACTTTTTGAATTCAAATATTTGTCATGCATTCGTAATTAAATACACTAGTAAGTAAGGTCCTTGTAAATATGATTTAAAAGTTATTACAAGAATTGTAATAGAAAAGTGTACAAAACTTATAAACCTAACCAAACTAAAAACTTAGTCTAATGGAACTTGTAAGATTTGTTGGAGAGATGATAAGACTCAGTGGCGTAACTACAGGGAAGCAACTGGAAGCAACGCTTTCGGGCCCCCGAATTTAGGGGGCCCCACTATAAATGTTTGTAAACGTTTTTTGTTGGAATAACTTCATATTGCATTTTATAAAAGATACGTAAGTTTTAAATTTAATGTACATAATATGTATGTACTTCAAATAAAATATTAAACCTAAATATAAAATAAAAAAGTTTTTCTAAGAAAAGTATGTGTCTTAATCGAGAGTTTATATGGAAGCTATATCTAGATTTAAACCCATTTGAAAATAATTTTGTACGTTGTCTTTTGCAAATATCAGTATTGTATACACCAAATTCTATTTAAACACCTTTATTAAAAACGGAGAAACCTCATATCCGATTGTTAAGTTTATATCACAGCTACAAGACTTCCAATTTCAATCAAATCAAATGGTGAATAGGGTCGGCTAAAAGTATGTGTGCAAAGCTTCATTCGAAGAGTTCAAAAGCTGAGAGAGTAGTTTGAACTGAAAAAGTATATATATACTGTACTGATATATACTTAATGGTATTTCCGACGTTTCCTTTAATGCGTCACGAAAATCTTGACAAACCTTATATACCCTTTTCACATTTTTCGTGTAAAGAGTATAAAAAGAGGGGCCCCTTAGTATGTTGATAGGGGCCCCTTAGTTAGAATTTGCTTACAGGCCTAAAAAATGTAGTTACGCCACTGATGAGACTTCAAAATATCTGCTGGAAGTTTTCCTAGCATTGATGCACAAGCGAAAGTGATACTTAGGTGTGCATTTCATATCGGATAAAGAAGTAAAACTCTATCTAAAACTTATGTGAGTTCAATATTAAAATTTGTAGAGAAACTTGAAGTTGGAAAAATATTCCAAATGGATGAAGAAGGTAAAATAGATCTCTAGGTCATTATGCAAACCCTTTAACAAAATAATAATAACAATAATTAGATAACTCCCTTACTGATGTCTAGACCAAATTTAATTTATACGACTAAAACTGAAGTTATTCCATACGATGCATTACTGCGTTTGTATTAGTCCAAAGCCAATTTTGTCGAGATTGTAGTAAGTGATCTATCTTATTGTTATAGTTATTGTTATTATGCTCAGCAAGAGATCTATAAGTCAAATTTAATTTAGATATTAGTAAGTGACCCATCTTATCATTATTATTGTGTTCAGAGAGGGATCTATAAGCCAAATTTAAGTTAGATATCAGTAAACGACCTATCTTATAATAATTATGTTCCGCGAGGGATCGATAAGTCAAATTTAATGTACTTATCACTAATGTTCTTTTCAAAGTATCATGGTACATTAGGACAAATGACATCCTCAGGAACCTTAAGATTGATCCGATTAAAAAATACATAAACGTTAAAGCCCTGAAATTATTTGCGAAAACTGACAGACTTACCAACACCGCGTTATCAAATCTCAGAATGATTACAAGCTCCTCGGGAAGGTATGCAGATCTGAGGTAAATTAATGCTTAATCTGATGAAGTGATAAACAATAATCTAGTCAACTTGTAAAGAGGGGTTTTGAAAATATCACGAGGTAAGAAAAAGTAAAAGTACTCAAGTGCACTGGCTCAAATAGCTTCAACATAAACTCGCTTATTATGTTTAGCGAGATATCCATAAGTCCAATTTTATTCAGATATCTGTAAGGGATATATTATTATTATGTTCAGTTAAGAATATATAAGTGCTTTAGAATAATATCACAAAGCTTTTGAATGACATCTACATACGCAACAAGTTTTCGGTTTAATAAACAATCGATTTTTTTGAGAACATGAATTGGTACAATTTTAATTCAGAAGAATGTTAATTTTTCCTGTAACAATTATTTCACAATTTATTTCACAAATCATTTATTTTAAATTTTTGGAACAAAAAGACAGTCGCATAACAATTTTTACTGTTAGGCCAAAAGATTGATACTAATTCTTTATAAATTCATCTTTTTTCAATTATATTAAAATCAATTTAATTAACGATTGGCACAGATATAAAACTTAATATCTATATAGCAGTTTATTTAAACTGTAGAAGAATTATTTTTGTATTTAAGAATATATATTATATTATCGAATATGTGTTTCTTGAACTATAGCTTGACTGAACAATTCTGAGAGCAATACCTCTTAACCTGTATAAGAATCAAAACGCACATGCCGTTTTGACATTATTTCTTTTATCAGAATACACTCAGATATCTATTTCGATCTGTCAATCGATCTTTTTTTACAAGCCATTTTAAGCTGACGTGTCGTTATTTTGTCAAAACTAAAAAAACTGAATATTGCGCGGTGATAAAGCTATTTTTTGTAGAAGATTTATCAGCAAAGGACATTCACACAAAAAAATGTGTTTAAACATTCTACTCCTTCATTTTCAACTCTGCATCGATGGGTTTTAAAATGTAAACGTAAGTATACAAGCATTGAAGTTGAGCCACGTAGTGGGCGTCTAAAAATTGCAACAACCAATCTATAAACCAATCCATATAAAATACTTTATGTTTTAAATAAATAATTAATATATAAAATATATTCAACTTAAAATTCAATTTAGTTGCTTTTATTTTTTATTTTCACAACTCTTGTACTCTATTTCGGAAACATAATAGCAATATTTTTAATCATTTCCATTCCTTTTGTGAGCTGTTATTCCCGTCTCTTCTCCAAACTCACAATTCCATCTAGCAGGACCAAAGAGACTCCACTGAAATAGTTTTAGGAATGAAGTTCTTAAATACAAAACGCATTACACTTAAAATTAATGTTGCATATTTTCGAAATACCAAATCCGCTGAAGAAGTGAATAGTTTATGTGAAAATGCCTAAGATATCATCGGTTGAACAAAAACCACTTCAAGAAAGACGAAGTTTGTGAAAAATCGTAGCAGAAAAATAAAAATAAAATTTTACGATTTTCCTGATTTCCATCAACTCCGCAGCTTGCAAGCAATAATAACGCGTCTCTTCACCAAAAAAAGGAGGAAACAAGTCTTAACATATTTCAAGTTGTTGAGTTTTATGAATTTGCTAAGTTAAGTTGTTTTTTTTTTGTGCAGATTGTTTTATATTTCATTGGAATACAAACGGAAGTGCGTCGCTGGTCATAACTTTATTTAACTTGCTTCCGTTTAGTTAAGGAATCAACTCATCAAAATCCTGACTTGCTTATTTTTATTTTTATTTTTATAATTATTTGTACAGCAGAGCAGTACAATTTAAGCACCACACCTACTGTTCATCTACTAAGCCTGATGCAGTAGAATTAAATGAGCATTCGCCATTTGTAACGTCAGCCAATGTAGCGTTAATGCCGGAAGTGACTACAATTGGACAAGGAAATAACACTAAAATAGAATTACCACTCTTCAAGTCACAAACGGTTTTGCGTTGCAACTTACGGATTGATTAAATATAGGAAACGGACTTTCGTATTGTGTAAGGATACCGAGGAAGAAATTGATTGCTTTGAATATTATGCTGGATTTCATCATATTGCGACGATATTAAAGTAATTGTTATTAGTATTGCAATTTATGGAATTAGTAAGTATTACAACAATAGAGTGGATTTCAATTCAATATCATTTTGCCATTAATTTTAAAACTTCAAAAAACAAAAAATGACCAGGGTCTCAGGTAATATTATATTTAAATATAATTACTTGGATCTTAGGTAATGAAAACCAGTTATCTATGGAGAGAGTAATGGATTAAAAAGGTGTAATGTTTTTTGTATTTATAAAACAAAAATAAATGGAATATTTGAAAGTTTTTAATATGTGTGGGCTTTTAAACATCGATGATCAAAAAGATACGCAGTATTATTCGTTGTTTCCCTGGTTTCTATATTTCTACATGATGAAACTAATATGGTGAACCCTTCTTAGCTTTCGTAAACTAGATTATATTAACCTTTTATAACAGATTTCAATACGTCAACATATTTGACCAAAATTTGTGTGGTTTAAATTCTCTGGAATTACAAAAGAGCGATTTACAAAGAGTATCTTCTTTTTGGAGAGTACTGGAGAGTAGGAATGAAAAGGGTTCGTTTCCTTTTTGCCGTGATATTTTCCCCATCAAGTTTCCAGAACGGCAAAAGTAAGAAATAACTGGCGTTAGTCAACTAAATCTGTTAATCAGCTATAACGTTTGATTTTAATTATAACTCAGTCATAATTTTTAGGTATCTTTCAAATTGCGAAGATCAAATGTAAGTCTAACTACATTGTGTGGTGTGAACTGGGATTGCAAAATAGCTTCTTATATAGTAGATCATCTTCTTCCCAGTTCAGTACCTTTTCCTTTAATATTCTAATGTTCCAAGATCCAAATAAGAGAACTGCTGCTAACTTTAAATAGCTCCATCTGCATGTTCCATTATGAAAGAGTTTGTAATAATTAAATTTAAAGCCTTATATCCGATAGAATAGTGATATGGTTTTTGTATGTGTAGTCTGTAATTAGTATCCAACATGCCTTATCAATTGCAAACATTTCCTCTCGAAAACAGTAGATGTGGTGCGAAGCGCACAAAATTTTGATTATTTAGTTTTTTTGAGTGTATACTTAATCCGACACTAAAGCCTTCGGAGCAGATTGTGGATTGAAATGCGGACATTCCACTACTTATTCTCTTGAGAAGAAATGTTGTTTTGTCTATGCGAGTTAATGATTGCACTCACGCCACAATAAAATTTTCCATCAGTAAAATATTTGTGGTGAAAATTGTCTAACAGAAATATGATACTTAAAGCAACGTTAAATATACCTCTCGGCAAGAAACGTCAGGTTTCAAATTTTGTGTACTGCAATTGTTAATAGATATATAGTCGATAACATTCTTATCTCCAGTTACCTACTATACTGACATTTTTTTTTATTTACATCTTTTGCGATTATGACAGTATATTTTTGTCAGGACGTTGAGAACCTCTCAACAGGACTTGATGGCTCCAACTGCTAACTTTTGCACGCTGCCTAGTTTATTGATAATGTTGTCCTTCTTCCAAGCTTTATAATTATCTATAGAAATATTCAATAGAATTATAGGTACAGTTTGTTTATACATATGGTATTATATAGTTAGTTTTGCTTAGAGACACTCTTTCCAAGCAATTATATGTTTGCTTTCGATTTGGACAAAACAAGCATTTTCTATTCGTTGTTCTATATTTAATATGTTCAAAAGAGGTTGAGAAACTGTGAGCTATAAAAAATAATTATAAAACAGTTGACTCCAGAAAATAGTGCTCTCATCAGTTTGGGTAATAGGATGGCATATATAAAAAGTGTTCACTGTTTTTATTTTGAACACTATTATATATCATTAATTTTAAAACATATATGTAAAACATATAAGAATTTGAAGAATTTGAAATAGGCTTTATCGAGCAAGTATAATATACAAATAATTCTATTGATATTCAGATGTCTGAGTTGGTGAATCAGCTCTATTCTACTCTATTTTATCTGTGGACAGTTTTAAGTCACACTAAGAATAACTGAATACGGGGCTTTATAATATGATGGATCTGATGTCTTTGTATCTGTCTGTGTTTATCAAATTTCGCTGTATTTTTAGGATGCTGAGTGTTGGATTATTGTGACTGTCAATTATATTGTACAGTTTCAGAGCACGATCTTTAATGTATTTTTCGACTGAATCGACTCTCAGATCTCTGTGGATATCCGCTCCTTTTAAGTACCATGGGGCGTTAACCAGTTTTCTTAAGGCAATATTTTGCCCTCTTTGAAGAGTTTTTAAAGTTCAGTTTGGCGCTTGGCAAAACGCAATACTGCCATAGAGTAGTTCTATAAATGTTGTGTTGTATTTTGATATGCAAAACTACTTAAAAAGCTTACAATTTCTTTGACAATTTACATATCTATCAATGACAATGTTTAGTTTCAATTTCCACAATAAATAATTTCTGTTTAAACATTATACACATTCCCCAAGGATATTAACTCAATGCATTAATAAAATAAATTCACAATTTGCATATTAAAATAATTTCTAAACTGCAGTTGAAGAAAATAAAATTAAATTTGCCAACATATGAAGAATTGCCAGCAATGGAGCTTTATTTAGTTTCACATTTGCATAACAAATTAAACTATTAAAATTACACTAAGAAGAAATCAAAGAGAAAGGATACCAGTCGGAATCCGTAAACAAGTTGTAATTTGAAACAACTGGCGCTCCCTTCCACAGTCCAAACGAACGAACTTTACTAATTTAATTTACGATGTATGCATAAACCCTTACAGCAAAAAGCCAAAATTTCATCAAAACTCTAACCAAGTGCATATTTTTACAACACGACAGGATTTTAAGGACACGAACTTCAGTCAGTAATTATAAATTAACGCGTTAAAACCAACATTTCACATTTAATTATGCAAAATTCAGTTGAAAAGTGCAGTAAAATGTACACATAATCAACGCTGCTACAAAATGAATGCAAAGTAAACAAAAAAAATACAACTGAGAAAGTCAAAAAGGATTAAATATCCTGTAAGCTGCATTAAAAGTTCCATTCTAAGTACAAATTTAAGAGCAAAAGTCGTAAATCGTTATTTTGTAATTTGCTGAAACACGGTCTACATAATTTATTAGTCGTTTTCGAGTGTGGCAATTTCACTACTCCACCCATCTACCCATCAACTGCTCCAGGACTCTATATCCTTGAATATATCATACATTTCATACTTTAATTTGAATTGTTTTTTTGCTTTTTTTTGACGAAACATTTCTTGTCTTCATTAAAATAACCTCATAAAATTTGCAAAGTTTTTAGCATAATCTTGTTTAGTTTTCATTTGTGTCTGATGCATGAACAGGTCTCTGTGATGCCTTGAACGCGTATTTGCACTCTGCTTAATTCACAAAAAAAAGACAACACCAAACTTCATCAAATGAAAGGAAACGAATATGAAATAAGGATCACATATCCTGTCGCAACGCAAGTTATTGCATTTAGACGCATTTTGTGGTTTTATATCAACGCATTGAAACCTTGAAACCTTGAAACCTTTCTCCTGCATTTTGGTATCAAACTTCATCATAATTTGCTTCTACGTTGCCCTGCATCACTCGACATTGCAGTGCTCTGACATTATCCTGGAAGCTTGCTCGTACTCATGTCTACATAGATATTAGTTTATATATGTTTGATATCTTCTGGTGATTCTGTATATTGCCTTTTGCTTAATTCCACTTTACTGAATGACATTTAATATGCAAAGTTTCAGTTTTCATGTCTTGTGTCTTCGGTGATGAGGTTTTTGATGACTTTTGTTGATTTTACACCAGGAATTTCGGTGGTGAAGTAATTTTTTTCGTTCATTTATTGTGGAAAAATTTGAGTAATCTTATGTGTAAACATGACAAGGAGATATTTCTTGTTCTGCAGAAAGTGATGTCGAATTAAGAATAAGTCTTAAGTAAGACCACACAGTGGGCCATATTAAATTTCTACTATTAAGAAAGTAGGTTTATGTGAAGTAACATGAAAATACTTTCAATATAAACAATACTGATTATTGAAATTGTAAGCTTAATATCTTAACACAATATCGTTATATTATACCAAATGAACTGACATTTTATGAGATAACATATGTTAAAAATTTATTCCGAATTATCAACTGAAGGAAGTTCTGCTAGATTCTACGTATTGTAGTGCAATGTGATTTGCCTGCGAATGCTATTTGAGTATTTTGAATAAGTGTATCAGTCTTCCCAACCTTTGGACACTGTTTTCTCAATCTAAGCCAATAGTTTAAATATAAAGCGTAAAAACCTTTAACCAGAAGTAGGAATATAGGGAGGTTTAAGGTTTAATGTTATAACCTTGCGTCTTGAGTACAGTCTGATAAACCAGATTAGATACACTTATTTTGCCCTTATAGCTATAGTAAAAGTTATTAAAAGAGATATTGGAAATCCCATCACACTATTCTTTTCAACACTAATTCCTTATTATAGTCACTATAGAAATGATACAATTATATGGCATCTTAATAAAGCCCCTCAATTATATCTTTATATCTTATACCAAAGACGTTAGCTTGTATATACATAGATCTCTGCATTTAATTACTTATGATCTTAATATCTTATGTATTAAAATGCTGGTTAAAAAACGATTACAACAACTATTTGACTGTTGCCAGCGGTACGGCCAGATTTATCAGCTATTTTAAATGTGTGCCTGAGGAATTTAGTTGCGGTTATTACTTTATGTTCAATTAATTTAATAATTGACAATTAAAATAGTCGATTTTAGCTTGTTTTATTCAAAAAATAATTAATTAATTAGTTATTTTAATCATTAATGAAATTCTTACAAGATTTCAGAAATGTTTAAGATTTTTTGGACTATAATATAGAGCATAGTTCAAGCAAATACTCTCCGATTACTTTTTGAAGAGAAGATATTTGCTTAAATCAAAAAATAATTAAATAATTAGATATTGAAATCAATTATGAAACTCTTACAAGATATCAGAAATGTTTAAAATTTTTTGGACTATAATATAGAGCATAGTTCAAACAAATACTCTCCGATTAATTTTTGAAGAGAAGATATTTGCTTAAATCAATAATGAAAATTATTCATTCTAAATTTTTTCGATATGATTTTTGAGTTGAGAATACATATAATGGCAGTATATATTATATCATTGGGATTAATATTTCCTGAAAGGTCCAGTACTAAATTTTGTTTTAGTTAACTAAAAATGATTCCACTGTTTCACATAAGACGATAATTCAATATTTGAAACAAATGTCTGTAAATTTTCTTAACTCAAACATTTTGTCCTGCACTCATCGTAATATAAAACCAAAAATATATAAGATTACGAATATATTCTTCAATAAATGATTTTTTTTCCTTCATTTTTTGGTAAGAAGGACACTACTACCTACCGAATATTTTGTGCAATTCAACACAAAAGCTTATTTTATGGTATAATCTGAAACTGTGTGTGCAACACCAATAAACAAGTGCCCAAAACAACAAGAAGAACAAGCACCAGAACACCAAAACTGGCTAAAATACGAAGTGGCATTTGTAGCCTCTTTAAAAAGGTTGTTGCTGTCGGTTGTCATCATCATGACGCCAAAATTTCAAACTCATTCATGTCCTGTCAAATACCCTTTATTACACGAAACAAGTAAACTTGAACTTTATAGCAGCTTAAGCGGTGAATACACGTACTTTATGGGCGCTGGCAAAAGTTTCCAAAATTGAAAATCGTAAACATTAATGAATACATTTTCTATCCGAGAACTCGAGTTAGGGTACAATAGACACTGACATGAGTCAAGACACTACGATACTAGGGTATTTATATAAAGCTTACCAAAGCTTCCGTTTTGAAATATGTGTACAATTTTGCTTACATTCAAATACTATAGAAATGTTTGTAATTGTTGTTATTGTTGTTTTTGTTTTTGTAATGGTGTATTTTACTAGAGAGATTAGTCTAGGAATGTTTTCCGAATTTACAGACACAAAAGTGCACTCGTAAATTTGTTTTATGCGATAACCGCCAAACTGACGCTAATATTAGATTTGTTCTTATACGTCTTAGGACTTTTCCGCTACTTTATCTTTATATTTTTTGTATTCATTTTTTGTTTATAAAACTGATTTATACTAACACAACTTCATACTTAACCATCGTCGTAGTATTTCCGTAATAGGTTATAGCTAGGAAAATGATGCTTTTCAATCGCTTAAATTGACAATTCAGGGTTGTTAAAATGATTATATTGGGGTGTGGAGTTGCGGTGTTTTTTGGACTCGCGATTTTGTTTCGATTGTGAAATGCGGGTTTGTTTGGTCCCCTCTAAGCTTAGCACGCACACAATTAAGCTCGTAAAATTTAATATTTCCACTTTAGAGTATTGTAAAGTATCAACGAGTCGAGGACCAATTTATTAACTAGTATTTATGGTTATGAGCATCTTAGGCTGCTCTTGAGCTTTTGGCTTTTTTTTTATATATTCACTTTTTGGAGTTGACATGGATTTTGGTATGGTAATTAGTTTGTTAGACAACTTTACGGTATAAAATATAAAAAATTTTATGTGGACAGGATTAAACTTTTAAAGCATTTTTAAATATTTTATAATATTTATTTTTTTATGTTTAATAAATGTTAAATGTTTGATTCTAAAAATTTTAAAATTAACCGAGTCGTAATATTTTATGGACGTAAAAATTCTTCATTTTATTTCTTATATTTAAACTGAAGCATTAAGTAAATAAATACTTAATATACGTAAAGGGTCGCAGGTTGAGGATTAACATCTTAATATAATCTAATATCTAATATCATCTAATAACATCTTATATATATCTCAACATGAATGGTTCATTTAGTTCTTAATTAATATTATCAATAACTTTCAATGACAAAAATATAACGAAGTTGAATATTTAAAACTGACTATTAGCTGGCAATAGGTTCTACTATATCTTAAAAAAAAACTTATGTTATTTAAAAAATATTAGAAAAACCGAAAATGTTGTTCACTGTGGTCAGTAATAACTTACGAGTGTGAAGCTTGGTTATTATTAGGTACAAAAGTAAGTAAGCTAGCAGGATTTGAATAGAATGTATTGAAAAATTAATTTGTGCGGATGCAGCTAAATCGATAATATCGTATTAGATATAAATATCAGGTTAGTGAAAAAATAAAAGGTGACACAATTACAAGCAGAACGAATTTTAACAAAAATTGACTTCATCAGTTCAAAATAACAACACCTGTGTTTTAGGAAAAAATATTTAAGTCTTTTTTCTATATGATACCGACTCATAGAGTTTTAAGGAATTCCATTTGAGACCAATTTATACATGGCCATATAGTAGAATCTGTAAATAATAGAGTTAAATAGAGTTAAATAGATAATTGATTGAATACTTTAGAAATGATGCAAATAATAAAAATTGTCACAAATATTACCAGTGAATTTTTTAAAACAAAAATTTACAAAATATATATCTGAAATCATTGTTTTTAATTTTTTATTTGCTTTGGCCACGAAATTTTATTAAAATATATATTTATGCTCTATCCTTACGAATATTAACCAACTTAGAACAACAACGAAACGAAGAAAACCAGGAAGGAAATATTGTGACAGTGTGCGACAAGATCCCAGAGAGATGAATAGCAACAGCTACTAAGTAAAGGCGAAAAATATACAAAAATGCATGGATCTTGTGAAACAAACTTTAGTTCGTAATAGACTGTATAGCTATAATGACATATATATTTTAGTGTTGATTGGGTATTCATCGACACGACCGCTGATTTATTTAGTACAGATACTAAATGTAACGGACCGATTCATGTATCTATAACTGAAGTTACTCACAGTCGTTACTCACAGGTTTTTGCAAGATTAATTTAGTATTCAAAGCTTAAGCCTGTAAAACTTCAGAATTAGTAACACAAATTAATTAACAGATTAATTAAGATTAATTAGTTTTTGATTTAAAACTTGTACACTTTATTAAAACTCTTTCATTTCTTTTATAAATACGATAGAGGTATTTACTCTGTTTTGCTAATTTTACAGCATACTACATCCACATGACACCTTGCAATGAGTTTGCAAGACAGAGTGAATACACTTAATAACTTAACTAAGGTTTGGGTTACTGCTTTTGGATATCAAAACAATCATCAGATCTTTATTATTTGAGTACTTGGCTATCTTGAGGAGGCAATGGCCCCTCCTGGACTGTGATGCCAAACTGATGGCTATCTTGGCTCTTTAGAAATAGAACATTTTGGAGCAAAAAACTACACTATAAACAACACCAATGAATTGCAATCGTTAGAAAATATAAAATAAATATTGAAGGGAATAAGAATTAAATTAATTTCTTACAACGACGATGATAACGTAATTATAATCCCTAAAAAATTGTGAAAACCTGTGTAAAATATTATATTCTCGATAAGTGTAGAAGTACGTACGACAAAAGTTATTGAATTACAATAACTTTTATTTATAATAAATATTTTTCGTAGGATAAAAATAAATGAGCTATTATAAATTTACAGAAGGTAAAATATATTTATATTATATATAGCTGTGGTTTATGCGTTTGTGAGTTTTAAAAGTAACTTAATTTGTTGTTAAAAAAAATAGCCACTGGTTGAGAAGGTAATTCAAGCTTAAGTAACGAAGGTTAAGTAGAGCAATGCTCCAGGCATCTACACGAAACCGTGTTTTAAATTTAGTAGAATCAGAATTCAGCTTTTAACACTTTCCACTTTAGAAATAACCTACTAGCAATTATAGCCCAAACATATTGCCAAAGACCACATAACGTGGGTATTTGACAATATCTGAAACAACTATTACCATATAGTTAGCAAGTTCAGTTAATGAAAAAATATAATTATAATTCTTATATCATACCAGTATTTACCCCAATACTATTTAATAAATTTTAATTACAAATTTTAATCAAATGTAATGCCAAAAAAATATTAAAATAAATACTTTCAAAGCATTGATTTTTCTTGAGCTTAATGGATTATTTCATCGTCTATAATTAATATTTTTACTTATCCATGTCAGCCTCATTAAAACATTAAGTTTGCTGCTGTCAATGATATCATTAGTTTTATTTAATTATTCCCAAAGAATTGATTAGTTCGTTACTCTCAACTATTCCTGCGTACGAGTACAAGTACTATGTCTGACGGTCGTATATGACCTTTTGTCTATTGACTCATACACAGTGTAAGTGTCTAAATGTATATTTATAGAGCATAGAACCCAAAAAATGTAAGAGTGCCAAATGATTGACTTCTCATGCTTTATACACTTTCCATATAAATCGAAAAGGGTTCCATTTGCACCAACAATGCGAGGCAAAGTCTTATTCGTTCTGTGATTTCGTTACCACCTCCTAAACGTACAACTAATTTATTTGGTAATGAATAATGATGTTGCTTTGACATATGCGTATGATTGTGATTGAAAAATTATAGAAAAAGTTCATTAAAATATAGAAAAAAAATAGAGAATTTGGTGAAACTATAGAAAAGTGCCTGGATGAAATAAATAAAAATGGTCACGCTTTTCTGATAAGGCAGCGCACTTGAGCCACGCAAAGGGCGTTAAATGAAAGAAATTAAGTGTTCTCATGTTGTTCCTGATTAATTTTGTGCTGGCCTCTGCTTCTCGGTTGGGATGAAGTCCACTGGCGCAAGATGAATTGCGTAGGCTGCACATGCGCACAGCTGCTCGCACAGTTTAATGCTACTTTGGTAGATAAACCAATTAGAATTGTAAGCGGGGAGTTGGAGAAAACTAATTAAATTAGATTTTTTAAGATTCCTACGAAGTGTGAACTAATTTTATTTTTTCTTAAATTGTATTTAAATTGATTTTTGTGGTTGTAATTAGATTATAGGTTAAAAAGCGTTACATACGAATTATTTTCCGATTTTAAAATTTTGATTTAATTTACTATTTCCTCTCAAGTTATAATTAATAATTTTGATTAAACTATAAAAGTGCAATTCTAAGGTAACACCCATTTCTCTGTGTAGCATCAGGGGTCCTAACTTTTTGTTTAATAGTTTAAAAATTCTATTCTTATAAAATGAAGCAGAAAATCATTAGAATTAATTACCTCTGATTGTTTTCTTACTGAATTGATTGACGGGAGCAGACTTTAATATTATTTTAGTCAGAATATAAATATTAGTGTTTTCGTCACTGGACTATTAAACGGCAAAAAAAAAGAATTCAAATCTGTTAAAGCATTTTTTTTCATTTGTTTAAAATAAAATAATTTAAAATTAAAACTTAGAAAAGTAATAAAATATCTACCATTCAACTTTTCCACACACTCATTCTGTATATCGATTTTAATAATACCATTGAAAAAAAGTTTTTTCTAGAAATGATATTATCTGTCTCAGAAACGCTAAGAATTCTTTATACAGATCCAACTTTGAGTTAATAAAGATAGTTCATATGTGTATACATTATCCAATTACTGTCAAAATTTAAAAGAATTTACTTAACATTTTACCTTGTCTTCATATTTTGAAAACTTTGACTGTTTGGATCGCAAAACTACATAAAACAAAGAGCGGCTATTGAAAAGTGACACAGAAAGGTTTAAGATTCCAAAAAAATGAGTAAGTATCGGTCGTTTGACCTATTAAGACGACTACTAAGCAGAGCCAACAAAAACTATTTGCACTGAAAAACAGAATAAGTAAATTCAAAAAATTCATTGAAGCAATTGTTGTGCAGGTATAGGACATCAAAGTGAAAATTACGATTACGAAAAACAGAGCCCATTGAGTTTTGAGAGGAATGTCTGACGAAACGGAACGAAAGGTCTGTTGATGACTTGTGCTACATATGTGGACAACGGAAAAGTTTGGACAGTTCAGAATGTAAAAATATGTTAAAAATGTCCCTAATGAGCAAAAATATCGTACTTATCTGCTTTAGAAACTAGTGATGAAAAGTAGTGTGTCCAATAAGATACGAACATTAAAATTCGGAACATAATCACCAAAGGAGTCGAAAAAAAAAGAAAAAGCTACGTTTACAAATAAAGAGGCAAATACAGATAATACCTTTCAAGAAGACAATCAAGATATGACTGTCGTTTCTGATCTTTCGATGAAGGGGAATTATGTTATTCAATGTGAATTTATGTCAAGAGGTCAGACTGTGAAAGCAGAATTTTGCCTATGAAGTTTCCAACAATTGAATATTAAAATTCGACCTAATTGTGAAATACAACAGTAATTGTAAATTTTTGACAAAATTTTTTTCAATAGTATCGATGATCTATCGATTGTTGATTCAACCCCCTCTAGTTAGCCGTAACCCCTTCCCTTTCTATATCGCCCTTCCTACCTAGTTCATGCCCTTGCCTTTTGATTTAGATGAGCCTAGTTTACTAGGTATTAAATCTATTTTCTCATTCCTCTTTCCCATGATTACTCGAATGAGGTTTCCACATTGCTGTGGAAATCTTCTCCTTTCATTCCTAAGAGGTGATTTTAGTGGGTTCAAGTGGCTTTCGATGTTTTCCACCTACTGCAAAACAAAAAAAAAATATATATGTTTTAATAGAATCACTTAATCACTAAAATATTTCATTTTATTTTATCAATGTTGGAGAGCCTTAAATAAATCATTGACTACTCAACCATAGTCCTTGAAGTCTGCACAACAAAGCATGTATTCGAATCTTCAACATAAGAATATTGTAAGGCCCAAATTTTATTCTAAAATTTAACCCCACAAATCAAATGAATAGTCAAATATGAGTTTTAAATTCACTTAGTAAAAACATGTTTCTAAATTCAATAAAATTTTCCTACAGTAACATCCATTTTTATTATAAACAAATGACCCTGTAAATTTCATATTAGAGACAAACATTTTGTATAAACGAATGACCCTGTAAAGTAAAATATGTTTTGATTAATTTTTTGCCGCTAATAAAAGTTAGTTAAATTTGTTGTAACTATTTCACTTGTTTGTCTGCATAAACAAATTTAAGAAAATATCGTGCACGCATTTTTTATATGATGCAGTTATTTTATTGAATTTGATTGCAAAGCGTACAACAATAAGAAATTTGTTTTGACAAATTTACGGGACCTTGTTTACTTGAAGATAATTTTTGTTTTTGCCTGTAATGGAGGGAATTTCAAATAAAAGGGCAGCGAAATTGCCAAATCGTTCTATTCGGAATTTCTCCTGTTACAGGTAAGAACTATTTTGTTAGGGACGATAGTGGGAGCTCGGACTAGTTGGTCCAGGCACATGTTGATTCGTTTGGCCATTGCTGACGATCACCATGTGAATGGATGGACTGGATTGGGCGAAGTGACGGTGGTTGAATTACCTTCTGCTTGGCTTATGCTGGCGTAGGGTAGTTTAACCAGTTGAGTTACCTGATGCTTGGCTTATGCTGGCGTAGGGTAATTTAACTAGTCATCCAGACTTCCATTTGGCCATAGCTGATGGAGGAATGGACGACGAGTCACCAACACTGTCAGAAGGCGTGTGGGACAACGAGCGTTTGGCAATTGCTGACGGACGTGGCCAGGCGTAACAGTAGGAAGGAACCCTTGTCTGGCTTTTGCTGACAAAGGTATTGCTTTATATTGATATTAGAGTTTCTAGAAATCGGGCTATTCGGAATTTCTCCTGTTACAGGTTAGCAACTTGCGCACCACTACAAGCAATCGTCATACGACATTTCACAACATTCTACACCGTTTACAACATCGTGACAGCGTTTATGACATCATACAACATTTCACAACATCCTACACCGTTTACAACATCGTTACAACATTTATAACACCATACAACATTTTACAACATGCTACACCGTCTACAACATCATTACAACATTCTACATCATTAGCAACATTTTCAACATCGCTTTCCACAAATTGATTATATTTTCTTATTTCTTGTTAAATAATAAACGCTACTTTAAACAGAAGTGTCTCTATTATTTTACTTAGATAAATTTTCTTATAACGAACCCTGGTATACTCGCTGAGTATACCCCAGCTATAGTTAGGGCCGGGAAAAGGTCGTTACAAGTGGCGCCCGAGCAGGGACTGAGTTTCAGAGGGACTAGCAGAATTTGTCGCAAGAATACAAGGAGTAAAACAATGTAAACCGGAAAATTATGATTTTATCATCATACTGAATAACACAAGCTAACGTTACCACAAATGAAAATATAAACCCAAGACGGCCAAAGATTAAATGCCTCATGTCAATCATGGCCTCATCATATGCTCATGACCTAGAACAGATAAGGAAGTGGTCGGTACGTTACGACGGAGGAAAGAATCCATTGGGGTTCATAGAAAGAATAGAAGAACTAGCAGATGTTTACGCTATTAACGTAAATCTAGTTCCCAAGATGATGCCTATACTTCTTGAAGATAAGGCACTAATGTGGCATCGCTGTAATAATAAGCATTGGCAGCTATGGACAAATTTCAAAGTCGACTTCCTGAAATTTTTCATTTCCTCTAGATATTTTGAGAAATTAGAAGATGAGGTACGATTGCGGCTTCATAAACCAAAGGAAAAATTCAAGGATTATTTTATCGACATTCAAAATTTAATGCGACAAGCTTGCCTAAATCCAGATTCGCAATTAGAGCGAATATATCGCAACATGAATGCAAACTACAAAATGTACATCAAACATCAAGACTTCGCAAGTATAGAGGAATTAACAACACTTGCTGATGAATTTGAAGAACTTCACACAACACAGCACAAAGTGAGTCGAGACCGTGTTCAAGAAGAAACTATCCACAGGTGTACAGTGGTCCAGTATCCACCAACGATGCCATTACAGAATACAATGAGACTCATGTCCATGACGTCAGTACGAGTTGAAGATATCTATAGTCTAAGCCCCGTATCACCTGTCCGGAACCAGCAGCAAAGTAACCAACAACGTAACCAGTCGATAGATAAGCAAACAGCAGCAAAAGTAAATAAAATTGCAACTTCAAAGACAGCATCACTATCCAAGCCAAGTATAATACAAAGCACACAATGTCAGAGTTACCCAGACAAGCATTCAGTAAAACTGCGAGAAAATTTACAAGTGCAAGCGCCATGTAAATGCCTTGTACCACCATCGCATGATCCAAAAGCAAACAAAGAGATACAAGAGTTCCAAATCCCAGAAGTACAACGTCAGCGAAATTTAAAACATATCGAAGAAAATCCGAAAGTATTTAGTCTACAGCGATACACACAAGATCGTCAAGAATCACAAACTCAAATACAAAAGGCACAACGACAACAACGTCCTAGATATATCAAACAAAATCCAGAAGTATTTCATCCAATCCAAGTAATACCAGAGCAAGTGCAAGCGCATGAAATACAACCACAGCAAGTTCCGCAACACGTTACGCCTATCGAAGAAAATAAACCAGGACTTAGTAAACATCGAATTTCCACTGCATATTCTATACAAGATCACGTAAACCTACAACTGCAAATACAAGATGTACAACAATCACGAGAACAAAAGCGTCAAATCGAAGAGCATGATTTATCATCACGTCCAACACTGCCACAACGTTTAACGATAGTACCAGAGTCATCACATGTCAATCGTCCATTGTTACCAACTTCTACAAGTTCAGAATCATCGTCGCAAATGCCACAGAGTCATTCGCAAAGTGATTTCAAATCATCGTTACAATCAAAGGAACTTGAACCCCAGCCGCCATATCCTGTTAATCAACTACAAGACACGCTAGAACACGATCAGATTGTCACTACGGCCCAAGACGAATTTTATAAAGTATTCAAAAGTCCGAAGCAACGTTACAGAAGTCAAGCTAACAGGTAGTATGTCCCGGCACGGTTCAGTTTCCCGGGAACAGTAGTGGTCGCGCTTTTACTTTCGGGAAAGTAGGGAGGGAGTGTAAGGCCCAAATTTTATTCTAAAATTTAACCCCACAAATCAAATGAATAGTCAAATATGAGTTTTAAATTCACTTAGTAAAAAAAAAACATGTTTCTAAATTCAATAAAATTTTCCTACAGTAACATCCATTTTTATTATAAACAAATGACCCTGTAAATTTCATATTAGAGACAAACATTTTGTATAAACGAATGACCCTGTAAAGTAAAATATGTTTTGATTAATTTTTTGCCGCTAATAAAAGTTAGTTAAATTTGTTGTAACTATTTCACTTGTTTGTCTGCATAAACAAATTTAAGAAAATATCGTGCACGCATTTTTTATATGATGCAGTTATTTTATTGAATTTGATTGCAATGCGTACAACAATAAGAAATTTGTTTTGACAAATTTACGGGACCTTGTTTACTTGAAGATAATTTTTGTTTTTGCCTGTAATGGAGGGAATTTCAAATAAAGGGCAGCGAAATTGCCAAATCGTTCTATTCGGAATTTCTCCTGTTACAGGTAAGAACTATTTTGTTAGGGACGATAGTGGGAGCTCGGACTAGTTGGTCCAGGCACATGTTGATTCGTTTGGCCATTGCTGACGATCACCATGTGAATGGATGGACTGGTTTGGGCGAAGTGATGGTGGTTGAATTACCTTCTGCTTGGCTTATGCTGGTGTAGGGTAGTTTAACCAGTTGAGTTACCTGCTGCTTGGCTTATGCTGGCGTTGGGTAGTTTAACTAGTCATCCAGTTTTCCATTTGGCCATAGCTGATGGAGGAATGGGCGACGAGTCACCAACACTGTCAGAAGGCGTGTGGGACAACGAGCGTTTGGCAATTGCTGACGGACGTGGCCAGGCGTAACAGTAGGAAGGAACCCTTGTCTGGCTTTTGCTGACAAAGGTATTGCTTTATATTGATATTAGAGTTTCTAGAGATTAGATTTTTGGAATTTCTTTCACTTCAAGGTTAGCAACTTGCGCACCACTACAAGCAATCGTCATACGACATTTCACAACATTCTACACCGTTTACAACATCGTGACAGCGTTTATGACATCATACAACATTTCACAACATCCTACACCGTTTACAACATCGTTACAACATTTATAACACCATACAACATTTTACAACATGCTACACCGTCTACAACATCATTACAACATTCTACATCATTAGCAACATTTTCAACATCGCTTTCCACAAATTGATTATATTTTCTTATTTTTTGTTAAATAATAAACGCTACTTTAAACAGAAGTGTCTCTATTATTTTACTTAGATAAATTTTCTTATAACGAACCCTGGTATACTCGCTGAGTATACCCCAGCTATAGATAGGGCCGGGAAAAGGTCGT
>NC_051846.1:59196077-59200482 GCF_002237135.1 Teleopsis dalmanni | reverse complement strand
TGGTCACTCCGCTAGTCAAACATTAAAAAAGCCATCAACAATAGCAAAATTGAAAAAGAAATTGTTTGTAACTGCGAAACGAGTTCATTATTTCGCACCCTTTTCTATTGTTGTCATTGCTCCAACTCCTTGGACTACTCACTGTACGGATTGGACGAATTGGAATTGCGATGTGGTGGTCCAGAGTTCGTGGTATTTGTCGAAAAAGCGCGAATTTTTTTGGTTTTGTTGTTCCTCAAGCCATTGTTCTCTGTACCGAATGTGTTACGGCAAAAGTATTTGCCAGCAGCCGTAGCGTTTCATATGAAGCGTATCCTTTTTTAATTAAAATGTTGACAGGCACATGTAAAATGTCTACGATTTCGCTATCTGGCCGTCTTTTTCCATTGTCCGCTCGTCTGTCAATATATGATGACTTCTCTTTGTTTTTATATTTTTTTTCTACTTTTACTGAATGCAGTAGCTATTTTTAATTGTGAAATTTACGTTGTCTGTCAAATAAAATGTCAGTAGAAGAATAGAAGTTGCAATTTAGTTTCTTTGGATACAATTCAGTGGATATTTTCCTTTGAATTCTTTAATACTAAAGTAAATAAATGAAAATAATTTACAAAAGTTAATTTTACATAAACATTTATATTATAATGATAAAATTTTTATTCTCTATCCAGTTTTTATATAATAATCTTACTAATAGTTTTCATTTAGCTTAGTAAGGCAGCGCTGCGTGAGACAGATGTAAGTATCGATATACAAAGATATTGTAGATATTTTTTACTTCATCTGAGAACTAGTGTATGCAAAGTGTAAGCTCTATCAACCCCGAAATATAAAAATCACGGAATTCGGAATTTATGAAAAATTCTCCTGATGAAGGTAAAAACGCATTCGCCGAAATATGTAATGAAATATAGGTACTAAAAATAATGATCCAAATAAAAGTTAAAATTCTTAGAAAAACAAAACCGACTTCATAATAGTTTCGACGCAGTTAAACACAATATATAGAAGAAAAACACAATATTTTTGCATTTTATATTAATCATATTATTAATTAACATTATTAATTTTAGAGAGGTTTCGAAAAGTAGTAAATTACAACAACAAAAATTTTATCAATACTTTAATTAATTGAATTTTTGGCTTAACATACAGCTCTTTCGAGTATTGCCAAATACCTAATTATTATATAGTATGATCAAATAAAATTATTAATTTAATTTAAATATAGTTCATTTTTATGTCTAATCAGGTATTAGGTAGGTAGCTACGTTATACCGGCGATTCCAAGGGATTCATTTAGGCTAACAGACTTTCATAAAGGAAAGCGTCTGACATAAATCATGCTTTCAATCCTTATTCAGCCTCTTAGTCTTCAAAGACAATATTCTAGACACTTTAAATGCGAATTATAAACTAATTAAATAAAATTCAAATATTTCCTAAGATCACTGATGATGAGTACTTGGCAGTACGTGGAGCAGCCTCATTGGTTTATTATATTTTAGAAGCTCATTTGCATTATGGATCTTTTATTCGGAGAAAAAATTTACTTCTTTGGCGGGACATTGCCGCATATGCTCGTCTCTTTGGCTACGCCGATATAATAAGTCCAAATTTTTATTATACAAAAAGTTTTTAATTTCTCTGCTATTAATAATTATTATTAATAAGTGTATGAATTTAACACAAATAAATTTTTTTTGAAATTAAAAAAAAATTATATAACTTATATACTAATATCGGGAGTAGTATTGGTATTGGCACGTTTCAAATAAATTTCAATCAAATAAAAATATTTTTAAATGAAAGGAGGAAGAAAATAATTGTTTCTGTGATATAAAGAAATAATTTCAAAATTAATAATTAGCAGACTTCGCAGCCTCTGCTACATGGATTAGTACGACTCTCAACAATTTAATTCAATTTTAGAACCCAAAAGTAATGTCCACTTTTTGTCCTTTCATCCACAAAAGCGACAGCGTGACATTTTCATCATTTGTCCATTTTTTTGTTTTTACGGAATGAAATTCTTTCACTTTTTCATTTCTATTCCATTTCGGATTGACAGTACTGACAACCGACAAACCAACTAAAAACCAACGAAATAAACTTATTTTTCGCATTTTTTCACGATTTTGTCGGAATTTCTATTCCAATTTTTTTGTTTTACGTTAAAAACAAAAAAAAAACAGATATATATATATAAAAAAAAGGAGAGTTGTAGTAAAAGTAAAAGCATTTTAATCAACATTAAGAATAAATTGTTTGTTGCTGGCAATAGTAGATGGCACTTTCTGTGATACCCCAAATACTCGTAAATACACCCGCCATATTGCGCCGATTGTTTATATGTAGACGTCCTTGTATGTATGCCATAGAGTCCATATAAATGTCGGCAAGTCATTAATTTTACGTATGTCATTTATTTTTCACTCGAAATTAAATTCACCACTGCTTTTTTCCATTATTTGTGCGAAAAAAGAAATGTTGAAGCAAATGTCAATAAAAAACTTCAATTAAAAATATGCAAATATTTCTGGCTTGAGTTAAATGAGGATTTTCATCAAGAAAAATTGTGGTTGAGATATTTCAACTTTTGGCAAATTTACAATTTATTGAAATTAAAAATGCAAAAATTTTCTTCTTTACAAAGGAATTTTTTTCATTGCAAAAAATATGTTATTTATTGCTTTTGGTTCTTAAGTAAAATATTTTCCATTTCGGTTTCCGAGGCATTCTAGCGCAGGACATAAATTTCACACACTTGGTTAAATAATGTCGCGATAAAATTTCTGAGCTCTCAACCATAAAATTCAGACGTATTTGTCAAATTTGTTGTAATTTCAGCTAATTTGATTAAATATTTGACAATTTTCGTTGATGAATTGACTTTTAAAAGGATTATTTTTCTAAATCGTAACTTTCATTAACTAAAAACTAAGATTTTGGAGTCAAAAGCCAAAGATCAAGTTGAATATCATATGAACAGGGTGTTTTCAAAAAAAACCTGTTTTTTCCGACATATGAAAAACATTATATGGCGGAGAGAAGGATCACATGGGAAGAATATATTAAAAAAAGGGCGGTTATTATCCCAAAAACCGTTCATTTAATTAGCTTGAGTCGCTTTCAAGGCATTAAATAGTAAGACATTATTTGTTTGTACTCATGCAGATTTGCTTACATATATATTTGTGAGTTAACAATAAAATTAATTATAAAGTTAATTGAAGGTAGTATTATACATCATACTTGGTGCAACTTCGCTTTCTATTACACATCATGCACTTTGGACATTATTTTGAACACTCCTCAGCAAAAAAAACAATAAATTTACTATAAAATAAAATCATGCTTGCATTTAAACGATGTTTTCACTTCCATGACTTAAAACATAATAAAATTTGCATGGAAGCCGACAAAAATCCGATTGTATACGAAAAAAAAACGAGCAAGACTGACAAGTAATCATAATTGATATCCATCAGTCTGCTCGTCATTCCTGCAAATATTGATATTATATATGAGGCTTGGCACAAGTTTCGCATTTCAATCGTACTAAGTCGTACTAAGTAAAATGTGTAATATCCGCTTATGAATAAGGACTAAACCTTAAAGTCCTTCGCACTAGATTTAGATTTAGAAATTGTGATGACTTCAAAGTCACATTTTTTTTAATAAAAGCTTCTCAATAAGAAGAAATCGAAATCAGATATAAGTTATAAGGAAAGAAAACTGGCAGTAACCTTAGAACAAGTAGAAGTGTTACAAAAAGTGTGCTAAAAATTACTATTGTGGTATTACGAATAAAGAACTGCATAATGATATAGAGAACATGAGCTATTTATTTTAATTTAAGTTACTGCAGTTCATTTATCTCCAATAGTATAGTCAAGAGATCCCTTCACAAGAATCAGGAATGTTTATAGTTGCTATTTCGGATAGAAACGAATATTCACTGAACAGCAAAGTAAAGGTTTTCAAAGAAGATTATAGAGTTTTGTGGACCTCATATCTAAGCCCAGGAACAGATAAATTTACAAAATAGAGAAACATTTTTTCAATAAAAGTAAAGAGAACTTATCAGAGTAAGAACAAGCTAAGAAACGCAAAAATTATTAATACAAATTGTCCATAAATGCTCTCTTAGATATAACAAAGAACGTTTATGGATCTAAACCAATATATATATAAAAGGACTGTTCTGTAAATGTGTAATATATAAAGAATTTTGGAATTTACATACAATTAGTTTTATTTTTCAATATACCCATTGCTCACCATACGGTTCCGTAATTCAATCCTCCACTCTTCTACATCTTTCAAAAAAAAAAAAAATTTCAAAGTCCTCAAAATTTTCATAACTAAGACGTATTACGCCTGAATATATATAAGCTTTAAA
>NC_051846.1:59184597-59192022 GCF_002237135.1 Teleopsis dalmanni | reverse complement strand
AGCCGTTTCGGAGGAGTACGGTAACTAACATTTTGACAATGTTAATTTTATATATAAGATTATATCCGAAGTTAAGATTTTATGTATTAGGTAGGCAATATGGTCGCTCAGCATCTTTAGGGATCATTTTGAAACTCGATGATTATTCTTGACATATACCCGACAATTAAATCACTATGTTATCACTATGTTAATAGTCTCGTGCATTATTAGTCGATGAATATATATATAATGCATTGCATTATATGTCAATAAAAATTTGTTTATTCAGTTAATAAAAAAAATTTGTATAAATAGTTAATGAATAGTTGAGATTTTATATTTGTTAAAATATCATTATTAACGCAGCTGATATTTGTTATTAATAAAAAAGCCTGGGAATTTCAGGTAAGTAATAGTAACTGCAGTACTAATTATTTTCATATATTTGGTAGATTTCTTTATTTCTATCTGTGGATAGAAATATGTTTGAGTAAAAGGCAGATATGTTATCATTTTCTACTTTTATTCTGTTCTTCTTATTTCTATCTAATAGATACAATTTTGCTCTGTACAAAATAAATAGGTTGATTAATCCTTATTTGGTTTATATTTGTGCTTGTTGAAAAATACTTTAAGTGACCAGCCACCACAGTTGCCCGGGCATCACTAGTGGTGCTTGCATGTGTTGGGTGTGTGGCGTACCCCAATGTGTGGTACAGCCGCCAGGGAGGAGCTTCCGATACGTCTGAATTAACTGACTTTCTACTGAAGGCATGGGTTCATATGCACTAAAGTGGAGGTGATGGAGCTTCAATCTGACAATTGGGCAATTGGAGATCTGGGAACAACACATCATTTTCCATAAGTTTGTGTCTATAGTCCAACTGCTATTATTATTCTTAAGTTATCTTTTGAAAGTTAAGCGGATGTAAAGTCAAGAAAATTTTAACTGAAATTTTTATACATTTTTGAACATTGATATGGTAAAGCTGTCGCTTCGTTAAGAGAAAGGTAGACCCTTCTACGCTGGCTACCACTTCCTATTATATTGAAAATGTGTTTACAGTTGTATTTTAGAGAAGGTTTTTCAAATATCTATTACCACCCGTACCACTCATATGTGTAACATATAAATAAATCTCACTTGTTAAAACTCTTACTTAATACCATATACTTCTCCCTTTACTCCTTTTTGTGACTCCAACCAACTCCATTTTTTGTCATCCATATTGTCACAAAACCGACAATGACCATAAAAAGCTTTTAAATCAATACAAATTTGTTTTGATTTGTTATGGAAGCGAAATTTTATTGCATTTTTCTGTGACAACAGAAACGAGGAAAGTTAAATCCGCGAGATTTATGTAGTCGAAAGATTTATAAACAGAAATCCGCGAATTTGTGGCAATTTTTGCAAAATTTATTACTAAGTCCAGTGCACCCCATAATTGTGAACTCCGTGAATGCCGAGATGGAGTGAGAATAGGAGTGCATGTTGGGTACTGCGTTAAGTGCTTTTGGAACGCATAAATCACGTTTTGTGACAAACTTAGTACGGCAGATTGCGTCGCGTATCGAATTGCGTACACCGGATAAATTCGCTGTGATCAAATTTATTTGCACTGTTTTAGGCGCGTAACAAACAATCAAATTAAAGTGGATTAACGGTAGCCAATTGTGGTCACAGAGTGCCAAAGTACAATTTTGTTGGCAAAGTGCAAGTGCATCAGTGCATCAATGCTGTTAAGCTGCGCTTTGTGTTGATGGCATTTTAATTAGTTTTAGTTGTGGCAACGAAATTGCTTAAATTGACAACTAAGTTGGTTTTGCGTTTTGGAGAAACTTCAACTAAATTAGAAGAAATTGTTTTAATACCATTCAGTTGATGACAAAAATTAAATTAAAATGGTTTCTGTTTATGTAATATAATTTATTTTCGTGCACCTAACTTTAAATAAGACTATAGTAACATATTTTTTTTTATTTGCTTTAATTTGAACCAACTAATATCCGTTGAGACTTATCTCCGAGTTTTCCGTTTATTTCAAAATTCTTTAATAAGTGGCTTACTAAAGCTATTTGTTTGGCATTTGCTCATTTAGACGCTTAAATTTTTACTTCCTTTAATCCCTCTCAGACCGTCGACCATAAAAAGGCACTACAATTAAGAAAATTACAAAATCGCTTGGATTTCTAATTACGCCAACTCTTAAAAACTTCTTAAGTCTTCTTTTTTGTACTTTTCAATTATATTTTTATGTGCATTCGTATTTTTCTTAGTAATTTTATTATTTGTTTTTACAGTTTTTAATTTTATAACTGATTTAAAATGCATAAAGCGAAAACCCGAATATAATCCGAATGGATTCTTTCTTATTATGAGCATCCAAACCCAAATTATCTTAAATAATTTTACGACATTTGTTTCAAATTAAACTTTTGACTTTCGGCACACTTCTTTCTCTCATCCAAATTCTAAAGCAACCACATTTTTCTGCTTCCTAAGGAACATTTGAAACATTCTTTTTAATATTTGATGCATTGCCACTCTGTAATTATCTGCTTCAAAATTTCCAATTAAAATTAATGAAATATTTTTAATGCGAGCAGACATAAAATATATCACGGAAATTATCAAAATGTCCACATTATTACTGCGATATTCTATTGAGACTACAAAGACAGCGGTGGTGACAGTGACGGAGTAATTATTATCACGAAGGATTTCAAAAATTATTTACCCCCTCAACCTTTCACACACAATAAGGCCAGTTTGGGGTCACAAAAGCGTTGTCTTTAACGAACACAAAAAATCTCCCCAATTTTAAGTAGCTGTGGTGTCAGTCTCTAAGGAATTTTTTTAATTATTATGGAATTCTTCAGAGGAGTTGACGCGTTGATTTCTGATTTGAAAAACATTTCAAAAATTTTTTAACTAAATTCTGGTAATACGCAAAGTCAGACGTCTTACATGAGTGCTTTGAATGCAAAGAAAGTTATCCTTCCATAAGCAAAAACAAATTGTGATCAAAAATATATGGAAAGTTTTAAATTTTCGTATACTGTTTGAATTCTGTGTTGTATTGGTTGCACTGTTGTACGTGTTACATGTCAGGCCTTCACGATGTTTAGTTTGTTTTAGACGGGTGAATGAGCATGTCTTACGTTTGTGTCTTTGGCGATTTTCTAACAGGTGAGAATCATTTCAAATATCAAACCATGCCTTTGGTGCCAATACTATTTCACAGCAATCTATTTTTCTGAACAGTGTATATGTTCTCAAAAGGTCATAAAGGCATAGAAACTGACTGAAATGTGGGGGTCTTAACACCCATCAACGATATATAATATATCTTTTATATTTTGATAATAAAATATTATTATCAAAGGATTTTTAAATATAAATTATATGCCATTGTAATTGCAGAAAGAGCTAAAGACCTAGCAATGATTTTGAATTTGTTTTTAAGACCTAGCTATGGCCTTGAGCTACTTGACCGTGGCTTAAGTACATGTTCTCAAGTAAACTTACTTCGAAGAAAACCACTATAATTAAATATATATGTTTTGTTAAAATTAGAAGTTGTCATTATATTTTGTTCACATCTCATAAATTAAAATCAAAGTACCAGAGCTTATATTCTATAATAGGCGTATTCTTTTGTAAGCATATCGTAAAAAAGCAACTGTTTACTTTAAAAATAACTTAAAAAACAACAATACTGCTGGCTTATTTAGTCCAACTTCTTTGAAATAGCTTAACTAATAAGCAGTTCGAATCGCATGGTTACCAAGACTAAAAATTCGTCTATTGTGAATGATTTTTGGAAGTACGTACAAAATTTCGAATAACTGTCAATATATGATTTTGTTATTTATTCGTATTTCGTGCAGTTATTATTCGTACTTTTTACATATTATTTAAGTGTTAAAAATTATTATTCATTTTCGAAACTAACTTAAAAGTTGTATATTTTACAAATACGTGTATGTCTGTATTTGGATATATAAACCTGTCAGGCATCAACACAAAAATTTCCAATTTTACCAGAGTTGCCAATACTAGATATCATGATTCTTGTGTCCGAACCTCCAGTTATCTACTTACTGGAGCTTCGTCATTGTCATGGCTCCTTAACCATTTTCATGGTTATAAACCCATGGCTTCAGTGGACACGGTGAAGGCTAATCATCGGAGACACGTCAGAAAAATATTGAATACTTAGTCCTACAAATTATAATCTATGTGATAGTGTACCTTACTTTCAAACGTAAAATGATAAATATTAATGTATGAATATATAATATACGCATACCTAATTATATACGAAAAAGTTTATAAACATATGAATATATATATATAACCATAAGGATATAATTAAAAAATAATTAAATCATAAAAATATAGGTTAGGCTAGGTTATGCTGAAAAACAAAAAAATGTGACTAAATACTAATTAAATTCTAATAGAAATATACAATTAAATAATATATATAATTAAATGCAATAAAATATATAAATAAATAAATAAAACATAAAAATATAAAAATGGATATAAATCAATGCTTCCCCACAAATCGTATTCTACATGTACATCAAAGAACACAGATACATTATTTAGAGCAACGTCAAATTTGAATATTTTTAATAAAAAATTTGATTTAAAAATTGAAGCATTCCTTGATTTTTATGATTTAAAATTATTTCTATAATTTGAAATTGAAAAGAAAATCAAATCAATTAACAATTTCTCTTATCTCAGTTTTTTAGAAACAACTCAATTGACAGAAAAATGCAATTCTTTTCAAATCTCGCAAAGGTCAAGACACCACTAATGTTTCGTCTGCCTCAAAAGCAGCAAATGCAGAAACAGTTCGTCCATATTGGAGCAAATATTAATGAAGGTGTCAGAAAAAAGTCGTCGTCTTCTTCACGCACCTATGAAATAATTGACCATGCTTACGATGCAATTGTGGTTGGAGCTGGTGGTGCAGGTTTGCGTTCTGCTTTTGGTCTCGTAGCACATGGCTTTCGAACTGCGGTAATAAGCAAAATTTTTCCCACACGTTCGCACACAATTGCCGCACAAGGTGGAATTAATGCAGCATTAGGTAATATGGAAGACGACAATTGGCGTTGGCATTTCTACGATACGGTCAAAGGTGCTGATTTTCTTGGTGATCAAGATGCTATACACATGATGTGCCGTGAAGCGCCGAAAGCTATTGTGGAATTAGAAAATTATGGCGTACCCTTTTCACGCAAAACAGATGGTAAAATATATCAACGTGCATTTGGTGGTCAAAGTTTGGATTATGGTAAAGGTGGTCAAGCACATCGCTCGTGTGCTGTGGCAGATCGCACCGGGCATGCTGTCCTGCAAACACTCTATGGTCAATCATTGCGTTATGATTGCCATTATTTTATTGAATACTTTGCATTAGATTTGATTTTTGAAGATTGCGGTTGTCGTGGCGTTATGGCTTTATGTATTGAAGATGGCACTATACATCGTTTTCGTGCTTGGAATACCGTCATTGCTACTGGTGGTTACGGTCGCGCTTATTTCTCAACAACTTCGGCACACAGTACTACTGGTGATGGTTTCGGTTTGATTACACGGCGTGGTTTGCCTCTACAAGATTTGGAATTTGTACAATTTCATCCCACTGGGGTTTATGGTTCCGGTTGTTTAATTACAGAGGGGAGTCGTGGTGAGGGCGGCTTTTTAGTCAATTCGGAAGGCGAACGCTTCATGGAACGCTATGCTCCCAGTGCTAAGGATCTAGCAGCTAGAGATGTTGTCTCGCGCGCTATGGCTATAGAAATTTTAGAAGGTCGTGGTACTGGTCCCGAAAAAGATCATGTGGATTTACAACTTATGCATATTGATCATGAGGTGATTAAAACTCGTTTGCCTGGTATCATGAATACAGCAAGAATTTTTGCGGGTGTTGATGTGATGAAAGAACCAATACCGGTATTACCAACTGAACATTATAATATGGGTGGCATACCGACTAACTATCGTGGACAAGTGCTTACAATAGACGATGCTGGAAATGATGAATTAATTGAGGGCTTGTTCTCATGTGGTGAGTGTTCCTGTAGTTCTGTGCATGGTGCTAGCCGTTTAGGTGCAAATTCCTTACTTGATTTACTGGTGTTCGGAAGAAGCTGTGCTAATGCTATTGCTGAATGCCATAAGCCTTCAACACCTCCACCAGAAATGAAAGAAAATGCAGGCGAGGATTCTATTGAAAACATTGACAAATTAGTACATAACAATGGCAAACACACAACATATCAACTTCGCTTAAGAATGCAACGAGCAATGCAAAAATACGGTGCAGTCTTTCGTGATGGTCCTGTACTGTTGGAAGGAATGAAAGTAATGCGTGAAATATTCAAAGATTTTAAGGATGTCAAAATTGCTGACAAGTCTAGAGTTTGGAATACGAATTTAACGGAAGCTTTGGAATTGCAAAATATGCTAGCTATTGGTATGCTTACCATTGTAGCAGCAGAAAATCGCAAAGAATCTCGTGGTGCACACGCAAGAGAAGATTTCAAGATGAGAATTGATGAATTTGATTATAGTAAGCCTACCGAAGGTCAAACGGCTAAGCCATTTGAAGAGCACTGGCGCAAACATACATTGCTTTGGTTGGTAGACGATGAAGGTAAAGTTTTTATACGCTACCGTCCGGTCATTGATCACGTCTTGGATGATTCAGTCAAAGCAGTTAAACCATTTATACGCAAATATTAAAATAATTTTTATTCATTTTTCGTATATTTTCATTCGTATTATTTTTAAAATAACTGTTTTATTTAACAATTAATGATTAACAATTATAAATTGTTACCAGTTCATCAGTTACTATTTTTTAAATAGTTTAATACAAAGATTGGAATTGTGATAAACGTCTTTTTGAATTTTTGTAAACTTTGTAAATTTTGATGTTGTTAATTGGCATTTTGACTTTGGCTTATTTTATGATACATTCGAAAGAGGTTGAACACTAAGTTTGTGAATACTCGTTTAGTGAAGAGGATTGGGGTTCGTAGTGATAATAATTAATGCAGTAAGAAATCTTCAATATACGTGTTTCTTGTAGTTAACAGGGTTTAGGATTTTTTTTATGTATTACTAATTAATATGCAAATTATCTATTCATCTTTTAGTTTTTATTTGAAAAATAAGATCTTATAAAGTACTTTAAACTAAGCAAATGTTACCAACTCATCGGCAGGCGCTGTAAACTGTCAGTCTATGAAAAACTAATATTTATAAATAAATACTGAAGGACTTATAACACACAATTCTAGAATTGTACCAACAAGCAATGTTTTGCAACTGTCCAATGCCTTTAAATTAAAGTGCTGCGATACATCGTAAATGCTCCTTACTACAACAGAAACAGTGATCTCCATCGTGAC
>NC_051846.1:59167799-59184497 GCF_002237135.1 Teleopsis dalmanni | reverse complement strand
TAGTGCAATGCAAATCAATTCTATGCTTTTCTATTAGATTATCGAAACACGCAAACTACTTAGAAGAAAATGACTATTCATAGTCAATATTGAATTGTCACATATAGACTGCACAAATGTCAATTTATCTTAGGATTTAAGACATCATTATTTTCTCACAAATACTTTGAGCAAAAAGGACAAACCGAATTTTCGTTGTGGTTTGCAATTTTCCGCAAAATAAAACAAAATAACTTCGATTGTGGCTGAGAAAATTTAATTTCAACAAATGCACACAACTTTCGCTCGACTTTTTATGCAGAATTTATGCAAATATTGGGGCGGAGGTGTACTAAATTTAATCAATGTTAGACAATGGAGATGTGTTTTTAAATGCATTATTTTAATGAGTTTTGCAGAACAATACAAACAATAATGGCAGCAATAATGTTGCCCGAAAATAGTTACATTAACTCTTATTTGAACAAAAGTTTATAGAATTTTGGCTTTTAAATGCCAAACAAATACAATAAATATTTACCGACTTCCACACTCCACACAGATGCAGGCACATATAGTCCTTCTAAGCAGTCCTAAGTCCTGTTGCAACCTAAGCACAATGTTGCATTTTTTGGCATTTAATTTCATTCGTTTGTGTTTGCTTGGGAAAAAGTGCTTAAATTGTAAAATTGCTGGCAATAATGTCGATAACAACTTTTTAAATTAGACAACTGGGAATTTTTATTTCTTTTTCCTTGACTCTTTCCTTTTTAAAACTATTATGTTGAATTACTTTTTTACATATCCTTAGCATGACATTAGTGCATAAACATAACTTCTTTAAACATTTGACCGTTTATATAGAGTGGAGTAATGGTCAAACGTTTACCAAAGCGAAGATGCACATTCCACTTTTATGGACCATAAAGGTTTAGTAGTTTATACTATATAAAAGCATCCAATGGGTTAATTTCAGAGTGCTGCAATGAAAGAAAATTAATTTTATTTTTATTTGACTTAGCTATAAATATACATCAGTAATGGATATATGTAAACCATAAAAGCATATAACACTCTGATCAAAAAATAAAGTAGAATTATTCAAAGTCTTTATTTGTTCTTCAAAATCAATTCTTCTTTGCTTGAACAAAAGCGAGTTAGGGCCTAAAGCAATTTAACGGATAAAATCTGTAATCTTTCAGATAATATCATCCACTGTAATAAGAGTTCCGTTAAATTCAGATAATAAGTTTTTCAGATGATTTTATGGAAGTAAACTTTAAAGCCCAGCATATCTAGCTGACGGAATATATATTGTATTAGATTTGACAGAGTTAAATTCAGAATTAGTGTGTGCCTCTACAGCATCGAACAATTTCAGCGCTTTATCTTTTATATACTATATATACTTTTGCACACTCTCAACTCTCAAGTCTTTGTGTGCAGCTTTATTTCTGATTTACCATTGAGCTTTTAACATACGTCTAAGTACAATATATTGATATATCTGGTAGATGGAAGTTTTCTAATGGTGGAGAGAGTAGCATTGCCATAAATAACACATCTATAAAGTAGTTTAAGTCTAATTATTTGCTCATAAAAAAGAATTTTATCTTTGGTACTGAAATTTTCTTGTATTAGATCAATTAGAGACCCATTAAAGTGCTCTCTTTTTGATGCAATAAACATATGCCAATGTTATTTCCAATCCTGGAAACAATTGTTACAATCGATTCTTAGAAAGGCGTAGCGATGCTTTGTAATACAAACTATAAGTTCTAATGGCTATATAATCATCAATTTCTTTAATCATAAAAAATGACAGGTTGATCATAAGAGCCATCAAATACATTTAGTTTTTGATTTGTTGCAGGAGACAATTTCCGAATATGTAATTTCACATTTTGATGATGTAAATTGACCAAAGATGCCAAAACAAAGTTAATTCGATTTTTATCATTGGACCATTAAACTTCTTTCTATATCAAAGACCGAAATTATATTTATGCGAATAATTCCCAAGCTCTCGATGCCTCGATAACTGGTTAGCCGTTACCAGTTTTGTGCCAGTAAAACCTCAGCTTTAAAAAAATTTCAGGAGTTTATTTACGAATAACATAATATTTAAGCGATGTTGCATCTACAAATATTTTCATAATCCTTTTATTATATTAAAATTTTAATTTTATCTATGTTCCAATCATAAATTTTTATGGTTGCTTTTAAAACCGTAAAATGGGTAACACTGTATTATACTAATATCCTTTACATATCCAACTTAATGCTCTTGACAAATTCTGCGGGACTCACAAAATATAGTCTATTCTTTAATTTTTTTTAGTATATCGGTAAAATATTTTATCACTACGATCTTTCCAAAGATTGCATAATTCTCGAATCATATTCAAATTCAGATTGTGATAACAAAAATGAGTGGGAGTTGTATTTTGCACAAGACACCAAATAACTGAAAGCAATTTACAAAAATTTCTCTCCCCAATACTATAATTTAACTTTCAATAAATAATAAAGCTATTCTATTTTTGCTTGGGTATACTTAAACCTTTCTTTAGGAGCCATCAGATGAAAAATTCCCTAAAAGGAAACCGCTATATGAAATATTCCTTTTAAGGCAAGAGTAAGAAATCTTATGCATATAGTATGTGTATGTATTGCAAAAATGTATTAGTAATAATTTAGTAAGAATATATTTCTCTATTCTACAAAAAGGATGTGACTTCTCATTCCTTGCCTGCAACTCCTGTTGCAGCAATGTTGTTGAAACAATGTTGTTCAATTGTTAAAACACTCGTTGATAAACGCATATTGGCAGGCTAGTAGTTCATACCCATTCATGTCCATTCTTCACCGAGTAATAGGTATTCATGTAAATTTCAGTTGCATATTCGACTACATTTTTCCATTGCCAGTCCCACCAATCTATGCAATTTGCATATGACAATCCTTGCCGAATGAAGAGTTTATTTGTGCAAATGTTGCAGACACTTTAACAGCCATTGCTCTTATTGTTGCTTGTTATATGTGTTATGTTGCAAATGACCAGCAATTATGTCGTTGATGTGTTACCATTTATGCGTGTTTTTGTTATCATTACATACTCTATTTTACTTGCAATGGTAGAT
Organism: Teleopsis dalmanni; assembly: GCF_002237135.1. Taxonomy (NCBI): domain Eukaryota; kingdom Metazoa; phylum Arthropoda; class Insecta; order Diptera; family Diopsidae; genus Teleopsis; species Teleopsis dalmanni. The sequence continues at coordinate 59,181,375 of NC_051846.1, read as the reverse complement.
GGAAACAACAATGATTGTTTTAATTAATATGCAACATTGTAGAAAGCAATTTTCTCTTCTGTTTTTGACTGATAAGAATATAACAGGAGGGTTTGAGATTAGGTGAATAGTTAAATAAATACGCAGCTACATACATTTTTTGATTGTATATAAAGTATAGTAAAGAACTATAACGTATTCAAATCATAGGCTTTTCTCAAAAGGTCACGTAACAAACTTGTTGACAAATTGGAAGGAAAAATATTAGCTAATTTGTGTTAGTGATGTTATAAGCAGAACTCTTAATATTGTACTAAAATAAATCTGTTGTGAGAAAAAGTTGTTTTCATTTTATAATTCTCATCCACTTAGAAAGTATTTCTTATAAATAAGTTCAAATTAATTATATTTTTTGTGGCAAAAAGCCAGCAGTTATCTGCTCTAATTTAATGTGTTAGATTTGTATGTGGAAGGCTGAACCTGTGTTCTTCTATTTGTTCGTTATGCTTTGGTGCTGTTATAATAGTCAAAGTTTTTATGTTTGGTTTTTTTTTTAAGTACAACTGAGCATTTGTTTGTGTTGCCTTTGCCATTTATAGTGCTGCCTGCTAACATTTTTATTTTTGTTGTTGTCTATTCATCAACTTTAGCGTTATAGACACGGTTGCCACTTTTGGTACTTTAGTACCAAAATTGGTACTTTTCTTTTATTTTTTTTTCGTTTGGTACTCATGTTCAAAAACTGGTACATTTTTGACGACCCAACTTTATTGTGGATATTTCCAATTAATTTTTTTTATAAATGCAACTTTGCTCTATTTTATATTTTGTTCATTTATAACACTAGGAAAAACATAGAACGAGAAAACAAAAAGGTCCAAAAAAATTTTGGACCTCTTTTTACAGAAATGGTACCTTTTTAAACCAATTTTGGTACAGAAAAAAATTTTCAAGTGGCAGCCGTGGTTATAGATCGGGTGAGTTTTAGCTGCATCAACCAGCTTTGTCCATTTTACTTTGCATGTTATTTTAGACCTTATTTTGGATACTCATAAATTCTGATTCCATCGGTCACTATTTCGAACCATCTTCTGCATGACCTACCTCCGCCGTGATTATACGGCGTAAAATGGAGTATTCATCAGGCATTCTCATGACGTGTCCGATCTTAAGTAGTGCGACTTTGCAAACTTTTCAGCATCTTCACTGTTACAAAGTTCTTCGTGGTTCGGGCGGATCGGAGACCATAAATTATTATTTGGTCTTATTATAATTATTATCTATTAATGTTATTAAATTCAGTATTAAAATTACTATTTTGAAATATATAAAAAATGTCCTTAATTATGAGAAACTAACACCTTTTACATAAACTTTATTTAGGCCTAAGGTTTTGCTATTAATCAAGTAAAAGTACTTTGTGACGCTACAATCACGGTTGCCACTTGAAAATTTTTTTCTGTACCAAAATTGATTTAAAAAGGTACCATTTCTGTAAAAAAAGGTCGAAAATTTTTTTGGACCTTTTTGTTATCTCGTTCTGTGTTTTTCATAGTGTTATAAATGAACAAAATATAAAATAGTGCAAAGTTGCATTTATAAAAAAAATTAATTTTAAATATCCACAATAAAGTTGGGTCGTCAAAAATGTACCAGTTTTTGAACATGAGTACCAAACGAAAAAAAAATAAAAGAAAAGTACCAATTTTGGTACTAAAGTACCATAAGTGGCAACCGTGGCTACAATATTATTATATAAAAATATAAATCTATGCTTATTAATATTTCAAAATTCTTTCAGAAAAAAAAAACCATATTTAGATTGCAATACATTTATAAAGAAATGATTGGCAACTAAAGTAACCACGAAGTCCCGTTTTTGCTTTTTCTTTATTTTGAAAGAGACTTGCGTTCTTATTAAGCAATAACGTAATTATGATTTAATATACTTTTATACCAATATTAGTTTATTTTTTTCACAAGTTTCTTCTTAAAGGTAAAAGGAATCAAGGTTACCAATTTAATATAACTTTACCTAATCTTAACTTTTGACAAAAAAATATAGCCGTCCTTTTATTAGTTTATATCATCACAACTTTTTAGGTCGAATTTGATACCCCTATATTCCAGGCATTGGATGATAAATTAGAAGCAGTTGGTACTAGTTTAAAGATGGTTAGTTTAATTTTTTTTTTTTGATTTAGTTTGCTTTTAAACACGTATTCACGTCCAAGTACACTACACAAGTCTTATTGACGTAGGAAGCCTAACTAGGATCTATCTATCGTTAACAGAAACCTAGAAAGACTTGGAAGCAAATCTGAAATTGTACTGCAATCTCAAAATGAACTTCTATCTATCAGTTTATAGATAAAGCTACGAATTTGATATTCTGTTTACTGATATTGATCCAAAGCCAGTGATAAAAGTTTTGTTTTAGTCTCATCAAAGTTACTATAAGTAAAAACTCCCAGATTGTGGGCTTAAAACATATCTTAATTATGTATAATTTTTTTTTTAAATATTCTATTACAATATAATCAATTGAATTCAAGTTTTGTTTACTGATCCTTTTGAAAAAAATCCTTAATAAATTACTTTAACAGCAGTTACATAAAATTTAGCGGTATAAAGTGTGCAACAGGACATTCCCCTCTTACGCTTACATGAGCACACCTACCCAATTGGTTTTATGTCGAAATCAAAAAGGAAATCCGCGCAAAGGAAGTAAATATAAATAAAATTTCAATTATTCAACAATTAATTTTGTCTTGTGAGCAGCCGGCCAAGCGTTAAAAGGAGGCAGCCAAGTAATTCGATGACTTCAGGACAATATACAACGCCGTCACTTCCGCTCCGAACCAGAACGGCAAAGTAACAGAAACTGCCTCTGCATCTGAAGAATTTTTGAAACTTTAAAAAGTTTTTGGTTTATTGAAACCACTGAAGCATTTAACGAATCTCTTATTTCGTTCTTTTTTACAGTTTTTAAGTGAAAAATAAACTTTTGAAGTTAATATCAACTCAAGCAAAAGGTGGAAAATATACAATTGAGAATGTAATCAAGCCATGGAGCGAGGCAAATTAAACTTCATTGTATATAAATGCAAAAACATAAAAAATCCTTGTAGGTAGTGGAACCATCAAGATTTAAGGTATTATTTTAGTACCGCTATAGAAAAGCATAAAATAATATTTAAAGATATGACTCGAATCACCATAGAGTGGGTACGTCTCACCTTCATATATAAACTTTCACTCCAACACAAAACTTTTCTTCAGCAAATTCGATTCAAAATAAATAAAATATTACTAATTAAACTCTCACTTAAAGAAACTATATTGAATGCAATTCCTTTCTATCAGCCTTGCTACTATCTTCCATCGACGAGCTTCGTTGTTGTGAACTACACACAATTAAATGCCAACTTATTTGTTTTCTGATTATGAAGCGTTAAGAAAACTGTCAACGTACGGAAGAGAAACGCAATTTATTTAGAAAGTTTCTTGCCAACCTACTACTTAAGTCCCATTCCCATCAACCATTCAAGTAAGCTCTATAGACTTTTGCAATTAAAACACAACTCCTTTTGCTTAAAATCTTATCTTATCCTTCGTCACTCAAACGGCGTCGTCTTCGGTGCCCATGATTCAAAACAGAAGATAAAGTAGGCAAGCACAGAGGCAATCAAACTGTGCGGCGGCATACTGCACAGCACTGCCGGCTGTTGCCGTCACGCACAAAAGGATTCGAGGATTCCTGTTTCAAATTAGCAGAAAAATCTGTTATCCTTTTTTCTTCGCTTGTTTACTTGCTTGTGGCGGTGTTAATGATTTTTCTTAATGCACAAGTATAACGCAAGGATAACAAGCTAACTAACAAGCCAAAAAGTTTAAGGATTCTTTGTTCTCATTTAGTTGTGTACAAATGAAGTGACAGCATATTTAAAATTAAACAATTTAATCCTGTGGCATGGCTTGGCAATGGCAAGGATAATGTATTACACGTAAGATGTTGACATTTGTTTTTGTCATTCGAAGTATTGTGTTCTTTTTTATGGTGTGGTGGTATGATTTGTTGTAGACTTTTCTTGCTAGAATATATACTAATTAAGATGGAAATTTAAATGGAAATTTAGAAGAAAATTTTGAAATGACAAACAAAAAGGATATAAGTATGAAAAATTAAAGGTAAACATATCCAGCTTTATTTTTTAGTACATGGTATGAGTAGTCCATGCTTCTGGCTTGTATATTATTTCATGATAGTATGTACTTATTATGTATTTTTTTGATATTTGAAATTAAAAATCTGAAATCTGTCCCTCTACTTCTTTCATTTGACAATCACTTCTTATTATGGTACAAAAATCTTTAATCCACCGATAATTAAATATTATTTAGCATCATAAAAATGCAGTCGTTCAACGTTAAAACATCAAAGCTCCTTATAATTAATCAAACTGTATACTACATATTATAATTAAATACGGTTTTATGATCTTGCTCAGTGCAAACCGTATCACTAATAATATAATTCAAAACTAACTTTTCAGTAACATTATTAATAATTCATTGTACGCGCGTAACCACGAGATTTATTGAGATCGCAATATTACTAGAGTTACTTATGAAACTAAAGGTGAAGTGAATGACTATTGTAAATAGACATCATTGAAGTACCCTATTCAATAGACCTCTATAATGTTCTATACAATAGGCCGCATCAATGAAGAATCTAGCAAGCCCTTTAATTCAAAATGCTTGCTCCGACGACTTCATCAAAAGAAACCATATGATCTCAATATCACTTACATTAAAGGATTATATTAAAGGATTTTAAAATCCTCCTTTAATGTTTTTAACTGTATAAATAAGAACGACAAATGACAAAAACCTAGGTAGAATACTTCCAAGACCCTCAACCAGAGAAGAGCAGTTGTTCCGTATACCCGACCATAGCATACCAGAAACTCTGTTGATAGAGTTGACCCTATTAAATTACCACCGTTTTCGATCCCATCTCAAAAGGGCAGGTGTAAGCAACTCTATAAATAAGAATGACAGAGATTCAAGTAGAATACCAGAAATCCTATTGATCGTGTTTGACCCTTTTAAATAACGACTGTTTTAAAGTCAACCTCTAAATGGTAGATGTTGGTGACTCTGTAAATAAGAATGGTAGATGATAGAACTTAAATAACTATGTAACGTAATTCTACTGCCTGGTACATTTCTTGTAATTAAAACTGAAACTAATCTTAATAAATATATAGTAAAAACACAAACATATTAATTACAAAAAAAAATATGATATCCCATCAAAGCAATACTTCTTTTTAGTTTACTTATAACTATATCAATATAGTAATATATGCTTGTAATGAAAAAAGTTCTTATAAGTATTATAAGTATTATATGTAAGAAAAAAGTATTCTTATAGAATTATATTACATTTACAAATAAAGTTGCTAATGTTAAACCAGGAAAACTGTACTGCCAGACAATATGCATCGCATAGTAATAATAGTAAATAATAACTGGAGAGAAGAGGAGTGTACAGTTTTATTTTAAAAAATTTATTTTACTAGAGATTAAATGAAGAATCACCATTACTAATAGGTGCTACTATGGGCTCAATAGGTAATTGAGATGTAGAGCACTTTCTCGACAAACTTGCAACTTACACTCTATAGGTCGTTTATCATTTCTGTGCTTTTGCATGGAGCAGAAGCATGGACGTTAGCATAGAATGATGAAGCAGCACTGGAAGTGTTCGAGAGAAAAGTTTTTCGTAAGATCTTGAGTCCTCTACTTTGTGGCGATGACTATTGTATACGAATAAACCACGAGCTGTACGAGCTTTAACTCGAAATTGATATAATTCATCGAATTATCATCCAGCGGATTCGCTGGCTTGGTCATGTCGTGAGAATAGATAAAGATCCTCCAGAGGTAGAGATAGACTGTGCCTCCGGAAGAGTGATAAAGTTGAGAAAGCACTAACTGGACTTGACGTACGAGATTGGAGGAGGCGCAGACCCAGCAGAGACGCCTAGGGAGATGTGTTGCGTCAGGTTGAAACCCGGTAACGCGTTGTTATGGCCATATAAGTAAGTTAGTAAGAAATACTCATTTTATTTCAATAATTGGAAAAGTATTGTTCTTAATTACAAGAATTAATTGCAGCAGATGTGTCTCTCAATATAAGTTGCAAAACAATAATATATGATCATTGTTAAAAACATAGTCTTTCCATAAGTAATTTCGTTTCTTTAATGGAAATAAAAAACGATTTTCTTAAAGTAATTACATATTTTATTGAATTATATATTGTCTACTCTAATCCAATACATTTTGTCATCTCTTTGGTAATAGCACGATTTTACTCTAAATAAATAATTGTTCTTTGCTGGTAAAAAATTGACTTAGACGAGTTTTAATTTTCTTAGTTAAAGGAAAAGTTTTACCATCTTTTGTTTAAACTGGAACAAATAATAATCTGGTAGGACCCAATCTGAAGATTTAATGAGTATTTGAAATTTCTTGTGAAAACCGGTAAAATTAATTACCAGGAGAGATCAGATTTGTAAGTGTAATGAGTATAGCAGTATACCCATCCATACTGTAAAAGATTTTGGCAAGCTAATAAATTGGTATGCTTAATTAAGAGATAGGCCATTTTAGTATTAGTAACGAGGTTCAACTAGTCGAAACATTAGAAAGACTTAGACAGAAAGTGACAGCAACAGAGAAGTTGCTTTAGAGCAGGGCATCGAACCGAAATTTTTTTCGTTCCGGTTTGCGTTCAGGTTTTCGTTCCGGTTCAAGAGAAAAAAAAATATATTGGTTCGGTTCCGATTTTCGTTCCAGCAAAAATATTATTCAACTGTTCAAGAGTCTTGAAATATTACAAAACGCTGAATAAAAAAAAAAAAGTTGTTTAAGAATGTACTTGATGCCCACTTAGGTTAGGTTAGGTTATACCGGTGATCCGTAGTGGATCCCCTTAGTCCTATTGGTCCATTGTGATCCCGTATATATATGATGAAAACCTCAGGGTTTTAAACCACCCAGAACCTTTTGCAAAGCATAAAATGCTATTTAAAGTTAAAACCTGTAACTGGTTCAGGTTCTCAAGGAAGGAGGCTCCTAAAGTACTAAGTCGCCGCCGTGCATGAGCTGGGGAAAAACACAAAAGATGAGACGCGCTATCATCGTGTTCCGCAAAGCTACGTGATGCCCACTTAAAAATAGCACAAATATTTTAAGATATTGCACACATTTTCTTATGCAAACTTTAAGATCAATGATTGAAAGTTCAGTCAAAACATTAATTAATTTTTCATTCATTGCATTTTTTGCATTTAACTCTATATATTTTTTGTACTTTCACAATATTTCTCTAGTACGCATAAGCTGTTTTCAATATTATTTGTTTTTTTTTTACCAACATCAACATCGAAATACTTGTCCTATAAGATTTTCCATCTTACCTATCAGACTAGTATTTGCAGTAGTTTCCTCTTCCATAATTTCCGGATATCGAAATATTTTTTTGCCAAGTAATGAGATAAAATTAAGTTTTGCATTTACTAAAATCAATAAGCAAACAAACATATGGAAAGCCAAGATAAACAGAAAGGACCACGCACGAAATGAACCACTAATTGCGTGCCGAAATGCAATTTTCAGGATAACGCCAATACTCAAACATTTATACAATGCCATGGCAAACACAAACATCCTCACATACAAACATACAAACATAAACAACCAAGCTTAGCTGGGTGAACCTTAAGGACAAACTTACCTAGAGAAGAGTATTTCGCATTCCATACTACGTATCTGGACTTAGGCTGCATTGGAGCTGTGGACTGAGATGTTTGTGGCTGACACATGTGTGTATCTAAATGCTGACCAATGTCAATAAAAGGCAGAACAATTAAATTGGAAATTAAGCAAAAGTCTTGAGATGTGTAAACAGAGCATTAGTCCTGTGATATTAACGTTGTAATACGTCATTTAAATACGAACAACAAAAACAAAAACAAAAAAAAAAGAAATTAAGTGCCAAGTCTTTTAAGGGTAATTTTATTGTATAATTTAAATTTTTAATCCTTTTCTTGATGAGATTTAAAGTTCGCTGCAAGTATTGGTTAAGTCAATCAAGGCTGAGGATGCTGTTTTATTTATAAGAGAAAAAGTGTTGACGTTGATAAATTAGTTTGCATTTATTTTAGCGTGATTTATCGCGTTTCCTGTGACACATTGACACGTGTCTTTGTGCAGTTGTAGGAGGATTTTTAATTAAATGCAAATAAAAATGACCATTTTTAAATTGTCCTTTACGCATACATAAAACAAATATCTGCACGGTTAAAAATTAATAGAGGTATGAGTAAACTTTGATCTGTTGTGGAACATAATTTAATTTAAATAGATAAAAAGCAAATAAATGTACGGCATACCTAAGCAATATATTCTCTACCAGTGCTTGTTATTTAATTTTACTTAATACGAGTATGGGTATAACTAACCAATACATGCGTTGGTGTAGGGAAAAGAGCCGAACACAGATACTCACTTTCATCTTCAAAATAGAGTAAACCTGAACCCTGCTTCATGCTCCACCCAGACATGTGAATTAAAATGTATACAGCATTCAATTCTATAACGTGTTGAGAAAGATTTTCTAGTATTAATCATATTCATATTGCACACACAAGCTATTATTCGACTCTGGACCATCACCGTATCTACTAGGTGGATTAATAAATACCTGACGTCACAACAAGTAGCAACTCCAGAACAAACTCAATTGTGTTTTGTATATATAGCAAGTTTCAAACGACAGCTAGAAAAGTTTCAACTTCATCAGATGTTAGGTTAGCTTTTTGCAAATAATTGAAATTATTTAAGCCTAATAGATCATGCATGGATCCATCAACAGCCGTGTAATGAATTAAACACTCCGCTGTTTCTTGTGTTCATCGACTTCAAAAAAGCCTTCGACTCCATAAACCAAAGCGGCATATGAACCGAGCTTGAAAGCTTAGGTGTTCCTGAAAAAATCAGAAGTCTTATCAAAGTGCAGTACAGTGGGGCAAGTGCTAGAGTCCTACATTGTGGCAGCATTACCGAGGCTTTTCACTCGCAGACCAGAGTTAAGCAAGGCTGCCTGCTATCTCCACTACTTTTTGCAGTAACGTTATATGCCGTGTTGAAAAGAATCACTGTTAAAAGAAGGGGCATTTTATGGAGGGTCTACCAACACGTCGAAGAACTCGACTATGCGGACGACATAGTTTTACTTTCGTCAAATAAAGAGCATATGCAGGCAAAAATTGATGCCCTTGCAACTACAGCTGCACTGGTGGGTCTACGAATCAATATAAGTAAAACAAAGGCATACATAATTAAATCAAATCAAGCTCCCACTTTCACAATCAGTAACACCAACATTGAAACCGTTGAAAATTTCTGCTACCTTGGAAGCATAATAAGTACAACGGGAGGCGCAGCCATTGACTTACGAAACATAATTAACAAGGCAAGATCTGCATTTGCAACTCTCCGTAACATCTGGAGCTCAAGCGAACTATCTCCGAAGTCTAAGATTGATATATATAACGCATGTGTCAAATCGATTTTGCTGTATAGCTCTGAAACATGGATGATGAGCATTGAAACTAGCCGCATGCTGCAGTCTTTTACCAACAGATGTCTGCGAAATATAGTGAGAATTTGACAAACCGGCAGGCAACTAATAAAGCATTTAACGAATTGAGACATTTAGCATTAAACAGAAGTGCTTGACGAATCTATGTAAATAGTTTATGTTCCGGATGGAATACCGCTTATATATATATATTAGTGATTTTTTATAAAATTGAAAAAAATCATCCATTTCAAAACCGTTCCGATTGCAGGAATGACCGAAAAGATTAGCACATAAATTCACTAAACAATAATAAGAACTAATGAAATTTTAGTTAGGATATATAATGTATTTGGAATTTACCAGCACTTTTTAAATGACATGGGCAGAATTATGTTTATAAATACTTCTTATACAACAGAATAATTGTCGAAATACATTTGATAAAAATTTTCATTCTGAAATGTTTGAGCGTCCTTGGTTGACTTTTTTTCTTTTAATTATATAAATAGGTATGAATGTTTTAATATTTTGAGGTAATGCTATCACCCTTCAAAAACTGATGCTTTCATTAAACATCACGGCTCGAAAGTCATTTAACTAATGACGAGTGCGTGATATATATACATGAGAAGCATTAACGCCACATCTTCGAACAAATTTTCCAAATAGTTCGACGATTGTGTCATGCAAAAAGGTCCATTTAAAATCTGATCTAAATTTAATCTAAATTCGGACACAATAAAATTAAAATAATCATATGCTTTAAATTAGAAATATTAATTAAATGAAATCAAATAAGTAGTTTTATATTAGAGGAAACCTTTTGTACAATATCAATGCTCGATGCTACGATATCATTTATGACAAATTGATAACAATTGATAACATACAAGGAAGGATTTTTAACATTTTCAGGAATATGTTCACTATGTTGACAAGAAGAGAAAACAAATAATTAAATAAAAAAGGGCTAATTGTATGTAAAACGTATGACTTCTATCAACCAAAATAAAAAAGAGGCTAAGAATATGGGAGATCCTGATTTATAACTGATCGATGTTTAATTGCAGACTTAACTCGATACATACACTAATTTTATTGAAACTTTTTTAAGAAGTAATAAAGTAAAATAACCTGAAAAATGTTATTCTAAATTTGAATTAACAAATATACATATATAGTATACATAAATATACACATATGTATATGCTCTGTTAAATCGACGCTCCCATAACTGGATATCTCTCATAACCATGCTATACTTAATGACTACATTTTTCAATTTTTATTGAAAGATTGTTTTTTTAATGTTTTTACCATCCAGTGCTTCTAGTCCACAATTTCCAATTAACATTGTAAGATTGTTTTTATAAATGAGCAGTTATGGCAAATGGACATAAGAATTACTTCTCTCGGCTTGAGAATGGAGTCTCTCAATAATAATGGATTAAACACAAAAACTATTTAAAATTTGTTAGCAATAATTAAATTATAACTGCAATCACATAACTTACTTACATTTAATACATCTAATATTTTAATTTTAGTATATTATAATTCTTGATGGAAATTAATTATAATTCTCATGCACTTTACTCCTTATATTAAAGTACTTAAAACCATAGCAAATGAAGATATTAATGATAACCAATAATATGAATTTGTATATATGTTAAGTTAATAATGTAATTTTTAGAAGTTCACTTCAATATTAAAAATTTGATAATATAACTAAATAACTTTTGGATGTTTATTAGAACGTAAATTGTCTGCTCAAAAATCCATACATATATATATATTATAAAATATTATTATTTAGATTAAAAAGAGCAAAATGAACTGAATTATGGCAGATCATTATTAGCTTTTACACCATCTCATATTACTATGAATTCATTTTACAGTCTTTGTATCTATTACAGTCTTTGACACCATTTTGACGCGATTAAGGATTATAGGGAAACCGAACCGCTAAGCGCTATGAAAACCAACCTCTAACAATTGATTAGCAGTTGTTTATAGGGCTGGAGAAAACGTTGACATAAGTTTGTTTTATTGGGAGGGCAATATTTTGAAGACCATAATTTAAAATAAATTAAATTAAATAAATTAAAATTGTAAAAATTATGAAATAACTTCTTCTTATTTCGATCCGTACGATGGTACCCATGTAAATGATTCAATACATAAGTAAATCTTTAACTTCAAATTTTTAAACATTTCACTTTATTTTTTGAACTCAATGTTATGTCTCTGAAGCAGTACTGTCAAATGAGGACCACTAAATGGACGACCCGTAACTACAACTGATTACAACTTGCCTATGATTAACCTCATTACTTATAAACCAAGTATCAATATATACAATATATTTCATTTTCTTAACTTTAATACATTTTTAAGCTTATTTTAAATATTTACTTAATTTCACTATATGAAGTACATAGCATATCCGCTTAAATGAGGATTATTGCTTTAAGTACTTGCAACAATGTTTTATCAATTTCAATGTTTACAAAGTATAACAAGCCAAGCCAGTCAATTCGTTGATATATGCCATTGTTTCATTGTTCCGTGCAGCCACACGGATTGAGCATATTGCCATCATTATTTTCAAAAACCGAAAACCGAACCATACAATGATACCGTGAGTTACTTCATAAAGGAAAAATAAGTTAAGTTATTTTTATTAAATGCTGGTTTCATTACTTGTGTAACCCGCACGCCCACCGTATTCACCTGCCCATCACTTTTTATGACAAACACTGTAATGTTGTGTAAAGTATCTACACTTCCGATGCAATAAATGCAACAAAATACTGCAACATGTGCATCCGCTCACTGAATGGTAAACATTTTCCGAAATTGCTGCCGTGCGGCTTTACTCGAAGTGGATATGTGCAGGAGTTTATGTGGCTACTGCGGTTTAAATGTTTGGTAAAATGTTGAAATGGTAATCTCAATTGTGGTTTGAAGTGCAACACATTGTTGCAAGCAGGGTTTGCATATAAAATTTAAATATTTACATGGACGTACATTAAAAATAATCTGAAATGCTTAAATTCAATGAAAATATTGCTTAAAGTATTCTAGCTGATATATAAAAATTCTATGTTTGCAGCAACAAAATGATGATATATCACTAACAAAATTTGTTGAAACTAAATCTGCTATTGTTTTGAATTTAATACAATACACTACTTTTAAACTTATTTATGTATAGCTACATGTTGATATGCAACTAGAAATTGTAATCCTAATAACCTTTTAAGATAGGAGAATAGCAAAATTCATTTGTTTTATAGTTGTATAATGCTTTTTCACTCCCAAAAACAATCACTAATAAATTTTTTTTTTAGTGAATTTTTACGAGTCTCATTTCAATTTCTGTCTTATATTGGCTTATTTTAATTATTCCATTATAAACAAATTTTTTATCATATCATGCCGCAACAAGCCCTCGAAATTAAACTAGCATGGATCAGACTTTAACGAGCCATGCCTAACTAAATTTTTAAGTTTTACCAACTCATGAAATTAACTCTTTCACTTGTTCATAAGGAAGGTATTTAGGAATCACAAACCTGAATGCAGATATTTTTTCAGTGGTTAAAGTGCACACTTAACCTCCAATCTAATGCAAGATACCTGCACTGCTCTTCGTTATAATGGCAAAGTAATACCCCAATGTAATGACACAAAATGATTAGAAATGCATCGCGACCGAAGGCTTACGTGGAAGAACACATAGAAGCCAAAGTAACCCAAGTAAAACTCAAGCAACAAGAACTAAACTGTCAGATTAACAAATATTCTAAATAAAATACAATGACAAAAGCCATATGGAGCTACAGAATTGAATTGTGGAGCTCAGCTTCTTTCTCACATATTAAAAAACTCCAAAAAACTCAATCGAAAATCCTTCGGCAAATA
>NC_051846.1:59122652-59167699 GCF_002237135.1 Teleopsis dalmanni | reverse complement strand
TGAAGAATTTTGGAAACAAAAATTTTTACCTTTAAAAGTAAATAGCTGATCTATTGAGAAAAAATTTAAAACGAATTCCGATGAAAATAATATATAATGAAAAATAATTATAATATATCAATTTCATTAACTGGTAGCAAATATATGACAAACCACTTATTTATTTCTTTATTAGTTTCCTGCTGTGTAGATTATTTCAACTATGTACGTAAATTAAATGCAGATTTATATTAAAAATTATTACTGTGGGTAGTTATTTTTTATTGAAGTGACATGACATATATATCCATTTACTACATTAGGCACACATACCTTTACACATGGATTCAACTTAAAAAGAAAGAGCATATTGCCCAACATCCATATATATAGGTAAGCGAATATTAGACAACCAATTTATGTCATCACTAGAATACAGTTAATATTATATATGATATTTCCTTCCCTGTAATATATACAATTTAAAAAAATTTACTCAGGAAAATAATTTAGTTGATTTAACCAGATTTTAACTAAACTAGACGCATTGTGATATGGGTTTAACTATACCACATGCTCGTTTTTGTTTCTTCTTTACCACATAAATTAAAATTTTTCTACCAAAACACTATTGGCTATTGGTAAACACATGTCTCAAAAGGATTGAAGAAGTTACTACACTTGTATTCATCAGATATTAGTATTATTCTTCTTCTTCTTTGTTCCGTTAACTCGCAGTGGAGCATAGGGCCTATTATAAGTCATTTGAAAAACATTCTTAAGTCATCTAGTGACAATTAAATTCTATTATATGCATCGGTAGGGTCCATTATTATTTGCCCAATTGTAATTACCATAAATGATTCAAGAAACTTAGTCAGAAACTTAGCCACTATTGTCAAGTCGTCTAGTCCTCAAGTTACTCCATTTCTATGTATCCACATATCATAAAATTGTGAAACTGCGTTTGTGAAGAATATATCTTATCAACGTCAACCTTGTAACCTTACTATAAAAATTAATCTGACGCAATTATTAATAAAAAATTCGATCGCTTTGAACATTCTGAAGGTTCAGTTAAAACACTTTAAACCAAATATAGTGGACCTTTTGACAGAATTTATAGTTGTTGGTAAAATATACCATACTTTAGTGACCCCACATTAACCATTACAGACTACAGAATAACTAAAAAACTGTATCGAAAAAGCGCTCTGAAATTTTAAAAGGATGTACTATTGTTAATTAAACATACTATAATTCAATGAGTCAACACTACACAGACCAGAGAGCAATTAGATCACTGGATTACAGAAAGTGAAAGAACTCTGAACTACACGATGACTATGCTACCAGTAAATAGTCGTTCAAGGTACTGAATTTTTGTATCATAAGGAATAGTTACTCTCTGACAATGTTGAAAGTGCTTACTCAAAAGCTGGATAATAAATGTAGTTGAAATATATACAATTTTTCCACATTGCGTCTGTTAGCTTTAACCGTAACTTAATGGGAATGTCTGCGAAGTAGATTAAAAACAGTAGATATTTAGAAATGTTATGAATCGATTTGTAAAAGTCAGTATAACTACAATAAGTCAATAACTACAATAAGTTAACACTTTGTTGAAGAACACGGTCCGAAAAATTTTACTTTTTCTTTGTTCAAACAAAACTATGTCATAGTATTTCCGCCTTCTAAAATATAATAAGATGTTAAAAATATATCTCATACTATATACCATAATAACTGAAAACATTTTTCCTTGAAAACACTTACCTATAATATTATTATAACTGAAAATTTTATGATTCTTCTTTATAATATGGTCTTTTCCTTTGTTTTGTGAAATGGTGGGGCCTTTAAGCGTTCTCTTAATTATAAAATAATCTAAGTATATTCACTGAACAATAGCTTAATTAATAATGTTTGCAGTCTTACACTAAGCAGCTGACGTAAAAAACATTTACCAATTTTTCTCTTTTACGACACCAACCATAAAAGCTAATTTAATTAAAAGAAAATGCAATCAAAATCCTGCCCTTATTCCATTACCCAGGACTTCGATGTTTTATGTGCATAAAGCAATACAAAGAAATGACGAAATGTACTCCTTGAGTTCGTTTGCCGCTATTTTACGGGTGCATATCTGTGCGTTGCTGCAGCACTTTTAAGAAAAATTGCAACATTGCGCGATGCGCTGCAGCACATTTATCATAATTTCACACGGAGACAACAGAATGTCACAACATGGCGCGCTGCTATTTTTTACGAGTAATGGAAAAAAGTGGGAAAACAATTTAACTACATTTACAGCACGTTTGTAAAAAATAAGGAAAATTGCATTTCATTTTTATGATTGTTGGTAGTGGAAGTTGCTACGCTTTTCCATCATATCCTTTTTCTTTATTGTTTTTTTTTTTTTTGAGTGAAAACAATAACAATAATAACCCATTAAAACTATTCATAAACACACCTTCTTCACTACTGGAATGCAAGCAAATAAATGACACTAAACCGACTTTTTAACATTTCAGCAGTGACGCCTTTCGTTTACAGTGACACTATATTGTGGAAAAGGATATACAGATGTACTGCTTCATTTGCTGTACTTTGAAGGAACTCACTTTTTATGATATTTTTTTTAATATTATTTTATTATTTCTTGTCATATGAATGTGTACGCATAATATGAATACAACAACAATGTAATGTTTTGTTATTAATATTAACGCGGCTATAAACTTAACTTTTTATATATCACTGAGCTTCCTTTTCCTACTACGCTTTGAATTTCTTCATAGCAGAGAATAACATTTTAATGCTAAAAAATAAAGTTTTCTACAATAAATCTCATAAAAAAAGAAAGAAAATTGTGAAAATAATAAAATAACTTTTGCGAAATATAAACATGAAATTGCTCGAGAAAAAAGAATTATTATTATCAGACACGTTTTCCGGTGATTGCCACAAGTTGATGTATCTACTTGAGCTATGGCAGCTGTACATTGAGCCGTATGACTTCATACGAAGAATTTGACATATCAACGCCCTTCCTTCATTCTTACTCCATGCCTAAGATTTTCTTTTTTGGTTTTTACTACGTCAAGATTGCACTCTGAAGTTAATACGATAAGTTATTTTCTTTTATTTTTTAGTTGTTATCAAAAGTAATTTCACTTTTATTTCCTTTGACTATTGCCAACAATTTCCTTTTGCCATAATTTCATTTCGCCATAAAATCACTGATTTTTATTAGTTACCATTGAAGTTCCGTGGATGCCATTGAAGTTCCATGGATGCCATTGAAGTTCCATTGATGCCATTGAAGTTCTGTTGATGCGCGCAATATGTCAAAAGCTTCCTCCTCCAATACATGGGATTCACACAAAACAAATTTAATAAAGGAGGCCATAAAAAAAATTACTAAAAAACGCAACTATGTTAATGAAGAAAACTTATTTTACTATATAGAAAAAATAAAACTATATTATTTTACTGAATTTGATTTCAATAAAAATTTGCGATTTCTTTCAAGTATATAAGTAAATATTTTATTAGATATAAAATTATTAAATTTACGATCGGCTTTGACATTACAATTTTAGTAATCTATTTATTGCATTGCAATTGACCTACTTCTGTTTTTATATCTATTTTATGAAAACCATAAGTATAATTTAGTTACTATTTTTTAACGTCTACTAAAGTTTTAATATTGTCATTTATAAATTAATTAAATAAACTAACAATTTTATTGCTGTTATTAAGGGAGTTGACTAAAAATTTTAAGTACTAAATCAAAGCAATTAATATTTGTTTTAAATATATAGTTGTACTTAGGTATTAAATAAATTCAAATTGGCTTTATTTCAATTTTTAATTAAATTTCTACTTTTAATTAACTATAAAATATACAAATATATATAAATTTATAATTGTTGAAATATCAGTTCTATTCCTTTTGTGGCGACATCATTATACAGTTTTAACTTGTTCGGTTAAAACACTTGAAGTCTTTGCTATAAATTTAACAGTATTCAAATTATAAACCTTACACTCGTAGTCCAACAATTATATTCTGATTCAAAAGAATGTCCAAGTTTTGTCCCCAAAAATCGGACCTTTTTATATAACAAATAATAATTATTTGGTAAGTTCATTTATTTAATTCAAGATATATCCCTTCTGACTGAATAAGGCCTTTGCTTTAACGAATTTATTCACTAACACAAATATTATATATATTATATATTCTTTTGGATCGAATAATACGATTACAGCAAAAGCTTGACTCGTTGGAACGAACTATATGTAGGTTATGTAGATGAAATTGTCATCTCTCTATGTGTTGTTGAGAACGCTATATACACTGTATATAGCGAGGAGGTTACTAAGATATTAACTTCGTTTCTTAATCGGGTATTACACATCATTCTTGAATGTTTTTCGCATGCAGTCGGATATTTGTCGGCTTTCACATAAGTTTTATTCTGTTTTGAATCGTGGAAGCGGAAACATTGCGTTATTATTGCGCTCATGAGTAGAAAGCAATTTCAAATTGCTTTAATGAGTGTTCAAAATAATGATGACAGTGAATGATGTGTAATCATTCAAGTGGCATCACACCATACACTAAATGAATGTAATGGTAAAATTATAAAAAGTTGTTTGAATCTCTACCGATAAAAATGTTGTTACAGTAATACCCGCTTAAGAGATAGTAAGGAAAGACAGTATCTGTCCGTTGCTGAAACGTGGTGATGTATTTTCAGTATTTAATTCTGGTCGAGAAATTAAATATTCCATTGAAAGATCGTATATGTATGTCTTCTTAATATAATATGCTAAGTTTTTAAAATGCTGAGTTTCAATTTTAAAGAATTTAACATAATTTTTGATACATCTACACCCAGTTTTGATGAAATCTATATTGGTCATAGATTGCGGTTGGTCCATATTATGCTGATTAGTTATACTTTCAAGAGTTTTTTCAGAACTTGGAACCTTGTACTCATGAACTAAATAAACAATTACTGTCATTAACTTGACTCATTAATTGTAATGATTTGACTAAAGTTGTACCGAGTTTTAAAAAATTGAATAGTAGCTTTATATTTAATAACAGAACCATTTTGTCACTTCAGATGCAATAACTTCGCATCAATTGATAATAAATCAGTGAAGGACCTATTTTAGTGTCTCAATTTATTGACAATTGTTGTACATACTTTAGCCTAGAGCATATACCATATATATAATATGGTAACGCAAAAATAGTTAACGTAGCATCAGAAAATGTGACATATTAGTAGACAGATATTCCCATTGAAATTAGAGCAGAATAGGTTTTGAACTTTAAACGTCTCAACACCAAAGGGGGAAATTCATTTTAAATTTCTTACAAAAAAAAAAATTTTTAATATGTTCTAATTCCAAATATTTACATTACTAAATATTGCTCTACGTAATTTTATATGAAGAAATAAATAAAGTAATAAAATGGATAAATTTTTTAATTTCTTAAAGTTCAATTGATCAGTTTTTGTCAGAGCGTTCATAACTAGTTCATGAATTCATGACTAGTTTAACATTAGTAACTCCTTAATTGGAATTGATTTAAAATTTTTTAATCTATAGCAAAACTATCAATAAATATCGAGAAGTAGTTCGCGAACTTGGAAGATTGTTCTAGAAGTGATATCATTTTTTTATGAAAATTCAAGACGATCTGCTTGTAGGTAAAATATATTTTACTGTATTATATATTATCAATTCTTGTCTAATACCTTTCGTCACTTTTCTAGCAATAACATGATTCGAAGCTCATATAAGTTTTATTCTTTGATGACAGCTTTTAGCACTTCTAGTGGACGAAGATAACTTCCTCCCAATATGATCAAGTGAACTAAAGAAATGCTGTAGGAACGAAAAACTTTTCTTTAGTTTAAGATCAAAAAATTTTAATGAATATGGTAGAAGTATTAGTACTCGTATTTATAAGACTCATTATCTGATTTCAATTCTCTCTATGTTATTAATTGTGTAATAAAATATCGATGTTTATTTATTAGTAATAGGAAAACCGAAGAAAATGCAAAGATCGATACCATAAAATAAACAATGGCATGCAATTAGCACAAAGCATTTCTTTTTGTAACGGTTACTTCAAGCAATTAAAGGATTTCATCAACAACCCCCCGACATGCTCAAACTATAAGAAAATATTTCTCGGATTCTTAAGACTATTTCAGTTAAGACTAAGGAATTATCACCAACCGCACTCGTATATTAATATTGCCCGCTTGCTTTTAGGGCTGATGTTTGACAAATTTATGACATGACATGTAACACACATCACAGGACGAAACTGCATTAATTTTTATGCGTTTTTGCATTATCAACGCTGCACAATAATACATTTTTATAATTATTTTTTTGTGTTGTCACCATTATTGTTGTTGATATTGTTTATGATATTTTTAGTGGCATTATTTAAATCACAATATCACCATATAAGCAAATTTAAAATTAAATAAAACTCTAATGTTTATTCATAAATTTTTTGCGTATCCTTTTTTGTGCATTTAATTTTTTTGCATGCGCCTCCGCGGTTCATTAATTTTTGCACACAAATATGTATACGTTGTTTTTGTTTTGTCTAATTCCTTTTATGAGTAAAAATATATTTTATTAGTTTTCATTTTAAAAGGATTCCTTAACTTTATTGCAAAACTCACCCAATGCTTCACACACAGGGGATTTTACTGTACTATATAGTCTACCTACATTTGCTCCTTTGTACTGCGTTTTAACTTTGCATTTTGCTGCTACAATTTCTGTCATCATAAATTCATTATTTATGAT
Source organism: Teleopsis dalmanni (assembly GCF_002237135.1). Taxonomy (NCBI): domain Eukaryota; kingdom Metazoa; phylum Arthropoda; class Insecta; order Diptera; family Diopsidae; genus Teleopsis; species Teleopsis dalmanni. Next base: position 59,160,853 of record NC_051846.1, on the reverse strand, counting down.
GCAATCAATGCGAGCGTATGTCAAAGTCATCAAAATCATCACAACCATCATCATAATCATTGACACCGCCAATGTTGCCACCACCAACCATAATCGTTGGTTCGGGTACATTGCACTTTCGCATATCCTCATAATCCAGCGTTTTATGTACGCAGCAGCGACGGAATTACTTTTGTATCCTCATTTTTATATGCAGCAACAAAATCCTTGCCGGAAGTTTGTTTATTTTATAGTTTTACATATAAAAATTTTAGCGCAAATTCAAATTTGCAACAAAATCTCACACACGACCACAGTCGCATACGAATAATCGCAGCAGGACATCATTCCTTCAACGCATGCTTTGACAGTTAATGCTCATGTTTGACGTTTGTCAATTACAATTACAACGATCCTCATTATTTCGTGGCCATTCCTGTGCTTTGGGAGTTGCGAGTCAAATTTGCAAACTTTTCATTATTGTCGCATTCGGAGTCCTTTTATTGCTATTGCCGTTTTGACTGCGAACTGCTCATTTTGACAGTTCAACACCTAAAAGCGTACCAGTATTATATGCGCTCATATTTTCTGGTACTTCCTGCAGTTTGCAAGCATTTTCATATCAATTTCCATTTATATAATAGGCGTTTATTTACTGTGTTATTTATATTTACGTAGATATCATTTGTTTTTATGTATTTCCCGCATGTGTTAATGCTCTGAACTTCGCATTTCCGTTGCCATTAAATGAAAATATTTGCACAAAGTATTGACTTTTGTGACGGCAGGACCAATGCGACTAATAATATTTGAGCTCATAATCATGTGTGACAAATTGAGTAGATTTATCAAAGTTGGAATTAGCAGTACATATTAATTTTTATGAATAAGTATTTTGCACAATGCATCAAAAAAATATTAAATATAGACAATAAAAGTATATGTATAATTATTAAATGTTTAAGTCAATACCATGTTTACATTATGAACTTTAATGAAAGAATTTTGCTTAAGTTAATTAAGCAAATCAAACCTAAACCCAAACGTCAAACTTTATACGTTTACATTATCCCTTCAGGTTTATTCTTTTAATAGCATGAAGCTATCATTATGAAGCTCATGATGAGCATGAACCTGGAAACGCCATTATGGAAGCCTGGGTTGTTATTTATAAGTAAATATTTAAAAAATTTATTGTTTAAAAAAAAATGAATTAAACTGAATAAAAGTGCTCAATATTTATATAATTTTAGAAAATCTTTCGATTGGTGTGTAGAAATTAAATCCAAGTTTTTTTTATAAAGAGGTTTTTTCGAACAGTAGTGAAACAACAACAAAAATTCATTTTATATTATTTTAGTTAATTGAATTTTGGGCTGATCATACAGCTATTTCGAGTATTACCAAATACCCATCATCAGTGGTCTTGGAAATAATTCTAGTATTTACCTAATTGTTCGTAAATAATTATTTTTGAGACTGCAAGTACCATGAATCGAACTCGGGTCCTGCCGAATGTGAAGCTCAGAATTAGCGCACCTTAACCAACTGATCCAAAGCCGTACATGACTTTTTATTATTTACTATATTAATTATTTATGCAATTATTTATATAATAATTTTTTAATAAAATAATGTTTTGAAAAAGTTTATTTTTAAACATAATTTAATGTAAATATAATTTACATTTAGAAATTTTAACTCAGCTGTTTGGAAAATGTTGAACGTGAAACTTCGAAATTGAGAATAGTATTCTAGTATAAGTAGGATTGAAAAATAAAATAGTCCAAATGCTTATTACTTCTAATGAATATTTCTTATAATGCAATATTAAAGGACGATTAAAATGCCGATAAGTGTAAACTCTGCGCAGAGGATTTCGAAACCATAAGATAGCAAAATACTGGCATGTGTTTGGGCACTAACTCGCAAATTGTTGGCAGGGAAATGAAGAGGTTTGTGGTTCATATAGCATTTGGTATAACAGCTAGTTATTCTGTTTAAAGTAACTTAATAGAAATTGTTCATGGGCTACGTATAGTCGGAAATTTCTTCAGCCGTTCGAAGTTATAATATATTATAGACTATAGAATTGGAAAAATATCTTTTCCTTTTGTATTTTCTTTGCTTTTCAGTGAATCGTCAAAACATCAACTTAGAACTTGGAAAAAAAAATAGATAATTAATTGCCCTTATCTAAAGCTTCGTCCAATTTTGTTTCCATGTCGGGCGTTATTCTTCAAATGACGGGTTTATATAGTTACTTTTGAGACTTTTGGGTTCCAGTGCTTTGATAGTTTCTGAGTTTGATTGCGTACTTTTGTGTGTTGTTAACAAATACATCTCTGACTACGTTAATTTCAAGATTTCTATGAACCCTCGCGTTTTTCATACGTCAGGGGACACCGACTATTTGCCGAAGGATTTTCGATTGAGTTTTTTGGAGTTTTTTAATATATGAGGAAGAAGATGAGCTCCACAATTCAATTCCGTAGGTCCATATGGGTTTTGTCATTGTATTTTATATAGAATTTTTGTTAATCTGCCAGTTTAGTTCTTGTTGCTTGAGTTTTACTTGGGTTAGTTTGGCTTCTATGTGCTCTTCCACGTAAGCCTTCGGTCGCGGTACATTTCTTAGCATTTTGTGTCATTGCATTGAGGTATTACTTTGCCATTATAACGAAGAGCAGTGCAAGTATCTTGTATTAGATTGGAGGTTAAGTGTGCACTTTAACCACTGGAAAAATATCTGCATTCAGGTTTGTGGTTCCTAAGTACATTCCTGACAAATAAAGATAGAACTTCTTTTCTAACTAAACCATAAGGTAGTAAAACTGAAAAATTTAAAGAGGCATGGCTCGTTAAAGTCTGATCCATGGTAGAGGGCTTATTGCGGCATGATATGATAAAAAAATTTGTTTATAATGGAATAATTAAAAAATTCGAATATAAGACCGAAATTGAGATGATATTCGTAATAAATTTATTGAAATAATTCTATAGAGTATAAATTTAGAGAAGAAATTACTAGTGATTGTGAAAAAGCATTATAACATACAACTATAAAACAAATGTGTTTAAATAAAGAATTTTACTATTCTGCTATTCTTAAAAGGTTATTAGGATTACAATTTTTAGTTGCATATCAACATGTAGCTGTACATAAATAAGTTTAAAAGTAGTGTATTGTATTAAATTCAAAACAATAGCAGATTTAGTTTCAACAAATTTTGTGAGTGATATATCATCATTTTGTTTCTGCAAACATAGAATTTTTATATATCAGCTAGAATACTTTAAACAATATTTTCATTGAATTTAAGCATTTCAGATTATTTTTAATGTACGTCTATGTAAATATTTAAATTTTATATGCAAACCCTGCTTGCAACAATGTGTTGCACTTCAAACCACAATTGAGATTACCATTTCAACATTTTACCAAACATTTAAACCGCAGTAGCCACATAAACTCCTGCACATATCCACTTCGAGTAAAGCCGCACGGCAGCAATTTCGGAAAATGTTTACCATTCAGTGAGCGGATGCACATGTTGCAGTATTTTGTTGCATTTATTGCATCGGAAGTGTAGATACTTTACACAACATTACAGTGTTTGTCATAAAAAGTGATGGGCAGGTGAATACAGTGGGCGTGCGGGATACACAAGTAATGATGCCAGCATTTAATAAAAATAACTTAACTTATTTTTCCTTTATGAAGTAACTCACGGTATCATTGTATGGTTCGGTTTTCGGTTTTTGAAAATAATGATGGCAATATGCTCAATCCGTGTGGCTGCACGGAACAATGAAACAATGGTATATATCAACGAATTGACTGGCTTGGCTTGTTATACTTTGTAAACATTGAAATTGATAAAACATTGTTGCAGGTACTTAAAGCAATAATCCTCATTTAAGCGGATATGCTATGTACTTCATATAGTGAAATTAAGTAAATATTTAAAATAAGCTTAAAAATGTATTAAAGTTAAGAAAATGAAGTATGTTTCATATATTGATACTTGGTTTATAAGTAATGAGGTTAATCATAGGCAAGTTGTAATCAGTTGTAGTTACGGGTCGTCCATTTAGTGATCCTCATTTGACAGTACTGCATCAGAGACATAACATTGGGTTCAAAAAATAAAGTGAAATGAATAAAAATTTGAAGTTAAAGATTTACTTATGTATTGAATCATTTACATGGGTACCATCGTACGGATCGAAATAAGAAGAAGTTATTTTATAACTTTTACAATTTTTAATTATTTAATTTAATTTATTTTAAATTATGGTCTTCAAAATATAGCCCTCCCAATAAAACAAACTTATGTCAACGTTTTCTCCAGCCCTATAAACAACTGTTAATCAATTGTTTGAGCGCTTAGCGGTTCGATTTCCCTTTAATCCTTAATCGCGTCAAAATGGTGTCAAAGACTGTAATAGATACAAAGACTGTAAAATGAATTCATAGTAATATGAGATGGTGTAAAAGCTAATAATGATCTGCCATAATTCAGTTTATTTTGCTCTTTTTGATCAAAATGCTCAAATAATATTTTATTATATATATATGTATGGATTTTTGAGCAGACAACTTACGTTCTAATAAACATCCAAAAGTTATTTAGTAACATAATCAAATTTTTAATATTAAAGTGAACTTTTAAAAATAACATTATTAACTTAACATATATACAAATTCATATTATTAGTTATCATTAATATTTTCATTTGCTATGGTTTTAAGTACTTTAATATAAGGAGTAAAGTGCATGAGAATTATAATTAATTTCATTCAAGAATTATAATATATTAAAATTAAAATATTAGACGTATTACATGTAAGTAGGCAATATGATTGCAGTTATAATTTAGTTATTGCTGACAAATTTTAAATAGCTTTTGTGTTTATTCCATGTAATGGAGTCTCTCAAGCCAAGAGAAGTAATTCTTATGTCCATTTCCCATAATTGCTCATTTATAAAAACAACGATGTTAATTGAAAACTGTAGTCATTTAATATAGCATTGTTACGAGAGATACCCAGTTATGGGAGCGTCAATTTAACAAATCATGTATGTGTGTATGCTATATATATGTATATGTACGTTTATTAATTTAAATTTTGGAATAACATTTTTCAGGTTATTTTTCTTTATTACTTCTTAAGAAAGTCTCAATAAAATTAGTGTATATATCGAGTTAAGTCTGAAATTAAACATCGATCAGTTATAAATCAGGATCTCCCAAATTCTTAGCCTCTTTTTAATTGTGGTTGATAAAAGTCATTCGTTTTATATACAATTAGCCCTTTTTTATTTCAATAGATGGCAACTATTTCGAACAGCATCTAATTCCCTTCTAATGCATCTAACTATATTCTACAAATTTGGTTCAATAATGATTTTCTTCTCAAAACGCTTTTTGTGAAAAATATAATTTTTATGAATGCTATGTTTGGTTTTTTATTATTTTATTATCTGTTTCTATTCCTGAAAATGTTAAAAATCCTTCCTTGTAGGACAATGTCATCAATTTGTCATAAATGATATCGTAGCATCGAGCATTGATATTGTACAAAAGGTTTCCTCTAATATAAAACTACTTATTTGATTTCATTTAATTAATATTAATATTAATTTAAAGCATATGATTATTTTAATTTTATTGTGTCCGAATTTAGATTAAATTTAGATCAGATTTTAAATGGACCTTTTTGCATGACACAATCGTCGTACTATTTGGAAAATTTGTTCGAAATTGTGGCGTTAATGCTTCTTATGTATTATATATATCACGCACTCGTCATTAGTTAAATGACTTTCGAGCCGTGATGTTTAATGAAAGCATCAGTTTTTGAAGGGTGATAGCATTACCTCAAAATATTAAAACATTCATACCTATTTATATAATTAAAAGAAAAAAAGTCAACCAAGGACGCTCAAACATTTCAGAATGAAAATTTTTATTAAAAGTATTTCGACAATTATTCTGTTGTATAAGAAGTATTTATAAACATAATTCTGCCTATGTCATTTAAAAAGTGCTGTTAAATACCAAATACATTATATATCCTAACTAAAATTTCATTAGTTCTTATTATTGTTTAGTGAATTAATGTGCTAATCTTTTCGGTCATTCCTGCAATCGGAACGGTTTTTAACCTTATCATCTCCGATTTTGATAAAATTCTTTTTAAGAGCTCATTTTTGTTCAAAACAAAATGAGAATTGAGTTTCATCCGTGTTACCGGAAACAAACCTTTTAAATATTATTCCGAGCAGATATGGATTTACATGATTTCAAGAATTTACATTTTAGGTCAGTTTTTTAATGGTCATATCCTAAGCTTTAAAAATGCTAGAGACTTTAACTTTTTTGCATTGTTAAAGTAAATAATGCAATTAATATTTTAGAAATAGTTTAATTAGTATTTTATATTTTTACCGGGCTTAGGTCGACTAATGTGCTCATTTTTTCTTATGCAATCAATGCAATCAATCTAATCATACGCAATAGCAGTCTGATGTTATTGTTTTTCTTTTTTCCAAATAGTCTTTAAAAATTCTTTCACTTGAATCACAAAATACTGAAACTAAAACTTTTCTAGTCGATTGTTGAGTTCGCGATCGTTTGGGAGCATTACCACCGGGCTCTACCCAGTCACTGTCTTGTTGTTTTTCCTCAGGTGTGAATTAATAGATCTATGTTTCAACAATTGTCACTACTCTATGCTCACAGTCTGCTAGATTGTGCATAAACATTTCCAAACAATGTTTTGAATGACGAAGTGGTCAATTGTGAGCAAACGCGGCACCCATCTTGCCGAAAACTTTTTCATACCCAAATATTTATATAAAATATTCGATATATGTTCATATGATTTGTTTGTCATCTCTGCTATCTCACGCAATTTAGTTTTTGGATCATCTAATATAATATCGTTTATTGTCGGACGCTTTTCATCAAAAACACTCGTACGACCACGTTTAAATTCAGCTTTCTAATATTTTGTTGTTGTTAACGATGATGCAGGGTTGCCATAAACTGATTTCAGTTCGAATTTATTGTTTTAAAATGGATAATTTTTTTCAATTTATTAAAAAATCACTAATATATATATATAAGCGGTATTCCATCCGGAACATAAACTATTTACATAGATTCGTCAAGCACTTCTGTTTAATGCTATATGTCTCAATTCGTTAAATGCTTTATTAGTTGCCTGCCGGTTTGCCAAATTCACCATATATTTCGCAGACATCTGTTGGTAAAAGACTGCAGCATGCGGCTAGTTTCAGTGCTCACCATCCATGTTTCAGAGCTATACAGCAAAATCGATTTGACACATGCGTTATATATATTGATCTTAGACTTCGAAGATAGTTCGCTTGAGCTCCAGATGTTACGGAGAGTTGCAAATGCAGATCTTGCCTTGTTAATTCTGTTTCGTACGTCAATGGCTGCGCCTCCCGTTGTATTTATTATGCTTCCAAGGTAGCAGAAATTTTCAACGGTTTCAATGTTGGTGTTACTGATTGTGAAAGTGGGAGCTTGATTTGATTTAATTATGCATGCCTTTGTTTTACTTATGTTGATTCGTAGACCCACCAGTGCAGCTGTAGTTGCAAGGGCATCAATTTTTGCCTGCATATGCTCTTTATTTGACGAAAGTAAAACTATGTCGTCCGCATAGTCGAGGTCTTCGAGGTGTTGGTTGACCCTCCATAAAATGCCCATTCTTTCAACAGTGATTTTTTTCAACACGGCATCTAACGTTACTGCAAATAGTAGTGGAGATAGCAGGCAGCCTTGCTTAACTCCGGTCTGCGACTGAAAAGCCTCGCTAATGCTGCCACAATGTAGGACTCTAGCACTTGCCCCACTGTACTGCACTTTGATAAGGCTTCTGATTTTTTCAGGAACACCTCCGCTTTCAAGCTCGGATCATATGGCGCTTTGGTTTATAGAGTCGAAGGCTTTTTTGAAGTCGATGTACACAAGAAACAGCGGAGTGTTTAATTCATTACACGGCTGTTGATGGATCCATGCATGATCTATTAGGCTTAAATAATTTCAATTATTTGCAAAAAGCTAACCTAACATCTGATGAAGTTGAAACTTTTCTAGCTGTCGTTTGAAACTTGCTATATATACAAAACACAATTGAGTTTGTTCTGGAGTTGCTACTTGTTGTGACGTCAGGTATTTATTAATCCACCTAGTAGATACGGTGATGGTCCAGAGTCGAATAATAGCTTGTGTGTGCAATATGAATATGATTAATACTAGAAAATCTTTCTCAACACGTTATAGAATTGAATGCTGTATACATTTTAATTCACATGTCTGGGTGGAGCATGAAGCAGGGTTCAGGTTTACTCTATTTTGAAGATGAAAGTGAGTATCTGTGTTCGGCTCTTTTCCCTACACCAACGCATGTATTGGTTAGTTATACCCATACTCGTATTAAGTAAAATTAAATAACAAGCACTGGTAGAGAATATATTGCTTAGGTATGCCGTACATTTATTTGCTTTTTATCTATTTAAATTAAATTATGTTCCACAACAGATCAAAGTTTACTCATACCTCTATTAATTTTTAACCGTGCAGATATTTGTTTTATGTATGCGTAAAGGACAATTTAAAAATGGTCATTTTTATTTGCATTTAATTAAAAATCCTCCTACAACTGCACAAAGACACGTGTCAATGTGTCACAGGAAACGCGATAAATCACGCTAAAATAAATGCAAACTAATTTATCAACGTCAACACTTTTTCTCTTATAAATAAAACAGCATCCTCAGCCTTGATTGACTTAACCAATACTTGCAGCGAACTTTAAATCTCATCAAGAAAAGGATTAAAAATTTAAATTATACAATAAAATTACCCTTAAAAGACTTGGCACTTAATTTCTTTTTTTTTTGTTTTTGTTTTTGTTGTTCGTATTTAAATGACGTATTACAACGTTAATATCACAGGATTAATGCTCTGTTTACACATCTCAAGACTTTTGCTTAATTTCCAATTTAATTGTTCTGCCTTTTATTGACATTGGTCAGCATTTAGATACACACATGTGTCAGCCACAAACATCTCTGTCCACAGCTCCAATGCTGCCTAAGTCCAGATACGTAGTATGGAATGCGAAATACTCTTCTGTAGGTAAGTTTGTCCTTAAGGTTCACCCAGCTAAGCTTGGTTGTTTATGTTTGTATGTTTGTATGTGAGGATGTTTGTGTTTGCCATGGCATTGTATAAATGTTTGAGTATTGGCGTTATCCTGAAAATTGCATTTCGGCACGCAATTAGTGGTTCATTTCGTGCGTGGTCCTTTCTGTTTATCTTGGCTTTCCATATGTTTGTTTGCTTATTGATTTTAGTAAATGCAAAACTTAATTTTATCTCATTACTTGGCAAAAAAATATTTCAATATCCGGAAATTATGGAAGAGGAAACTACTACAAATACTAGTCTGATAGGTAAGATGGAAAATCTTATAGGACAAGTATTTCGAAGTTGATGTTGGTAAAAAAAAAACAAATAATAATGAAGACAGCTTATGCGTACTAGAGAAATATTGTGAAAGTACAAAAAATATGACGATTTAAATGCAAAAAATGCAATGAATGAAAAATTAATTAATGTTTTGACTGAACTTTCAATCATTGATCTTAAAGTTTGCATAAGAAAATGTGTGCAATATCTTAAAATATTTATGCTATTTTTAAGTGGGCATCACGTAGCTTTGGGGAAGATGATGAGAGCGCGTCTCATCTTTTGTGTTTTTGCCCAGCTCATGCACGGCGGCGACTTAGTACTTTAGGAGTCTCCTTCCTTGAGAACCTGAGCCAGTTACAGGTTTTAACTTTAAATAGCATTTTATGCTTTGCAAAAGGTTCTGGGTGGTTTTAAACCCTGAGGTTTTCACCATATATATACGGAATTACAATGGACCAATAGACCTAAGGGGATCCACTAGGGATCACCGGTATAACCTAACCTAACCTAGGTGGGCATCAAGTACATTCCTAAACAACTATTTTATTTTTATCCAGCGTTTTGTAATGTTTCAAGACTCTTGAACAGTTGAATAATATTTTTGCTGGAACGAAAATCGGAATCGAATCAATATATTTTTTTTTCTCTTGAACCGGAACGAAAACCTGAACGAAAACCGGAACGAAAAAAATTTCGGTTCGGTGACCTGCTCTTAAACAACTTCTCTGCTGCTGTCTCTTTCTGTCTAAGTCTTTCTATTGTTTCGACTAGTTGAACCTCGTTACTAATACTAAAATGGCCTATCTCTTAATTAAGCATACCAATTTATTAGCTTGCCAAAATCTTTTACAGTATGGATGGGTATACTGCTATACTCATTACTCTTACAAATCTCTCCTTGTTATTAATTTTATCGGTTTACACAAAAAATTTCAAATACTCATTAAATCTTCAGATTGGGTCCTATCAGATTATTATTTGTTCCAGCTTTAACAAAAGCTGGTAAAACTTTTGCTTTAACTAAGAAAATTAAAACTCGTCTAAGTCAATTTTTTACCAGCAAAGAACAATTATTTATTTAGAGTAAAATCGTGCTATTACCAAAGAGATGACAAAATGTATTGGATTAGAGTAGACAATATATAATTCAATAAAATATGTAATTACTTTAAGAAAATCGTTTTTTATTTCCATTAAAGAAACGAAATTACTTATGGAAAGACTATGTTTTTAACAATGATCATATATTATTGTTTTGCAACTTATATTGAGAGACACATCTGCTGCAATTAATTCCTGTAATTAAGAACAATACTTTTCCAATTATTGAAATAAAATGAGTATTTCTTACTTACTTACTTATATGGCTATAACAACGCGTTACCGGGTTTCAACCTGACGCAACATGTCTCCCTAGGCGCCTCTCCCTAGGGTGTGCGCCTCCTCCAATCTCGTACGTCAAGTCCAGTTAGTGCTTTCTCAACTTTATCACTCTTCCGGAGGTACGGTCTATCTCTACCTCTGGAGGATCTTCGTCTATTCTCATGACATGAACAAGCCAGCGAATCCGCTAGATGATAATTCGCTGAATTATATCAATTTCGTGTTAAAGCTCGTACAACTCGTGGTTATTTCGTATGTAGTCATCGCCAACAAGTAGAGGACTTAAGATCTTACGAAAAACTTTTCTCTCGAACACTTCCAGTGCTGCTTCATCATTTTGTGCTAACGTTTGTGTTTTTACTATATATTTATTAAGATTAGTTTCAGTTTTAATTACAAGAAATGTACCAGGCAGTAGAATTACGTTACATAGTTACTTAAGTTATGTCATCTACCATTTTATTTACAAAGTCACCAACATCTACCATTTAGAGATTGACTTTAAATCAGCCGTTATTTAAAAGGATCAAACACGATCAATAGGGTTTCTGGTATTCTACTTGAATCTCTGTCATTCTTATTTATAAAGTTGCCTCCACCTGCCCTTTTGAGATAGGATCGAAAACGGTGGTAATTTAATAGGGTCCAACTCGATCAACAGAGTTTCTGGTATGCTATGGTCGGGTATGCGGAACAACTGCTCTTCTGTGGTTGAGGGTCTTAGGAGTATTCTACCTAGGTCTTTGTCATTTATCATTCTTATTTATACAGTTAAATACAGTAATGATTTTAAAATCCCTCCTTTAATATAAGTGATATTGAGATCATATGGTTTCTTTCGACGAAGTCATCGGAGCAATCTTTTTGTATTAAAAAACTTGCTAGATTCTTCGTTGATGCGGCCTAATGTATAGGACACTATATAGGTGCATTGTGTACAATAGGCACCCACTTCACCTTTAGTTTAATAAGTAACTCTAGTAATATTGCGATTTCAATAAATCTCATGGTTACGCGCGTACAATGAATTATTAATAATGTTACTGAAAAGTTCGTTTTGAATTATATTATTAGTGATACGGTTTACACTGATCAAAATCATAAAACTGTATTTAATTAAAAATATGTAGTATACAGTTTGATTAATTAGAAGGAGCTTTGATGTTTTAACGATGAACGACTCCATTTTTATGATGCCAAATAATATTTAATTATCGGTGGATTAAAGATTTTTGTACCATAATAAGAAGTGATACCATAATGTACCATAATGAAAAGAGTAGAGGGACAGATTTTTAATTTCAAATGTCAAAAAAATACATAATAAGTGCATATTATCATGAAATAATATACAAGCCAGAAGCTTGGACTACTCATACCATGTACTAAAAATAAAGCTGGATATGTTTACCTTTAATTTTTCATACTTAAATCTTTTTTGTTTGTCATTTCAAAATTTTCTTCTAAATTTCCATTTAAATTTCCATCTTAATTAGTATATATTCTAGCAAGAAAAGTCTACAACAAATCATACCACCATACCATAAAAAAGAACACAATACTTCGAATGACAAAAACAAATGTCAACATCTTACGTGTAATACATTATCCTTGCCATTGCCAAGCCATGCCACAGGATTAAATTGTTTAATTTTAAATATGCTGTCACTTCATTTGTACACAACTAAATGAGAACAAAGAATCCTTAAACTTTTTGGCTTGTTAGTTAGCTTGTTATCCTTGCGTTATACTTGTGCATTAAGAAAAATCATTAACACCGCCACAAGCAAGTAAACAAGCGAAGAAAAAAGGATAACAGATTTTTCTGCTAATTTGAAACAGGAATCCTCGAATCCTTTTGTGCGTGACGGCAACAGCCGGCAGTGCTGTGCAGTATGCCGCCGCACAGTTTGATTGCCTCTGTGCTTGCCTACTTTATCTTCTGTTGTGAATCATGGGCACCGAAGACGACGCCGTTTGAGTGACGAAGGATAAGATAAGATTTTAAGCAAAAGGAGTTGTGTTTTAATTGCAAAAGTCTATAGAGCTTACTTGAATGGTTGATGGGAATGGGACTTAAGTAGTAGGTTGGCAAGAAACTTTCTAAATAAATTGCGTTTCTCTTCCGTACGTTGACAGTTTTCTTAACGCTTCATAATCAGAAAACAAATAAGTTGGCATTTAATTGTGTGTAGTTCACAACAACGAAGCTCGTCGATGGAAGATAGTAGCAAGGCTGATAGAAAGGAATTGCATTCAATATAGTTTCTTTAAGTGAGAGTTTAATTAGTAATATTTTATTTATTTTGAATCGAATTTGCTGAAGAAAAGTTTTGTGTTGGAGTGAAAGTTTATATATGAAGGTGAGACGTACCCACTCTATGGTGATTCGAGTCATATCTTTAAATATTATTTTATGCTTTTCTATAGCGGTACTAAAATAATACCTTAAATCTTGATGGTTCCACTACCTACAAGGATTTTTTATGTTTTTGCATTTATATACAATGAAGTTTAATTTGCCTCGCTCCATGGCTTGATTACATTCTCAATTGTATATTTTCCACCTTTTGCTTGAGTTGATATTAACTTCAAAAGTTTATTTTTCACTTAAAAACTGTAAAAAAGAACGAAATAAGAGATTCGTTAAATGCTTCAGTGGTTTCAATAAACCAAAAACTTTTTAAAGTTTCAAAAATTCTTCAGATGCAGAGGCAGTTTCTGTTACTTTGCCGTTCTGGTTCGGAGCGGAAGTGACGGCGTTGTATATTGTCGTGAAGTCATCGAATTACTTGGCTGCCTCCTTTTAACGCTTGGCCGGCTGCTCACAAGACAAAATTAATTGTTGAATAATTGAAATTTTATTTATATTTACTTCCTTTGCGCGGATTTCCTTTTTGATTTCGACATAAAACCAATTGGGTAGGTGTGCTCATGTAAGCGTAAGAGGGGAATGTCCTGTTGCACACTTTATACCGCTAAATTTTATGTAACTGCTGTTAAAGTAATTTATTAAGGATTTTTTTCAAAAGGATCAGTAAACAAAACTTGAATTCAATTGATTATATTGTAATAGAATATTTAAAAAAAAAATTATACATAATTAAGATATGTTTTAAGCCCACAATCTGGGAGTTTTTACTTATAGTAACTTTGATGAGACTAAAACAAAACTTTTATCACTGGCTTTGGATCAATATCAGTAAACAGAATATCAAATTCGTAGCTTTATCTATAAACTGATAGATAGAAGTTCATTTTGAGATTGCAGTACAATTTCAGATTTGCTTCCAAGTCTTTCTAGGTTTCTGTTAACGATAGATAGATCCTAGTTAGGCTTCCTACGTCAATAAGACTTGTGTAGTGTACTTGGACGTGAATACGTGTTTAAAAGCAAACTAAATCAAAAAAAAAAAATTAAACTAACCATCTTTAAACTAGTACCAACTGCTTCTAATTTATCATCCAATGCCTGGAATATAGGGGTATCAAATTCGACCTAAAAAGTTGTGATGATATAAACTAATAAAAGGACGGCTATATTTTTTTGTCAAAAGTTTAGATTAGGTAAAGTTATATTAAATTGGTAACCTTGATTCCTTTTACCTTTAAGAAGAAACTTGTGAAAAAAATAAACTAATATTGGTATAAAAGTATATTAAATCATAATTACGTTATTGCTTAATAAGAACGCAAGTCTCTTTCAAAATAAAGAAAAAGCAAAAACGGGACTTCGTGGTTACTTTAGTTGCCAATCATTTCTTTATAAATGTATTGCAATCTAAATATGGTTTTTTTTTTCTGAAAGAATTTTGAAATATTAATAAGCATAGATTTATATTTTTATATAATAATATTGTAGCCACGGTTGCCACTTATGGTACTTTAGTACCAAAATTGGTACTTTTCTTTTATTTTTTTTTCGTTTGGTACTCATGTTCAAAAACTGGTACATTTTTGACGACCCAACTTTATTGTGGATATTTAAAATTAATTTTTTTTATAAATGCAACTTTGCACTATTTTATATTTTGTTCATTTATAACACTATGAAAAACACAGAACGAGATAACAAAAAGGTCCAAAAAAATTTTCGACCTTTTTTTACAGAAATGGTACCTTTTTAAATCAATTTTGGTACAGAAAAAAATTTTCAAGTGGCAACCGTGATTGTAGCGTCACAAAGTACTTTTACTTGATTAATAGCAAAACCTTAGGCCTAAATAAAGTTTATGTAAAAGGTGTTAGTTTCTCATAATTAAGGACATTTTTTATATATTTCAAAATAGTAATTTTAATACTGAATTTAATAACATTAATAGATAATAATTATAATAAGACCAAATAATAATTTATGGTCTCCGATCCGCCCGAACCACGAAGAACTTTGTAACAGTGAAGATGCTGAAAAGTTTGCAAAGTCGCACTACTTAAGATCGGACACGTCATGAGAATGCCTGATGAATACTCCATTTTACGCCGTATAATCACGGCGGAGGTAGGTCATGCAGAAGATGGTTCGAAATAGTGACCGATGGAATCAGAATTTATGAGTATCCAAAATAAGGTCTAAAATAACATGCAAAGTAAAATGGACAAAGCTGGTTGATGCAGCTAAAACTCACCCGATCTATAACCACGGCTGCCACTTGAAAATTTTTTTCTGTACCAAAATTGGTTTAAAAAGGTACCATTTCTGTAAAAAGAGGTCCAAAATTTTTTTGGACCTTTTTGTTTTCTCGTTCTATGTTTTTCCTAGTGTTATAAATGAACAAAATATAAAATAGAGCAAAGTTGCATTTATAAAAAAAATTAATTGGAAATATCCACAATAAAGTTGGGTCGTCAAAAATGTACCAGTTTTTGAACATGAGTACCAAACGAAAAAAAAATAAAAGAAAAGTACCAATTTTGGTACTAAAGTACCAAAAGTGGCAACCGTGTCTATAACGCTAAAGTTGATGAATAGACAACAACAAAAATAAAAATGTTAGCAGGCAGCACTATAAATGGCAAAGGCAACACAAACAAATGCTCAGTTGTACTTAAAAAAAAAACCAAACATAAAAACTTTGACTATTATAACAGCACCAAAGCATAACGAACAAATAGAAGAACACAGGTTCAGCCTTCCACATACAAATCTAACACATTAAATTAGAGCAGATAACTGCTGGCTTTTTGCCACAAAGAATATAATTAATTTGAACTTATTTATTAGAATTACTTTCTAAGTGGATGAGAATTATAAAATGAAAACAACTGTTTCTCACAACAGATTTATATTAGTACAATATTAAGAGTTCTGCTTATAACATTACTAACACAAATTAGCTAATATTTTTCCTTCCAATTTGTCAACAAGTTTGTTACTTGACCTTTTGAGAAAAGCCTATGATTTGAATAAGTTATAGTTCTTTGCTATACTTTATATACAATCAAAAAATGTATGTAGCTGCGTATTTATTTAACTATTCACCTAATCTCAAACCCTCCTGTTATATTCTTATCAGTCAAAAACAGAAGAGAAAATTGCTTTCTACAATGTTGCATATTAATTAAAACAATCATTGTTGTTTCCATCTACCATTGCAAGTAAAATAGAGTATGTAATGATAACAAAAACACGCATAAATGGTAACACATCAACGACATAATTGCTGGTCATTTGCAACATAACACATATAACAAGCAACAATAAGAGCAATGGCTGTTAAAGTGTCTGCAACATTTGCACAAATAAACTCTTCATTCGGCAAGGATTGTCATATGCAAATTGCATAGATTGGTGGGACTGGCAATGGAAAAATGTAGTCGAATATGCAACTGAAATTTACATGAATACCTATTACTCGGTGAAGAATGGACATGAATGGGTATGAACTACTAGCCTGCCAATATGCGTTTATCAACGAGTGTTTTAACAATTGAACAACATTGTTTCAACAACATTGCTGCAACAGGAGTTGCAGGCAAGGGATGAGAAGTCACATCCTTTTTGTTGGATAGAGAAATATATTCTTACTAAATTATTACTAATACATCTTTGCAATACATACACATACTATATGCATAAGATTTCTTACTCTTGCCTTAAAAGGAATATTTCATATAGCGGTTTCCTTTTAGGGAATTTTTCATCTGATGGCTCCTAAAGAAAGGTTTAAGTATACCCAAGCAAAAATAGAATAGCTTTATTATTTATTGAAAGTTAAATTATAGTATTGGGGAGAGAAATTTTTGTAAATTGCTTTCAGTTATTTGGTGTCTTGTGCAAAATACAACTCCCACTCATTTTTGTTATCACAATCTGAATTTGAATATGATTCGAGAATTATGCAATCTTTGGAAAGATCGTAGTGATAAAATATTTTACCGATATACTAAAAAAAATTAAAGAATAGACTATATTTTGTGAGTCCCGCAGAATTTGTCAAGAGCATTAAGTTGGATATGTAAAGGATATTAGTATAATACAGTGTTACCCATTTTACGGTTTTAAAAGCAACCATAAAAATTTATGATTGGAACATAGATAAAATTAAAATTTTAATATAATAAAAGGATTATGAAAATATTTGTAGATGCAACATCGCTTAAATATTATGTTATTCGTAAATAAACTCCTGAAATTTTTTTAAAGCTGAGGTTTTACTGGCACAAAACTGGTAACGGCTAACCAGTTATCGAGGCATCGAGAGCTTGGGAATTATTCGCATAAATATAATTTCGGTCTTTGATATAGAAAGAAGTTTAATGGTCCAATGATAAAAATCGAATTAACTTTGTTTTGGCATCTTTGGTCAATTTACATCATCAAAATGTGAAATTACATATTCGGAAATTGTCTCCTGCAACAAATCAAAAACTAAATGTATTTGATGGCTCTTATGATCAACCTGTCATTTTTTATGATTAAAGAAATTGATGATTATATAGCCATTAGAACTTATAGTTTGTATTACAAAGCATCGCTACGCCTTTCTAAGAATCGATTGTAACAATTGTTTCCAGGATTGGAAATAACATTGGCATATGTTTATTGCATCAAAAAGAGAGCACTTTAATGGGTCTCTAATTGATCTAATACAAGAAAATTTCAGTACCAAAGATAAAATTCTTTTTTATGAGCAAATAATTAGACTTAAACTACTTTATAGATGTGTTATTTATGGCAATGCTACTCTCTCCACCATTAGAAAACTTCCATCTACCAGATATATCAATATATTGTACTTAGACGTATGTTAAAAGCTCAATGGTAAATCAGAAATAAAGCTGCACACAAAGACTTGAGAGTTGAGAGTGTGCAAAAGTATATATAGTATATAAAAGATAAAGCGCTGAAATTGTTCGATGCTGTAGAGGCACACACTAATTCTGAATTTAACTCTGTCAAATCTAATACAATATATATTCCGTCAGCTAGATATGCTGGGCTTTAAAGTTTACTTCCATAAAATCATCTGAAAAACTTATTATCTGAATTTAACGGAACTCTTATTACAGTGGATGATATTATCTGAAAGATTACAGATTTTATCCGTTAAATTGCTTTAGGCCCTAACTCGCTTTTGTTCAAGCAAAGAAGAATTGATTTTGAAGAACAAATAAAGACTTTGAATAATTCTACTTTATTTTTTGATCAGAGTGTTATATGCTTTTATGGTTTACATATATCCATTACTGATGTATATTTATAGCTAAGTCAAATAAAAATAAAATTAATTTTCTTTCATTGCAGCACTCTGAAATTAACCCATTGGATGCTTTTATATAGTATAAACTACTAAACCTTTATGGTCCATAAAAGTGGAATGTGCATCTTCGCTTTGGTAAACGTTTGACCATTACTCCACTCTATATAAACGGTCAAATGTTTAAAGAAGTTATGTTTATGCACTAATGTCATGCTAAGGATATGTAAAAAAGTAATTCAACATAATAGTTTTAAAAAGGAAAGAGTCAAGGAAAAAGAAATAAAAATTCCCAGTTGTCTAATTTAAAAAGTTGTTATCGACATTATTGCCAGCAATTTTACAATTTAAGCACTTTTTCCCAAGCAAACACAAACGAATGAAATTAAATGCCAAAAAATGCAACATTGTGCTTAGGTTGCAACAGGACTTAGGACTGCTTAGAAGGACTATATGTGCCTGCATCTGTGTGGAGTGTGGAAGTCGGTAAATATTTATTGTATTTGTTTGGCATTTAAAAGCCAAAATTCTATAAACTTTTGTTCAAATAAGAGTTAATGTAACTATTTTCGGGCAACATTATTGCTGCCATTATTGTTTGTATTGTTCTGCAAAACTCATTAAAATAATGCATTTAAAAACACATCTCCATTGTCTAACATTGATTAAAT
Source organism: Teleopsis dalmanni (assembly GCF_002237135.1). NCBI lineage: Eukaryota > Metazoa > Arthropoda > Insecta > Diptera > Diopsidae > Teleopsis > Teleopsis dalmanni. Next base: position 59,141,604 of record NC_051846.1, on the reverse strand, counting down.
TTAGTACACCTCCGCCCCAATATTTGCATAAATTCTGCATAAAAAGTCGAGCGAAAGTTGTGTGCATTTGTTGAAATTAAATTTTCTCAGCCACAATCGAAGTTATTTTGTTTTATTTTGCGGAAAATTGCAAACCACAACGAAAATTCGGTTTGTCCTTTTTGCTCAAAGTATTTGTGAGAAAATAATGATGTCTTAAATCCTAAGATAAATTGACATTTGTGCAGTCTATATGTGACAATTCAATATTGACTATGAATAGTCATTTTCTTCTAAGTAGTTTGCGTGTTTCGATAATCTAATAGAAAAGCATAGAATTGATTTGCATTGCACTACACTTGATTTGTTTAGTAAACTTTTGGTTCGGGAATGAGTACATGGTTAGCTTAGATGGTTGATAGGGAAATGAGTACGGAAATCACTTTCATAGAGACATGGAAAGATTTAATAAAATTTCAAAAGGGGTTTTTTTATGCCAAAAAATATTATTTCTAAATTCTATAGTTATTTATTAGTTGTCCTAATAAAACTGAAAAAATATTTTATATTGCTTTAAAATGGATTTTACATAAAAATGGCATAATTGTTTTATATTTATTGGGTTAAATACGGCAGTTAATAGCATTATTTAATAAGTTCAGGAATGCATTTGCCAATAGAAGAATCAAAGCTTCAATATCATTTTATTATATCATATCTCATAACACTATAGTTAAAATTTCATATCGAGGTATTTGTTTATTCATTGTAAAAAGATATGTAAAGGATTATTTAATAAGTTTAGGAATGCATTTGCCAATAGAAGAATCAAAGCTTCAATATCATTTTATTATATCATATCTCATAACACTATAGTTAAAATTTCATATCGAGGTATTTGTTTATGCATTGTAAAAAGATTTAAGCGCAATATATATTTATATCGTAAAATTTACGTCAGTTGTTTAAGAAGAAAAGGTTTATACGTGAAACTATTTGTTTAAGAGTGATCATACAAGTCTTAAAGATGAACCAGCTACGGACGTTCACGTAGTACATCAGCACTAGATATTATCACAAAAATATATGACATGGTTTTAAAAGATCGTCGTTTGTTCAAGAGAGTTTTTATAAAAGTTTTAGGTATTTTATTAGATACAATAAGCAGTCTTATAAGCAGCTGTGTGATAATAAGTGCTGAATCTGCTTAAAATGCAACAAAATCGAGTTTTAGTGCACTTTTGTCAACAACATGAAAAGGGATTTATAAAGTAATAAAAGGAAAATTCCATATTAATCATGGTCTACCAACTTTAACTCCTGTCAATATAAGAGACTAAAGAATGACGGGAATCATGCTTTTTGAATAAAAAACGGGTTCGTCTCCAGTAATTAGCCTAGAATGTATTACCGCATTTGTTTTTTTTTTTTGGGATGCGAAAACAAATTTTTACGTTCTAATTATTATTGCGACCTTCCCATTGAAGAGAATGCAAATATTCTTGACCTGTCACCTAAAAAACTAATCTGAAATAGATGAGGCGAAAAATAATATGCATATTCCCCAAATTTAGCTTCATTTGACTTCTGATTCTTCTCAGAGCTTGAAAAATTCTTTGGTAGACATCGATTTTCATCAAACAAAAAAGTGTAGTTTCGATACAGGGCTATTTTGCAGATTATCTGGAAAACTATTGAGCATAAATTTTAAGTTTCATTAGAATAAATGCATTAAAGTCGAAAATAAATATAAGCGACATTCAAGTATAAAATCTTGTTTGCAATTAAAAATCTGTTTTCTTATTTCAGCTCTTCTGTAATTATTGATAAACCTAGTTAAAGCCGAATTATCACCAAGAAACATCTAAATTATATCTGTTTCTATAATCTTCATTAGATTGTGTAGCCACTTGAAAATATTATACATTTTTTATGTATGTACATTAGGGTGCCATTAAGGTATATGGGCAATTTATTTTTCGTAAAATCGGTTGACGGCACCCCCCCAGATCGGTTCATTTTACTAAAAAAATAATCTGTGTAAAATTTTAGTTCAATTGGATAAGTGGAAATGGTGCCCCAAGAGCCTCAAAGATTGGAAAATAACGATTTTTTCCATAAAATTCTTCTTTGATTGCTTATATCTCCGACATATTTAATTTTACATGAAAACTGTCTTCATAAAAGTTATAGATCTATTAAATAATTTCAGCTTGTATTTGCTTTTATTCAATAACTATTAGAAATACAGAAAAATTTTGTATAAGTTTTTTTTTTTTTTTTTTTTTTTTTTTTTTATTTATATTTAAACAAAATGAAGAGTTTAAATTTACAACAACTAGTCATATTGACTAACAAGAGGTTTTTTTTTATTACAAGTAGGTTTATCTAAGTCTATCTAGGGTGAGCATATAGATACGAACTAGTCATCTCCTTGCTGGTTGAAACGCCTCAAAAGGTCATTAGGTTTGAAGCGGCATAAGCGTCTGTGAGTGACATCACAAAGTACATAGTAGCGCTGGAATGGTGCTGTTTAAGTGTTGTCTCAGCCTGTCATAATGTTTTTTAGCAGCCTTCTGAATTTCTTGTTTGACAGTAGGTCTTTCAAGGTCACGATGTAGATCAGAATTTCGCACATACCACGGAGCGTTAACTGCATCCCTGATTGCTTTGTTTTGAAATCTTTGCATCATATCGATTATATGTTTTTTCGCACAGCCCCAGATTTGGACACCATAGAGCCAGACCGGCTTGAAGACTTGTTTATAGATCATAAGCTTGTTTTGCTGAGATAATTTAGAATTCTTTCCAATAAGCCAAGTTAACTTTTTGTATCTTATTTTTAGCTCATTTAATTTTTTCTTGACGTGTACCTTCCATCTCAGTTTAGCATCTAGACTCATACCCAGATATTTCGCAGAATTTGCAACTGGAATTTTTACGCTATTTAGAAATAATGAAATTTGATTTTCTCTTTTGTTAGTAAAGTCTACATGATTAGATTTTGAACTGTTTACTATCAGCTTCCATTTATTTGTCCACTGTTCAATTTCTTGAAGAGCGATTTGAAGCTTAGTGGTAGACACCTTGTTGTTTGGACCTGTAGCCATTAATACCGTGTCATCTGCAAAAGTTCCAACAATACATCTTGGGTTCACTGGCAAATCATATGTGTACAGCAGGTACAGCAATGGGCCTAGTATACTCCCCTGAGGGACCCCGCGATTTATAGGATATAATTTCGAATACGCGTCAAGTAGTTTAACTCGATAGTACCTTTCACCAATATACGATTCCAGTAGTTTACAATATTGCTGTGGCAGGATAGTGTTTAACTTATATATCAGGCCAGAGTGCCAAACCCCGTCAAAAGCCTTTGATATATCCAGAAACACAGCTGAACAAGTTTCTTTGTTTTCTAAAGCCTTTTTTTATTTCGTGCGTAACTCTGTGTACTTGTTCGATTGTTGAGTGTTTTTTCCGAAATCCAAACTGATGATTTGGGATAAGATTTCTTTGACAAACTACTTTTTCGAGTCTTTTACAGATAAGCTTTTCGAACAGTTTTCCTATGGTTGGCAGGAGAGAGATTGGTCTATATGAAGTTGGAGAATGTTGGTCCTTATCTGGTTTTAGAACCATCACCACTCCAGCAACTTTCCAATAGCTAGGGACATGATTTAATTTTATACTCGCATTAAATATCTGTGCAAGTTTGGCTACTCCTTTTGGAGGTAGCTTTTTCAACACTTCACTAGTTATGAGGTCATATCCTGGTGATTTCTTTAATTTCAATTTTTTGATTTCCCCAGTTACTTCTTTATTTTTTATCCGCATAATAGCTTCATCATCTATGTTGTCATTTGGCTCTATATGATGGGTTTTTATGTAAAATTAAATATGTCGGAGATATAAGCAATCAAAGATGAATTTTATGGAAAAAATCGTTATTTTTCAATCTTTGAGGCTCTTGGGGCACCATTTCCACTTATCCAATTGAACTAAAATTTTACACAGATTATTTTTTTAGTAAAATGAACCGATCTGGGGGGTGCCGCGGGCAATTTTCCGACTTTCGAAAATTAATGGCACCCTAATGTACATATATTGAATACTTAAATGGAAATAAATGTTAAATCACAGCTTAAATCTTAGCAATAATTACTGAAATATAGCAAAATGTGTTTTATTAGAGACTGGTATAACAGTTATGGTTCTCTTTAAGGGGTTTAACGCATGTTGTCATCCTTCATTGTGACGATTCTGAACTATGAAACTTAAAGTGACAACTAATTTTCTTTAGATTCCATTTGCTTTTGTAGATAATTTAATTGGAAAATGTTGTTAACAAAAGGAAGTTTATCTTAAGAACAACATATTTTGCATGCGTACCGCATCATCATCTGAGCAAACATATAAGTCAACTCGTAAGTGAACCAAGTGTGAAGAAATTCATTAACACTTTCTTAGACAAGTCGAAATGCATTCAGGTACTTAGAGAAAGCATTTTATTATGAATTCAAATTGAAAATAACAACAAAAGCGACTTAAGAGATGTGATTGTCAAAATAGTTTAAGACTAATAGAATAATAGCAACTATAAGGAAAAGGACATTCTAAAGAAATAAAGTCTGAATCAATATTCTTCCTTCTACAATTCTTAAAATACAATATAAAACACTAAAATTATTTTTTTCAAGAACATGGCACAAAATAAAAAAATTATTTAAAGCAGTTTAAGGATATTATTTTTGGTTGAACGCAAATTAAATTTTAATTAAGATACCATTAAATTTAATTTAATTTACGAAATACTTTCACATTTGTCTATTTGTTTTGTACTTAAAAGTACAAAAAAGACTAAATAACTACGTGATTATTTAAAACTTTTTGAAAAAAAAAATTAACGGAAAGTAGGAAAAAGTTTTACTTATTGCCACTTCCGCTTCCGTTACCACACTAACCATTTTCTTCAGCATTACATGTGCACTTAAGTAAATGTTTTGTGTTGAGTTTTCCGCTCATGTTATGTCGCTTCTCCTGCCCCTTTTTTATGATGTGTGACTTAAATTTACTGTGGCAGTTTTCCTACAACAACAACTAAAAAAGAAAAAAGAACACTTTACCAAAATTTTCTTTTTCCTTCTGTATCAAGTCATTTGCATATGTGGGAAATTTTTTTTCCTTTCTCAGTTCTGACTATCGAAGGTAGTTGACTTTCTTTAACTTTTCAAAGGATATTAGCAGAACTGCTGGTTTAGTACTCACATTTGCATATCGTTTACTTTTAATGTGTTTATGGCGTGAATATTTAATAGCAAAAACTTTCGAAAGAAAAGTAAGAATTTCGTAAAGTTTTTCCTTGGATGTGTTTTTTCTTATTTTGAGGAGTTGAGGATAAAGTGGTTAATAACTGATTTGCTTACTTTAGTGGTATTAAATTTCAATAAGCTTGCAGGAAGCAATTATTTATTAGTTAGTAAGAAGGATATGCTTTGTAGTTTGCACTCATATAAAAATATTTAGAAATAGTAGTTTAAAATTTAAAATTTGAGGAGTATTTCATTATAGAAGTGAAGTTATAATAGAAAAATTAAATATATGCCAACCAAAATCTAATCATTCCATACGGTAGACATAAATATCTCTTTTCGGTTCCCCATAAAAGCTAGGCTTTTATTTTGCACACAAGATAAATTTAACATTGTGATCAAAAAAATAAGCTGAAATAGAGTTTTAAATTAAAAATCATTTATTTCTCTAAATATATTTCATTGCTTTCAATGTACTTTCTTCTCAACGCTCTATGGGTTCACATACAAATGTGTGCGAACACTTTCCCAATTTTAGCAACGACACCTGTTGTTGCAAATTGGATTTTTGGCATGGCACGATAATCGAAACAACTGCTAACTGCCACAAATTTCTAAATGATTTTAGAGCAATGAATTTGGTCTTACGCACACTTCGCAGAGTATCCCATTGATTGGTCTAATTTGAAACAGTTATCATACCTTTTCTATAATCCAGATAACTAGAAAGCATTGTTTGATAGGCTTCAATGTGACGCTGCATTTCTTAACAGATCAAAACAATATATTTATAGCAACAACGAGGTATATTTTTGAACACAAAATTTTTGAATTCCCTGATATTCATCACCTGTTGTTGATAGATATTCAAGACACTATTTGTAAAAAAACATTAAAGACTTTTGAACAGATAAATCCAGTTTATCAATGTGCAAGGGATGGTCCGGAAATAAAAGACTACTATACTGCAGCAATTACCGACATAACACAAGCATTCAACAAAATATGGCGCACCGGACTACTCTACAAACTGAAATTGCATATACCACAGAGCTTCTATTCGTTATTAAACTCTGATATCAATAATCGATATTTCATGATCAAAATAGAAAACTATAATACAAAAATTTTCCAGATAAAAGGTGGCACACAAGAGAGTGTACTAGGTCCGCCCCTCCACATAACGTATACCGCAACCTTTGCTAATGACAGACCTTTAAGACAATCAAGTGTGGCTAAACAAATGGCACATTAATGCTAATGAATGCAAATCTACACAAACCACATTCACTCTTCGCCACGGTTACTAACTACCATTTACATTAAATAATAACGTATTACCGCAATCCGATCACGCGAAGCATCTTGAGAGTTCATCTTCAATGGGTTCTCACCTGGAAACATCTTCTTATGTCCTAAATAGTAGTTTATAGCGCGATCGTCACATCCTATCAGTTTTTGAAACAATACAAACAGTCTGTGAAAACTACCAAACAACACTTTCAAATCATCCGAACCCACTAGCGCATGAGCTGTTATCAGATATCAACCATTCACGTCGATTAAAAGATTTGGATTTGCCAAAAAGAATCCAAAATACGTGAATCGTAATAGTAAACTCATTAATATTAAACATTTATAGCTAACTACTTATTCATTATTAGTTGTAATTTAATCTTAAACGGTGTTTACTACTGAGTGCCCCGCACATGCGTATATAGTAGGAGATGCATATTTTCACGTGTGGAATTAAAAGGTGTTTATCCTTCTTGGTACTGGCTACACAATTTGTCTTTGTTCCGAGAGCGTTTGTTATTGTTTGAATAAATACTAACTCCACGGTATGTAATCAAAATTGATAGAGAAGATAGAACTCTATTGTGGTTACTTGTGATACAACTATTTTCCGTTAATAATTTCTTCTACTTATTTGATATATAATTGCTTACTTTGTACTATAAATTGTACCTCTAAAAATTGCTCAGCTATTTATTATGTCGATTATATACACCTCTTATTAATTATAATTTCGGGTATATTGAAATTACATTTGATTTCAAAAATTTTAACATTGTTTCAAAAGCCACTACAAAAGGACATATTTAATAAACTCTTTTTTTTATAATTTATTAATCTATTTCGTGTAAAATAATGTAATCATTATTCAAGAATATGAATAAATAGGTATATATATATGCATATATACTTTCAATATCGTATAAGTCACATTATTATTTTATCTACCATAAATTAAATGTTTTATTATTCATCAAACATTAAGTTATATTGTGTATATAACATACTTTAGACTTCAAATCACATTAAAAATGTACATGACACAAAATAAATCTAATATATTGACTAAAAAATTAAAATTTGAATATTTTATTAGGAAACGTATTTGAAAATATTTACTGATTCCAAAAAACGCACTCACTCAATATGTGTAAAAAATTAAACGCAATAAATCAGAAGGAAGAATTCATCACAAGCCATGTTTTTACTGCCCAAGTATCTCCCTCGCGTATACAAAATTAAATGTGATATTGAATAGAAGAAAGGACCTTTTGACACAAATACAAAATATTAAATAAAACGAATCACCAATGAAGTATTTAAGAAAAGAACTATTTACCAATATTGCTCAATGATGGATCGTAAATAACTTATGTTCGCTCTAACCACTTCTGTACGGTGTCCTTAACAATAAAGGACACACAATCATTTGAGCAAATCCCCTAGAAGTGACGTAACTGAAAGCCTATTCTTATAAGGAAGTTGACACTTCTTTCCTCACAATTTTCCCATGTAAGTTTACTACACTACACTTTACACACAATGGATTGACCCTTGTGTTGTGCTTAACTCGTATTGTGCAATTCTCTGGACAATGGTCACTTGATGATGCAGGCGCGTCAATAACATTTTATTTCTTAGTTATTTTTTATTTGCTACTTTACTTTTATATTCCAATAAAAAAAATAAAATGAAATAAAACAACATTAATGCAAAAGTATTTGCACGTAAGGACGAACGGAAACAACTCGTAAAACTACCGAATTGTGAATTATGTCCTGACAGTTTTTTGCCCTCACAATAATAAGGAATATGTGAAATGCTCGTAATAAGAAGAAGAAAAAGTGAACAATTCATTTTTTATACCCGAACTCGTATTGTTGCTTCTCCAAGTAAATAAAATTCGTATTTAAACGCTGCTCAATGTTCAGTTTTATGCATGTAATCGTAAATAAATTTTATTGGTTATTTTGTTTGGACGTCGTAAAGCTACTGAGATGAGCTCAGATTTGCAATGGAATTGTTGTGGCATGATGGCGCCAATATTGTGTGGTGGAATCGAATTTCATACACTAAAACATAGTTTCTTGTTCTATTATTAAATCAACAATAAAAATATTATTATTCATTCTCAATTATACTTAACTGATCAGGAACGATTATCGATATGGATCCGTTTTATAAAAATTAATAAGAAGTCAATTCTGTCTATTTTAAAGATATTTATAAAAAAGGAATATCAATTATTCAGATTTCTGAAATATTTAGATGAAGAATCATGTTCCATTTTAACATGTCTTTCTACCGCCAAGACTTTCTAAACCACTTATAGAACGCATCATCATAAATTAAAAAAACGCAAGCTATTAGCATGTCTAAGCTAGCACTGATGCATTACATATAATATATACAACTATTTCTCGAAATATATGCAAAAGCTAGTCATTTTGATCTATTGGTTCTTTTTAACTTTACTTTATATACAATCGAACTAAGTCTGTCGTAAACCTCTTAGGTCTACTCAATTATCTGACAGAATACAGTGTAACATATTTATGCATCTTAATTATCAGAAATCTGGTACAATCTGGTATATTATAATGAATTGTCAAGAAATGTTTCTATCTCTTCCATTTATGTAAGTCTTTGATCAGGAAATCAATAAAGTAGTTGATGAAACTATTGATAAAAGATAAAAGTGCCAAAAGATTAACATCGGTTCAGTCAAGACATCAGTACTGAATTACCTACAATAGTTCCGCTGAACTAACAGATGTGTCATAATATTATTAGCATAAAAGTCAATAATTGGGATACTGACAAATACGTAGTTGACCGAATTTTTATTTCCGAATCAAAATTGAAATTAAACGGAGCGTTTTTAAATGTAAACTAACTGTTGATAAAGATTAGATACAATACGATAATATTAAAAGTAGTGATCGAATATATTAAACATTTCCACTGGCAGTAGATATGTGAAATGGAAACAATAGAGCATCATCCTCAATTAGTTAAAAAAGTCGTTTTTATTATGGAAGGGATGCTTATGAAAGTATTATAATTATAAGTATAAAATTGGGCATAATAGAGCTATCCGGATGCCCAGATAAATTTAAGAATCTGACAAATACCATTACTGCTAGAAATATTGCTCAGTGAATTAAAGTACGAGATACCCAAAAACTTAAGCTTGGTTATGAATATGCTTGGATACAATAGCTGTTCAGGAGACTACTTCTTTGCTGGTAGATATGTACTAGAAGATATTTGGCAGGACAAGACTAGGTAAGCTTCATGTCGTCTCCCATAATGTCCAATGTTCCGTTAGGATCATTATTGTATACATAACCCGATACACCTGAGGAAGTCACAGCCTCAGGTGAACCTTTATTTCGAAGAAAACCTATCACTTCTCATGAATGATTTCTCAAAATCATTTATTATGAGCTGCCCACACGATTTGATTTTATCGCAAGCAATTGAAATGGTTCCCAAAAACAGAAAGCTTGAATTTATTATTAAGTAATTTTTTTTGTTCCAAAATACTAGGAGCCGCTGAGAGACAAGCATTATGACTTAACTGGTCTGCTTTCATGAATACACCGCATACTTATTACTTCATCTAATCGGTTTAATATTTGCTAAAAGATCAATTGTACAACCTTTTATCACTGGCCTATAATATAATCACTGGCCATAATTTTTGAATGTTTACTTTCAATTTTTCAATAAAGGAAAAATTCTTCCAACTGAAAATGGCGAAAAGTAGTCAAAAAACTGGGCTACAATGTAGTTGTGTTTGGTATTTAAAGGAATACATAGCTCCAGTCAATTCAGCTTTTAAACTATTAATTTCAGTTAGTAATAGTAGCTATAATTCTTAGCTAATATTATTAAGTACAGATGCGTTTCAAAGAAAAAAAAATTGAGTATTACAGATTTATTTTAAAAAAATTAACCTAACGTGTATCTGAAAGGAATATTAATATATGACTTTTAGTTAATATGGCAGACATTCAATGTCCTATTTACGCGGCATTAATTTCAGCTTCTGTTCGTTTTGACATAAAAGGATATTTATTTTATAAATGCCTTAAATATTTGCAATTTAGTGTCAAATGTCAATGTAACATTTACAAAAATATTGCAATAACTATTCTTTTTTATACAAAAACCAACAAAAAACCCTAAAAATGTACACAAAAATTATATAAAAAGAAACCAGCAAAAAGCAATAAATTCTGTTGTGTCCGAAAAATTGTAGATACATTTTTTTTGTGGTGGGCCCTTTTAAACCCTTTTAATGCAAACCCCTTCCTTTTTTACATTAACAACATAATTTGAAGTGTCATTAATGTCCATTACGCTAACATGACGAATAAACATTTATAAAAAATAAGAACCAAAAAAATAATATAAAATAATTTATGTATCCAAATGCTGAAGAGACCATAGCGAACCGAAGAGCCCATTGATGGCCACAATTCGAGTAAACGCACAAGTGGGCAATACACTACTTACGCCTAAGTGACCACATGTGTACAATATTAGCAAAAAAGGACAGGAAGGATATAAGAATTATACAGCAGAATTGTGGAAAAATATAAAAAATGTTAAAAAAGAAGAAAAATCGGTTAAAGGGTTGTTAAGCTAAGCTGGATAAAGAAAAACGCACTGGTGGTCAGTTGGAAATAATTTTATTAAGCTGCAAAAATAATTGTGGGAAGAGGGAATATGTATCGAAAAACAATAACTAATCAGCAAAATGTATTAAACATAATAAGCAGGATAAGTGCTTGTAACAGCACTCTCCTGTCTATATCTTAAATAATATAAATTAAATTGTTATCCATAACTTCTAACAAATTCTGAACAGAAAAAAAAAATATATTGTTAATAATATTTTATGGATGATGAAGAATTGAAACCGAGTGAAGTTGCACAATTAATCGATCAGTGATGCTTGTCGCTGTACTGCGATTTATCCTTAATAAAACGAAGTAGTAAAATATATTTATGAAGCATAAAAAGTTATGCCAAACAATGACATAATTTTTTTAATACCATTTTCAGGATAAAAATCTTTGTTTTTGTATTAAAAGTCAAACACATAAAGACCCAAAAAAACTATATATTTTCCCTTTCGACTAGTGATGCGTAACCTAAGAGCATGCCACATACATTTCTAAAGTGAAAGGATTTTCGTACCTTTCATGGATTCAATAAAAAAAGGGTGCCAAAAATGCATAAATTGTAATATTTACACATATGCGGTTCATATTTCAAAATTGGTTTTTCCGGGGGAAAGGATTCCAAATAGTAACTTGATTTACACCCCTTTTCCGTCGCACTACCAAACTCACTGATTTTCGGTATTATCTTTCCTATTTGGTAATTTATGAAAATTGATTTATAATTACATTTGCAAATATAGTGAATGAATATGTTATTTTTCACTAAAAGCACGGGTTGAGGAGTGTTTTTTGTAAATTACATGAAATATTTTGATGGCTTCATACGCATTTTTCCAAATTTAATTTATTGCTGATTTTTGGTTGCAGAAGTAAATAAACGGGAAAGTTAAAAGCGGTACTAAATCAGAAAGGATTTTTTGCAAAATTTGCTAACGTGTTCATATATGAATAGTCGTATGTGTCTGGTGGAACATATGCAGAAAAGGGTTCATGTCTGAAAGAAACGTGTGTTTTGCATACGTTTCCGTTTTCGCGAAACTCGGCTTCCTTCCTATTACTTTGAAAATACCGCTTTGCTATCATTTTGCGGTTGAGTCGTTTAAAGAATGTCAGCGTAGTATTCAAATATTTTATTTACTTTATTTATCTTTTAGTTTCATATACTAGTAAGTTAGAGGAAGAGAAAATATGGGGATTAATGAATATTATTTTTGATTGAGATTGTTCATATCTGCGAGTATCATAATCAATACTGCATACATAAAATACATAAAATCAAATATAGCATAAGGATACTCTTGAATTTTACGCAATAAATTGTAATCATATGATATATGATATAATACATAAGCACTAACTTAAATCACAACAGCAACAACAACATTATTGATTAAATGTAATCAGATATTATTATAAATACCATATAGACTATAATTTCTTCTTCTTCTAATTTGCAATACAGTCCAGTTTGAACCTCGGCTTCCCTCAAGAACTGCCTCCATCTGTCCCAAACTTTTGCTACTCTCTTTTAGTTTAGTATTTCTATGCTTATTACATCACCACATACGTTTTCATCGCATTTTGTTTTTGGCGTACCTCTGTGCCTGGTTGTCATCGACTTTGCGTTGTATGTGCTGTTCGGCTTTTTCTCCGGTCCAATTATTAATACATGAACAGCTCAGAAGAAACGGTGAGGTGAATGTAGCAAAAAAGATTTTAAAATTGTTATGGACCAGTTATATGGGTAATAACAGATGTCAATTATTTACTAACATACACTAAGTTACCTTCTGTCATATTAGCGCTTTGTTAAAAAAAAATTGGTGTCTTAAACACCCGAAGACAGCATAGTGTGTCTTTGACAGAAAAATTTCTGGAACTGAATCGAGCAACTCACTCCTGGGTTCAACGATTACTTATAGCATCCTCATCGAAAATAAACTCTTCGTCAAGTTTTTGCAACAGTTTTATTTTTAGTATTGTAGTCAATAACTTGATTATCGTCGCATTTTAAAATCAGTAATCAAGTCATTCCATTCTTCTTCAGATTTTAGAAGCTCAACAAAGCAGCAAGCACTTATGTTGAATATTGAAGATGGAAGTAGATGTATTTAGAGATTATATTGTATTGGCCAGTGCGCACTTGTTTTTTTTTTTTTTGATATAACATATTAAAAACATAAATCAATTGAACAAAAAAATAAAAGTATTGGACTCTCGTAATAATTATTATTGGTGAAACTGCAGGATTTACATCATTAGTACAAAAATGCTGAAACCAGTGAATTTAACGAGTCAACGCAAATTCTGAAACCAATAAGTAGCCGAACAAACTTATGAGGGATATCCACATTTTTACTGCAGTTATATATAACACCGGTTATATTATTATTATAATCAAATATTAAACCAGAATATATGTCTGTTATAAGTATGTATAATGAGTATAACTATTATAAGTAACTTAGCAACTGTTAAAGAATAACTCTTTACTTTCACTTATTTTACTTATCTTATTCTCTTAAAAAAGCTTTATATATATGTTGTATTAGATTTAAGAGTTAAGATAATTGGAAAATAAAGTTGGTCATTAAAATACACATCTCGTGAAGTGATCTTAAAAAATATAGCAATATCACAATTAATAACATCATCAATTATAATGATAATAAATAATAGTTAATATAAATATTTGAAAAAAAAAGTATAAAACTGAGACTATAATTTACCGAATTTTTTAAGTATATATTAAATATGTTATATTTATATTATAATAAATTTATTATAGTAATAAAAAAAAACACTTACCAGTTTAAGTTGTCATGCTTTGGCGAAAGGAAAAGGCTGAAAAGAAATTTGTATGATATTTATAATTTCAGACAAACTATTGATATATATTATATGTGATAGCAAGTACAAGTACATGATATTGAGTTGAAGAAGTATCTTAAGTCCCAAGTAAATATGGTTCAAATTTTTTCAATAATACTACGCAAAACCATAATCCACTAAGAATAGAACATCACAGTGCGCGTTTAAAATTTTAAGAAAAAATGAATTGATTCCAAGTTCTCCTCATTTAATTTATTTATTTATTTTTGGTTCCAAAAAAATATGTCACAGAAGTAATAAATAAAATTGAAAACTTAAAACGAAAAAATGTCACACGCTTTTCATTTCCGCTAGCTTCACAATGCACAACAAATGAATTTGTACTGAAAAATATGTTAACAAGGATATTATTGCGCTTCTGCCAGTGTTAACAACGCAGCCACTAAATGCCCTCAAATTTTGTTTCATCCTTGCCATTTGCAAGGACACCGAAATAAAGTTCAACAAACCAAACAACAGCGTAGGAAAGAATTTCAACAAAGGTTCCGAGAGAGCCTTAGACATGTCTTACATGCCTGGAGATAATGCAGAAGTAAGACTTCCCCACTTGCCAAGGACACTGGCAAACTAAAGCAACACGACATAGTAGTACGTGAAAGCCATAAATCAACAAGTTAAGTCAGAGCTGTGCACTAAAGCTTTCCGGTTCAGAAATGACGAAAAAACACAATAAAACTTAAACTTAAAAAAGGAAGCGGAAATACACACATGCAGTGCAATTGTAAGCAGGCAAACGTGTACATGTGTTTGCCAAATTACACACTCTCCTCCTCTCCTCTCCTGTCCTCTCCGCCTGCCAGCACAGATAATTCCTGCATTTATTTGTACATATTTTGGCTCAGATAAGTAATCGGGCTTTTTTAATTTAAAAAAATTGAATTGATTTCTAAAAAAGGACGAATGAGTTTTTTGCAGTTTAATAAAAAATTCATGAAAATTTGTCAGCTTGTTGCGACGCTATTAATCACAGTTTGTTGCACTCATTTTGGTAACAGGACGCTTTATGCTAACGTGATTCATTGTGAAACCAGGACCAACAAGACATACAATAACAACAACAATAATAACAATAATAGCATCACATATGATATTATTTTTGTTGCAAATTTCAATATGATTTATGGTTGTGCCAAGTGACAACTTCAATTCGTATTTGGTAAGGAAAATAATAAATTATCCTTTTCGGTTATGAAGTTGAATATTTTAAAATGGTAAGTTAAAAATATGGAAAAAGATTTTTGCATAAATCTTGAATTATCTATTGAATTTGGATGTAGAAGTTATATCTCAGAAGAGAATTGGCTTGAAAAATATTAACATAATGTTTGACAGACAATTCTATAAATACATATTTCTGTATACATATATAGATATTTAGGTATTTATATGTTCACTTGAAATTAACTTAGTGAAAACCTATATCCTTGACACGATACCTTGAGCCATGTTAATTCAAATCGATTTATGTTAACACGCACATATAAACACATTCTTTAACCGTATCAAAACTCATTAGAGTCTCCGTGTAATGAATATTGGAAATGCATACTAAGATCTGCTGAATTAATGCAAAAGCGACTACGTGTACTGCACTTAAACGACTTACGCATTTTATGTCGTAAACACAGTATATAATGTCCATATAATCTTTCAGTAATATACGAAATAATTACTAGAATAGCAATACATATCTGGAAAGCAAATGGAGACTGGATTTATATACATTATTTCTTAAAATAGGGTGATCATGTTTTAACAGGCCCTGTTATTGTGTAGTCTTTAAAATATTTTTATAATATTCAGGTTATCTGATGTACTTATCAGATCGATTAATACAAGAGCGATCGTATACATATTTTAAGCAAATAAAGGTTACGAAAATATTGCAAAATTTTTGATTATAAAATTTTGATTTGGACATTGCCTTTAGATATACAAACAAATTTGATAAGTATAATAAAATAATAATAATTCTAATAAAATTCTTATTCGGGATTAGAAATATGAAATAGATTATTCTCAATTTTGATAAGCAACTTCACTAGAAAATTAACTGTAAATACAATGATCTGTATAAGGAGTCAGGTCTACAACAATCTGAAATTTTGGTTACGGATACTTAAAATAATGCGTAGCAAATATATATATACACACAAATACTTAACTAGACTAAGTAAATTAAGAAAACAACTGGACTGTTATGATAATATTGCCTTTCACAGCGGGTGCTGCGACCCAAAAATTAGCAGAGGTATGGGTAGACCTTGCTGCTTACTACGGAAGAAGTTATACTAAACACATAACTTTAATTGGTACTGGTGGAAATTTATTCAATGGACAATCGACACATAATCTAATTACATATTACACATAATAGTGGTAATGTCAAAGTTCATGGAGTTGTCAGTGATAGAGTGTCGGTCATCAGTATGGACAAAAGTTTGTATCACTTTAGGTTTCTGACGAGGAATATGTTAGAAAAATGCCAAATAACAGCTATTTAAAGGAAGTGCCGGAATACGTATTGATGTGTCACTACAACAACAAATCAAACCCAGACATTTTTAGGACTCTAAATCTTCATGATAGAATTAAATAAAATGATAGAATTAGATATAATACCAATAGTGATAATTCATAGTTCATAATCGAGAAAAAATATGTGCTTCAAAATTTGGTAAATCTAAGTTATTAAGTAAAGCTATTTTATAAGAATTACTAAACATAAATACACTACATCTATAATATATAGGTTCCTTTTCTACTTTTAATTATTATGAAAAATAAAATAAATTGCTTTATATTGATAGATAAAATTCTTGATTCCTACTTCAAAATATAAAAAGTAAGCTTGGCCCTTCAACGCAATATTTTGATTATATCCGTAAATATGACCAGACTAATTCGTAATTATATGTTATGTCGCATATTTTATGATTACCACTTTGCAAATGCATAATTAAAAATAATTTCTCGATTAAAGTACACATGTGCATATTTTTGAATGTTATGCAAAATCATCAAATTTTACAATCAGCCATCAAAAAGATTAAATAAGTTTAACTCGTGGGCATATAAAATAATAAAACCGCTGCATAAATGACATGAAAGTGCATGTGTGCACATGTCTGTGCCAATTTACGATATTTAGAATTTTACAATTACAACGCGGAAAATACTGAAAGCGTCAAAAAGAAAATCAAACCCAAAATGACGAAAGCCTCCATATAAATAAACATAAGATTTTATTACTGAAAATATGCAAAAGTCACACCCCGGGTCCCATAGATGCACATGTGTGCTACTCGGAAAGGAGCGTAATGCATGTAGACACTAAAATTGTTCGCTAGTAAATCTCTTGCAACCATAATCATAAACATTTATGATGCAACATGCCAAACGTGCGTCAACGATAATAGCGACACCCAGTACAGGAGCTGCGATAACTAACCAACGATATCAACAAACACAACCTCAGAAGACTCTTCCCGCACAGATACTCGTACTGGGATAAAGTTTGCCTCGAAGTTGTCATTTAAATGTCAAAATTTAAAGCCAAAACTGGCATATAAACATTTAAATATGTTGACATCGAAGACAACTACAATAAAAAAGCAAACTCGGCATATCTTATTCCTGTAATTCGACAGGATTAAAGTGTTAAACGCAGATGTGCCACTTTTTAGCCGCAGTCACAACTCGAACCATTTGAGTTTGACAGCAAACAAACTGATTTTAGATTTTTAAATTTGATTACGACTTGACGAATAATTGTCATTCTGATGGCTGCGATCTGCACAAGGCAAAACACTTGCTTAAGTAATTGTAAATATTGAATTTAATACACACAATATACAGCCAACAAAGGACCTCCGGAAGGGTTAGAAACTTTAACAATTTGTGGTAGTTGTTACCCTTTTGTTCTTTTGAATTCCCTGCCTCAGTTCATGTGTGGTGTAAACATAAGCCTCGACCGGATGATTTCGTTCCCGTATTTGCGACAATTTTCAAATCTGAGCCTCGGTTTGAGGCGTTAACTTGAAATTAATAGAAATTTCCTGCCACCTCAATCGAAATGCTTGTTTGGCAATTAAGATATGGAAGTTGGTAAAATGCATGGCTGAGTGAGCTAGACTAAGAAGTATTTGGCAATTAAAGCTATTATGGTACGTCTGTCAATTACATTTAATCCTTCCCGTAGGACGAATTTAATTTATAAAAATATATTGCAATATTCTTTTTATGTTATTGAAGTGCTCTGCTTTTAAATTATTTAAAGCAAACCATTAGAGGCAATTTAAAGTATATCACGACATATCATATAAGAATGGAAAAATTGATGTTTCCCTTTCGTCTTCAATTTAATATATTAAATATTGGAATCTTATACATATTTCAATTGATCTGGCGATTATTTTGTAGTTCTTTGAGTAGCTCTCGAATTCCAAATACCATTTGATCAAAAAAGAAGGAGAAGTTAAAAAAACAAGCAAAATTTGAATTTTTAATAATTTTCTTTATTATCGCCTTCAAAGTACTCTCCTCCTGCGGCAATACATGCATGCCAACGCTTGATCCAATTTTCCATACAAGTTTTATAGGCCGCCGAAGGTATGGTTTTAGTTCACGCAGCGAATTCTCTTTTATGACCTATATGGTCTCAAAGTGAGTTCCTTGCAATGGCAATTTGAGTCGGGGGAAGAGGAAAAGGTCACACGGGGCCATATCTGGAGAGTACGCTGCTTGGTTGTTGATATTGGTGGAGTTTTTTGGCGA
>NC_051846.1:59113131-59122552 GCF_002237135.1 Teleopsis dalmanni | reverse complement strand
ATTTTTGATCAATATTAATTTTATCCTTCATAATAATATATCTTCATAGATAGAAAGAACAATTACATTATGCGGATTTTCACGAAGCAGCTCAAAGATCTGTATTGTTCACCTAAACTAGATAAACTAAATGATCTGATTAAAAAAATAACTAAATATGGGATAGAACTGAATGTGAAGAAAACAAAGAAATTAATTCAATTGCTATTATTCGCGATGATTACAGACAAACCTTACGGTATTATGTATAAGGCTCAAGAGAAACAACAAGTGAGCAGTTATGATGTGGATACGGAAGTTAGGATCTACTAAGAGATCCTTTTAAACTATTGTCATAAGTTTGATAAGAAAAAAATTGATGTTTGGATGACACATATGAACTTAGTGGAAAGAAATTTTATGAAACTTAAATTGAGTGAAAAAAAATTGTATAAATTTTTAATAGGTGTATGATAGGTTTAATAGGTGTATGAAAATCTTCTACGGTAAAGAAAAATGCAGCTCTTTGAAGCTATAGCTAAAATTGAAGATTGGTAAGTAATGTTTTATGTTTGGCTCTGTAACCAAAATACAAAACTGTGATTGTTTGTTTCAATAATTACTAATAGTTATTGATATAGTTAAACCAAGTAATTACAAATGAACTTAGAATGGTTTAGTTAAGAGATTGATAAAGAGTAAAGAGAGCAAAGAGATAAGTAAAGAGTTTTTATGATATTGCAGTGATTTTTCCGAACTTTTGGAATAACTTCGTCGGGAAAATTTGATGGATATAAGTCATCATAATATTTTTCGAAGATTAACCTTTATAGTTATATAATAAGTGAAACATAAGTCCTGTAAAAAAATGGCAAGTGATCAAGACTAGTATTGTCTGACTGTGTTAAATGATCATAGATTGAATAGGACACTATTAACCTCATATTAATAGCACTACTAGTGTCTAATGAAAGATTTTTGAGAGTTTCGTTACAAGTAATAATGAAATACAATGAGATTTGCTCTTCAACATTCTATTCAAGATAATGATGATTCACGTGATGACGAATACGAAAGCAATGACTACCTTTTCAAATTTAATACTTTCGTACTATTATATTACATCCTATAACAAACTTGTATTATATCATATGAGTATTTTATTTTAATTGAAATAAAATACTAAAATTAAAACGAAATATCTTAAATCAAACAGATCAAGACCAGAGAAATTACAAATCAATGAATACCGGTTCAAATGTTAATTAAAATTGTTTTACTGGTGTATACTATAAGTAGAAAGTAAAATATATAACACTTTTTACAAAATATTATAATCGTGATCTATACTTCAGAAACTTCAGCTCAATATCATTTTATTCATACTTCAGGATACCCACAAAGGTCTTTGAGGTATGTAAATAATGGAACTATGTGCTGGATATTTGAAATGATAAATACTATATAAAATATTTGGGCTTGATGGGATGTACTGTACAAGGAATTATGGCGGGTTTCTTGAACTGTCTGCATGTCATGATTAAGTTTAATTTGCCTAATGAAAATGTTTAAGATGTGCCATGTTGCAAAAATGGATGCACAAAGAGTGCAAATACAATTTTAAACTACTTATTTCTATATTTGACTATAAGAGCCATTAGGGTCTCACGCAGCACAACCTTTCAGGCTCTTCCGTTAAGCGCATGCTTTCTTCTATCTCATACATTAGACGCGGTTAGAGCCTGCAATATTTGTTTTTGTTTGCAATATCATCATATATGATAAATTATCGGTCCTTATATTTAAGACACAGAAAATACTGAAAGCTGGTTGAAGAAATGAGCTGCCAGACTTTATATTTCAACCATGTATCAGAAACCACATTTACAACACAAAACTTAAAAAAGTTAGAGCTCACTTTTAGCTGCAATATTAAAGGATGCTAGCGGTATTTTCATGGAAAGCTCGGTAAAAGAATCTTAATAATTAGATTTCCCCATCTATTTCTCAATTTCTTTCATATTGTCTCCTTATTAATTAATTAATTGCAATTAAAATCATTGAATGTAACACCGCATTTTTCTACTAATTAAGTAATTTTTAAGATTTTCCTCACAAACAATTTTAAAAAAAAAATCCTGGAAAAAATGGCAAAAATCACGTACCAATAAGTTGACCTAACAAACAATAACAAAACTGACAGGGAAATGCATAGAAGGAATCAAGACAAAAAAATTGAAGAAACTCAGTAGTCGTAGCACTACAAGGACAACCCCTGTATTTTGATTAAATTTTCCTTATTTTCTGGTTGCCAAAAAAAAAATATCTTACTAAATATGCAGTGAAGCAGCAAAACAAAATCCAATTCTTGTGCCAGAATTACGCCGTAAGGGACAAGAAGCTAAACTAATTATTTGATTAGCCTAGGCACAGAACTCATGGATGAAGCAACAAAATCAAGCATTTCGGGGTAAAACGATTAGGATTTTTACCCAGAAATGATTTCGCCGCTTAGAATACTTGATTATTCCTAAGTAAAAAAGGAATTGAATTAAATCAAATCACTCAACAACTAATGGCAGGATAATGTTATTAGGCACAACAATGCAGTAGAGGACTTTCCTAAATAATTACAAGAACAATTCATATAGAAAAATCTCACAATAAATCCATTGAATTGGAAAATCTCTCAAAATGTTATTACACAAAATTTATTATTATTGTATCTTTTTTTGCTAAGCAAATGACATAAATTCATTACAAAATATAATTCAATTTTCTACTACTTTATGAGAGGATAAAAATATATGATAAAAAAGTTATTTTATGTTTTTGTGGAATATTAAAATTAGCAGAAATCATAAACAACAAATAAGAAAATTAATGGTTATTTTAAAAACAAACTTTGGTTAAATAAACTTTTTCTCTTCTCCTATTAAAATTAATGGAAAAATTACATTTTATTACTTATGTCTGATGTCCTTTCATATAAACAAAAATAGGTTATTGCACGAAATCTCTAAATGTTGATCTCTCGAAAATGTTGGTCTCTAAACGGAAAGATATCATTAAAAATTTTGATTAATGACTTTTGTGCTTGAGATAAATATTCGACAAAATCTGGCCAAAAACTGTAACAAATATGCCCGGAGGAGGCGGCGGCTTGCATGTGAGACAGAAAAGCATTAATTATTGATATATCATTAGGCGACGATTCGCATGAATATTTAATAAATGCAAATGCAAATACCATAAATAAAAAGTGAAAGTAACAATTTTCACGAAAAATGAGCATTTGTCTGCCCCGACATTTTGACTTCCTTTTCGGCGGCGATAAAGCCCAAGCCAAAAATTACATAAAACGATTTCACTTCGTGGAATAAACATGAAACGCGTGACTGACTGCCACTAGAAAAATTGCTAGAATAAATGAATTATGTGGCAACAACATTCCATAAAGTTATGAGAATATTTTATTAATAACAGTGGGCACACTTATCTGCAGTCAAAATGACGCATAAAATAGCTTCCAAGTAAATCATATAAATGTAGCACGTAACATTGATGCCACTGATGATGGTAATGTTGGTGATGATGATGATGACGAAGATGATTACATGTTAACGCAAACCAGTGGCTCATTAATATTTTCTTTTACTTTTTTTTTTCGAGGTGGAATTCTAACACAAAAAAAAAATTTTTTTTTGATTAAAAGCATATTAATTACTTACATATTTTCAAGGATTTCAAGCACGGGATTGATAGTCTTATTGCAGAAGGAACGAAGAGCAGTTGACGAGCAGCAGTCACGATATGACAACAATTTCATCACACCACAATAGTCACTTAGTACAGGATACAACGTAAGTATACATGGCCTACTATATCACCAGACGTTATACATTTTTTCACTTCCCTTATGTTATAAAAATTTGTTGTCTATTGATTACACTCTTGTGGGCTTTAATGGGATGGCTTTTATAAGAGGTGTACGAGTACTTTAGGCAATGTTAATTGACTTTTTGCTTGTTTGACAGGAAGATAGATTGTTCTTATGACAGTTATATAAGATGGAAAATTGTTATGAGTTATGTGAGAATGAGAAGTTGAAATAATTTGACTATGCAAATAATCAAAAATTTATATTAGTCATGTTAAACATTTCGTTTAGTGAAGAATTTTAGAAACAAAAATTTTTACCTTTAAAAGTAAATAGCTGATCTATTGAGAAAAAATGTAAAACGAATTCCGAGGATAATAATATGTAATGAAAAATAATTATATATTTCAATTTCATTAACTGTATGGCTGCTGTAATATTGGCAAATATATGACAAACCACTTACATATTTCTTTATTAGTTTCCTGCTGTGTAGATTATTTCAACTATGTACGGAAATTAAATGAAGATTTATATTAAAAATTATTACTGTAGGTTGTTATTTTTTATTGAAGTGACATGACATATATATCCATTTAATACATTAGGTACACATACCTTTACACATGGATTCTACTTAAAAAGAAAGAGCATATTGCTCAACATCCATATATATAGGTAAGCGAACATTAGACAACCAATTTATCTCATCATTAGAATACAGTTAATATTATATATGATATTTCCTTCCCTGTAATATATACAATTTATAAAACTTACTCAGGAAAATAATTTAGTTGATTTAACCAGATTGTAACTAAATCTGTTGGTTTAACTATGTTCGTTTTTGTTTCTTCTTTACCACATGAGCTAAAATTTTTCTACCAAAACGATAAGGTCAATTTAACTAATATGCGATCACTGTAGTAACACATCTCTCAAAAGTATTAAAGAAGTTACTCCACTTGTATTCATCAGTTATTAGCATTATAAGTCATTTGAAAAACTTTCTTAAGTCATCTACTGATAATTAAATTCTATTATATGGATCGGCAGGGTCCATTTTTATTTGCCCAATTGTAATTACCATAAATGATTCAATAAACTTAGTCAGAAAATTAGCCACTATTGTTAAGTCCTCTAGTCCTCAAGTTACTCCATTTCTATGTAGATATATTCTTTGTGAAGAATATATCTAATTAACGTCAACTTTGTAACCTTACTATAAAAATCAGTCTTATGCATTTATTAATCAAAAATTCGATCGCTTTGCACATTCTGAAGGTTCAGTTAAAACGGTTTAAACCAAACATAGTGGACTTTTTGACAGAATTTATAGTTGTTGCTAAAATATACTTTAGTGACCCAACATTAACCATTACAGACTACAGAATAACTAAAAAACTTTATCGAAAAAGCGCTCTGAAATTTTAAAAGGATGTACTATTGTTAATAAAACATACTATAATTCAATGAGTCAATACTATACAGACCAGAAAGCAATTAGATCACTGGATTACAGAAAGTGAAAGAACTCTGAACTACTATGCTACTATGACTATGCTAAATAATGAACGACAGTAAATAGTTGTTCAAGCTACTGAATTTTTGTATCATAAGGAATATTTACTCTCTGACAATGTTGAAAGTGATTACTCAAAACCTGAATAATGAATGTAGTTGAAATATATACAATTTTTCCACATTGCGTCTATTTGCTTTAACCGTAACTAAATGGGAATGCCTGCGAAGTAGAAGTAGTAGACATTTGGAAATGTTATAAATAGATTTGTAAAAGTCAGTATAACTACAATAAGTCAATAACTACAATAAGTTAACACTTTGTTGGAGAACACGTTCCGAAAAATTTTTCTTTTTACATTTTTAATAAGATGATAAAAATATATCTCATACTATATACGATAATAACTGAAAACATTTCTCCTTAAAAACACGTACCTATAATATTATTATAACTGAAAATTTTATGATTCTTCTTTATAATATGGTCTTTTCCTTTGTTTTGTGAAATGGTGGAACCTTTAAGCGGTCTCTTAATTATAAAATAATCTAAGTATATTCACTGAACAATAGCTTAATTAATAATGTTTGCAGTCTTACACTAAGCAGCTGACGTAAAAAACATTTACCAATTTTTCTTTTTTACGACACCAACCATAAAAGCTAATTTAATTAAAAGAAAATGCAATCAAAATCCTGCCCTTATTCCATCACCCAGGACTTCGATGTTTTATGTGCATAAAGCAATACAAAGAAATGACGAAATGTACTCCTTGAGTTCGGTTGCCGCTATTTTACGGGTGCATATCTGTGCGTTACTGCAGCACTTTTAAGAAAAATTGCAACATTGCGCGATGCGCTGCAGCATATTTATCATAATTTCACACGGAGACAACAGAATGTCACAACATGGCGCGCTGCTATTTTTTACGAGTAATGGAAAAAAGTGGGAAAACAATTTAACTACATTTACAGCACGTTTGTAAAAAATAAGGAAAATTGCATTTCATTTTTATGATTGTTGGTAGTAGAAGTTGCTACGCTTTTCCATCACATCCTTTTTCTTTACTGTTTTTTTTTTTTGAGTGAAAACAATAACAATAATAACCCATTAAAACTATTCATAAACACACCTTCTTCACTACTGGAATGCAAGCAAATAAATGACACTAAACCGACTTTTTAACATTTCAGCAGTGACGCCTTTCGTTTACAGTGACACTATATTGTGGAAAAGGATATACAGATGTACTGCTTCATTTGTTGTACTTTGAAGGAACTCACTTTTTATGATATTTTTTTTAATATTATTTTATTATTTTTTGTCATATGAATGTGTACGCATAATATGAATACAACAACAATGTAATGTTTTGTTATTAATATTAACGCGGCTATAAACTTAACTTTTTATATATCACTGAGCTTCCTTTTCCTACTACGCTTTGAATTTCTTCATAGCAGAGAGTAACATTTTAATGCTAAAAAATAACAAAGTTTTCTACAATAAATCTCATAAAAAAAGAAGGAAAATTGTGAAAATAATAAAATAACTTTTGCGAAATATAAACATGAAATTGCTCGAGAAATAAGAATTATTATTATCAGACACGTTTTCCGGTGATTGCCACAAGTTGATGTATCTACTTGAGCTATGGCAGCTGTACATTGAGCCGTATGACTTCATACGAAGAATTTGACATATCAACGCCCTTCATTCATTCTTACTCCATGCCTAAGATTTTCTTTTTTTGGTTTTTACTACGTCAAGATTGCACTCTGAAGTTAATACGATAAGTTATTTTCTTTTATTTTTTAGTTGTTATCAAAAGTAATTTCACTTTTATTTCCTTTGACTATTGCCAACAATTTCCTTTTGCCATAATTTCATTTCGCCATAAAATCACTGATTTTTATTAGTTACCATTGAAGTTCCGTGGATGCCATTGAAGTTCCATGGATGCCATTGAAGTTCCATTGATGCCATTGAAGTTCTGTTGATGCGCGCAATATGTCAAAAGCTTCCTCCTCCAATACATGGGATTCACACAAAACAAATTTAATAAAGGAGGCCATAAAAAAAATTACTAAAAAACGCAACTATGTTAATGAAGAAAACTTATTTTACTATATAGAAAAAATAAAACTATATTATTTTACTGAATTTGATTTCAATAAAAATTTGCGATTTCTTTCAAGTATATAAGTAAATATTTTATTAGATATAAAATTATTAAATTTACGATCGGCTTTGACATTACAATTTTAGTAATCTATTTATTGCATTGCAATTGACCTACTTCTGTTTTTATATCTATTTTATGAAAACCATAAGTATAATTTAGTTACTATTTTTTAACGTCTACTAAAGTTTTAATATTGTCATTTATAAATTAATTAAATAAACTAACAATTTTATTGCTGTTATTAAGGGAGTTGACTAAAAATTTTAAGTACTAAATCAAAGCAATTAATATTTGTTTTAAATATATAGTTGTACTTAGGTATTAAATAAATTCAAATTGGCTTTATTTCAATTTTTAATTAAATTTCTACTTTTAATTAACTATAAAATATACAAATATATATAAATTTATAATTGTTGAAATATCAGTTCTATTCCTTTTGTGGCGACATCATTATACAGTTTTAACTTGTTCGGTTAAAACACTTGAAGTCTTTGCTATAAATTTAACAGTATTCAAATTATAAACCTTACACTCGTAGTCCAACAATTATATTCTGATTCAAAAGAATGTCCAAGTTTTGTCCCCAAAAATCGGACCTTTTTATATAACAAATAATAATTATTTGGTAAGTTCATTTATTTAATTCAAGATATATCCCTTCTGACTGAATAAGGCCTTTGCTTTAACGAATTTATTCACTAACACAAATATTATATATATTATATATTCTTTTGGATCGAATAATACGATTACAGCAAAAGCTTGACTCGTTGGAACGAACTATATGTAGGTTATGTAGATGAAATTGTCATCTCTCTATGTGTTGTTGAGAACGCTACATACAATATTTAGAAGGAGGTTATTAAGATAATAATTTCATTTCTTAATTGGATATTACACATCATTCTTGAATGTTTTTCGTATGCAGTCGGATATTTGTCGGCTCCACACAAATTTTATTCTGTTTAAATCCTAGAAGCGGAAACATTGTGTTATTATAGCGCTCATGATTAGAAAGCAATTTTAAATTGCTTTAATGAGTGTTCAAAATAATGATGACAGTGAATGATGTGTAATCATTCAAGTGACATCACACCATACACTAAATGAATGTAATGGTAAAATTAGAAAAAGGTGTTTGAAACTCTATCAATAAAAATGTTGTTACAGTAATACCCGCTTAAGAGATAGTAAGGAAAGACAGTATCTGTGCGTTGATGAAACGTGGTGATGTAGTTTCAGTATTTAATTCTGGTCGAGAAATTAAATATTCCATTGAAAGATCATATATGCATGTCTTTTTAATATAATATGGTAAATTTTTAAAATGCTGAGTTTCAATTTTACAGTATTAAACGTAACTTTTGATAAATCTATGCCCAGTTTTGATGAAATCTATATTGGTCATAGATTGCGGTTGGCTGATTAGTTATACTTTTAAGTTTTTTTTTCAGAACTTGGATAGTACTCATGAACTAAATAAACTATTATTATTGCCATAAACTTGACTCGTTAATTATAATGATTTGACTAAAGTTGTACGGAATTTTTAAAAATTGAATAGTAGCTTTATATTTAATAATCATTTTGAAAATAGTGAAAAGCACGAGCATTTAGTCACTTTAGATGCAATAACTTCGCATCAATTGATAATAAATCAGTGAAGGACCTATTTTAGTGTCTCAAGTTATTGACAATTGTTGTATTTACTTTAGCCAGCAGCATATATTTGTAATAAGGGAACGCAAAAATAGTTAACGTAGCATCAGAAAATGTGACATATTAGTAGACAGATATTCCCATTGAAATTAGAGCAGAATAGGTTTTGAACTTTAAACGTCTCAACACCAAA
>NC_051846.1:59096385-59113031 GCF_002237135.1 Teleopsis dalmanni | reverse complement strand
AGACAGATGTCTATTATTTTTATTGACTTTCCATCCTACCTGTACTCTGCATTAAAATTAATTTTTGAATATTTTGAATATACTTTTAATATTAATACTAAAATCTTTAAGGAATACTTAAAGGCTACTTAACTAACTTTCTATTTATTTATCTCATCACTACAATATCCCAGGAGTCGTATAAGTCAACAGATCCAAACAATGTATTTTTAAATTAGTAAATTACGGATTTCCAAGCAGGACAAATTTCGTTGCAAAAAGGACGACTATTTTGAAATATATCAGTTTAAGCAGCAAACAAAACGTTTCCAATTAAGCTAATGTAAAAGAAAAATAAAACAAAAAAAAAATAAATACGAAAAATTCGTTTATTTTGGTATTTCCTTTGACATTTGACAGATGAACTTCAGAACGAACGAAGTGACAGCTTAACTACAAAAACAAAAATAGACTTATTCCAAAGGTTAAGGAAATACTTTAGCTGTTAAAATGTTGATGGTGCATAATTACTCATTCAGCATTTAATTTTCTAACCGATAAATGAGATGTAACGATTAAGGTTGGGGTGAGGGCAGGAAAATAAATAAAGTAAATTTACCCATATAAAATAACAGAGAGAAAACATTATCTTATTTTTTACTGTTTTATTCTATAGGCTAAAAAAGAAAGTAGTTATAATAATAGCCTGCAATTACCAGGACAACGCTTAAGGATATTAGAGCTCAGCGGAGATATATTTTTCATAGCGCTTAGGGCATCAAACCAGTGAAAAAGAGAAAGAATAAAAATAAATAAATAAGAAATGAATATTAGTCAAACAAAAAGTGAAAACAAATGCAATAAGTCGATTATTTCACTATATCATACATTTATTTAAGTAAATCCTTTATATTTTTGCTAAAATGATATTTTCGTTTTCTTTATATGTAATATATGTATGTAATATTTGTTTAAATTAATACAAAAAAATAATTGCAGTTATTAATGGATTTCTTTGAAAATTATTTTTATTTCATATCCTTGAATTTTTCTGAGGATGTGGTAGTGGTTACAATCTAGTCCTCCTGCTCATTCCAATGTAATTCGAAAAGTGTATTTATACGAAAAACTACTAGTAATAAACATTAAAATTTTATTACTTTGTAAATTAAATAAACAAATAAAAACTTTCTATTTTGAAATCTTAATCCTTTAAGATAAAAATTTTTTTATTGTCAGTGACCATAACTTCAAAAGTAATCAAATATGTTACCCTAAAGAAAAAATAACTCTTGCTTCAGTGCATAGTCTAGGAACTCTAAGGCGTAGCTGGTGAAGGATTGTTCCAGTACTTGGCAGTAATAAAGTCAAATAATATTAAATTTAATTATTTATATTGTTACAATTTTTCATAATTTTATGTGTGTAAACAGTGACGCCTTTCTAATTTTATGATTAAAGGATTCAAGTCGAATGCATTTAAGACATAAAAGTGGAGTAAATAAGGGAATATATTCTGTGGGAGAAGTCTTAATTTTTATACAACTTCATTTAACTGAGTTGCAATAAAATTTCAACAATTTTATGTTTCTTAGACATAAATATAAAAAGGATCTAATTTGCATATTATGCACTCAAGGTAATAAATCCAAAGAAATTTATGCAAAAGATGTTATTCATTATTTTTGAAAAAAGGATATAATATGAAAATGCAATAAAATTAACACTTCCTCACTGGTAGAATTTAATTGTTTTTTGGTAAGAACTCTTAACATAAACAAAACAATAATACAAAATTTATTCATCCAACATATTTAAAAAAATTTAAGGACTTGTATACTTTAAAAAGAAGAAGTTTGGTAAAAATTATTAGAAAGTAAAAATCTACAGAGAAATAGAAATTAAAATGGTGTTGACTCCAACTGAAGTGGAGCATCGCAGCAATGGCAACTCTTTGGAACTAGATACTAACCCCAATTAAACGAAATACACATATATTTAAATAAAAGTGTGAATGTCTGTCACAGGATGTGTTGGAAGCTTTCCTCATAGTGTTATTCTTCTGAACCAATTTAAAGACAAGGTTATTACAATGAAAGTGAAAAGAGGTTACACTTGCTTCCCAGAAGAGCTGATATTCCGTCTTCTTAAATAGGTGCTTTATATTGACATGACAATCACAGAATATTGTCTTATATGTCAACTTCTTTGTCCCATTGTGAATTATGGAACAATGTGTGATAATATACACAGAGTACTCTTCAGTATACTTCTCCTAGTATTTTTTTAATTCAAATAAAATTGAAAAAGATATTTTTAAGGTTCTTTTCATACAGCCATATTATGCACAGTTGTAGTCCTGCATGCAACCAGTGAAAGTATACCAAACGGTACCATTAGTCATGATAATGAAGAAAGGATAAACAGAATAATTTTTAGAATGATTTTAGAAACAATTGGACACGTCTGCAATTTATTATAGATGTTATGACAATGATGGTTGGGCGTAACCTTTTCATAGTTACAGAAAGAGTAATCAATACTTTAACTGGTATGACAGTTGTGAAATATCCCAGTAACTAGTAACTGCCTTTATTTATTTATCCTTCCTCTAGCCCGATCAGTGGTTTGGTGTTGCCGGTTTGTAGTACCGAGGGCTTTAACATAGTTGTCCGCCTGGTTATCAAATATGCTGATTACTAAGTAATCGGTCAATTCGTTTAGAATTATCTATATTTATGCCATAATGTCAAATTATGAGTTAAAGTTTCCTTATCAGTACTTAAATTTTATTTCGTTAGATTTAATGTCCCATATTATTTTAAATTATATATTTTCTTTCCTCCAACAGATTCGCCACTATTTTAAAAAATTTATTTAATATTCGATTTCAAAAAAAAATTTTATAGTCTCTGACACATATATTAAACAACATATGTTATATGTCCATATGTCCACAAGAGTCACCTTTGTTTGTTAACGTGCGTGAATTGGACCAGATGATATTTACTTTTCCGGGAGTGTTTTTGTCTTTTCATTGCTATTCGAATTCACCTTACTTTTAAATAGTTTATTTTCGTCATAAAGACGCTTCACTTTCGGCAAGAAAAAATTAACTTTAGAAATATCCATTTAGATATTGTTGCTCTCATTTGAATTTAAGTTAATAGTGCTAGAATAGACCTTCTTATGTTTTAGTAAAGTAAAAACTATCGTTTTTGCTATTTTAGGTTTGACTTGAAACTTACTGAACACAAGAGATCCATATTGCTAGTTTGACTTCGCTTCACTTCTAATAAGAAACTATAAGAAAGTACCTAGTTTGCTATTATGGTTCCTTTTCAATTTTAATTATATTTACCATAACTAAACCCTTACTGATCAAAAGATGTCCATTTTGAATAAGTCATCAGCTGAAAAAATTGGACGTGGTTGAAGCTGTACACTTCGTATGGAATCTGTACTCTCATTGTTCCCAATCATATTCATATTACTAAGAATATGATTAATGGGTGATAAATGAACTTCAAGCTTGACAGATTTAATGTTATTTGGTCCACTCTTATCGTCGGCTCATACGATAACGTCGAAGGTGTGGTGTAGTATGATACAAAGGCTATTTTATTTTTAAATAATAGGCTATAAAAGCACCCCGACCTAAAAGATCTATTGTGATAAAAGATCTATCAACACCATTTATTAGCGAGAACTCTCAGCAGAGATTTTTACGTTAGTTTTAAATGCGCAGGCACTCAATAATATCATTTTACATCAATTAATTTCTCTAATATGGATTTGAAAACAAAATCTATCTTCTTAACATTGGTGAAGCTCTTCTTTGAAAGGTTGGTTTACAGGATTTCTAATATTAATTTTAAATTTAATGCATAAAAATTTAGAACTCAATTTTATTATCATCAAATTTAAAGTATCAATCTTTATAATACAATATATTAAGGTAGTTGGAGATAATTTGTTTATTAACCCAATATTATCTTATCTCTCAATCTACTTATGAAATTAAGGATTGCAGAATTCTTTTTCTATTTTCTATTGCGTCAAAGAAGAAACTCACATCCTTTCCCCCATTCAACGAAACAATGTAATTTGAATTTAAATACAGAAAAAATATTTAAATAACCGAAACAAACAAAAGAACAGAGTAACTGAGTAAGGTAATTTGATTGAAGATTAATCCAACTCTCTGGCTACATATCGTATTCTAATGATGACAATCAGATCCCATCCTCAACTCCGCAAACAAACACTAAAGCCGCATGTGCAGGTAAGCGCAACATTTGCGAATTCATTCTGCTCCTTGCACATGTGGCACGAAGGCAAACAAATTATTCATCATTAGCGTTTTTGACAGGATGCAAGGATGAGAATTTTGTACTGCGTTTTTTTTTGTGTGTTCTATTAATTTCGGTTAAAATCTAAGTAAACCGTTAAATAAGCGTATTTAATATGATTGCAAAACAAAAACAGCAGTAAGGACAAAAATAACATAAAATGGTTAAATGAAATTAAATATCAAATGCATGCGAACAAGTGAAGTCAAAGCGTAAAAGCGCATTTGTGACATTTTTTGAAAGACCCAAACGAAAGCACCAACAAACTCCTCACTTCTGCCACACCCACAAGTATTTACGCAACAAATTTACTTTGAAATATTTTTGCATGAATAAATGCGCTGAATGTCCTTTTTTCTATATAACTTCACAAACCGACCTGAATGTGTGAATTTCAGCATACCGAAATGACCAAAAAGGATGATGTACTCACATGCACACCTACATACGAGCTCAAAAGCAGGACTTTGGCAGACAAGTGGATGAGCAGCTTTCAGATAGACATTCGGATGGTCACACACAAATAGGGAAATTGTCAACGAACCATGCCGCACTTATTAAAAAAGATGAAAGCTTAATGCACAAAACATTAAAAATTTCAAAAAAAAAAAATAAACCAGAAAAAAATGAGAATCGCTTACAGCTTTTGCTGCTTCGGCGGCGACATATGTTAACGCCTGGTTGGACGTCATAATTACGCCGCCTTTTATGCCAACGACTAATGCAGCATGAAAGCCGGAAGAGCCTTTTTTTGCTATATATTCTTCTGTCATACAAGCTTCTTTGTATTTAATTAATAAATAAATTAATAAAGTTAATTTAATTAATTGCAAATTTAAACAAGAATCACCATAAAAATTATTCATTCTTTGTGAGTAGAATATGCGCTGTTCTGATTTTTGATTCATAGAAATGAATCACAATGCTATTATGTATTAAATTGTATTTAAAAAGTGAACTATCTTCAGCAGAGCATTATTAGTTATAAATAAATTTTGAATAGAACAAAAAAAAATCCAAGAAAGGAATGTTCAGAATAGGAAAGGACATGTAGATTTAAGCATTCTGTTTCAGAATAAACCATATTTGCATTAGGCCCTTTAAACGAATCTATAGTTTTATCTTTATATAACTCGATTTCTCGATTGTCTATGAATTTTCGTTCCTTAAAAAGCAAAATTGCTGCCCCTTATCGCAGTAAACGAAGGTGAATTGTTGGTACATAAGACCCTTAACGATGCTCTTTTTGATAAGTGTAATTTATTATAAATACCAATAAATACCGGCCAATATTATTGAGATTAATTAAATAATTGCAATAACTGTTTAATATAGAATAATCTCAAACACTCCTACACAAAGCTTTCATATTTGTGACTATAAATTACTTTTTTCTTTTTAGTTTTAAAATCTATCTACTCCATCATACTTTCATTCCTGAACTCTTGACTGACAGTTAAATGGATATTTTTAAACAACAATTGTCTAATTTTTGGGTTCTGGAAAGTATATTTTTTGCAAAAATCAAAGAAGAAATTAATGAATTTATTAAATAGAAGTAGAATAAATTTAGAACCCTATTAGATACATAATAATAAGGATATATACTTGATTTTTTCTTTCCTTCATATTGCAGTTATTATGAAGTAATAAAGCTATCTAGTAAAAAGGTATCTAATAATCTATTCCACTATTAGAAAATATAATCGTCAAAATAATTGGTTATACAAACTAATGCTGAGTTCCTTATTTATAGTCCTGTATTTCTAATAATAACAAGTAAATACTGAAAGTTTTTACTACCGAATAGGATCGCAATATATTTCAAAAGACAATCAGAGACACAAAAGTCCTAAACTTATGTCAAACTCAGTTATTTATGGAATGTGCCCCACTAACATTGTATCTCGAAGTCCATTTTATCATGAATCAATTTAAAGTCATATGACCAATATATTTGCTAATGAGAGGGTTTCAAGTAACTCTTCAGTCTTAAAGACATAAATGAATAGTAAGATAAATACCTTTGATCACGTGGTGTCCACCATTTCCTTCATATTATATGCTTAATTATACTTCTTTGAATTAAAGAAAGAAAATATTTTTCAGCGAAAAATTATAAGTAATTTTGGCCACTCTCTAAAGCAACTGCTATTTGTGTTATTTGCCTTATAAATAAAACTTTGATAAAATGAAGTTTCAGAATTTCTTACTTTAAACTCTCTATGTTGTATTTTGACTAAAGAAACGTGCTTCAAAATGTTATGTGATTGATATGTAACCTTCCGTTAGCGATAGCGAACTCTTTTGCTGTATCTTACTTCAAAAAAAGAAAAATGTAATCTATATCTTTAATAATTGCGCCTATAGGTTATACGATTTTCGTATCACCTTCTTTTAACAACTTCCATTCTTCTATTGTTAAGGTTCAAGCGTGAATTTTAGGCACAACGCCATTAAAAATGGAAATATACGATGGGTTCCAAAAAATATCATGGTCGAACTAAAATGTAACGACTGCGAGAATCTTACTGATCAAAGCTTGGATCGATATAGCAGAACTTGTGGTGATATGTGATGTTAATAATACAAGGAACGATATGAGATTTTATTTATTATATATTGGGCAGTGCATTGCGAATTGGCACCCATGCCGAATAATTGGCTCTCTTCTTCAACCTGAAACCAACAGTTCTCTTGCAAATGCCTAACTTTGCGAAGATTGGCACATTTCAATATAAAAATGTTTATACAATGGATCTGATGGACTTAATAAAATAATGTATATTAATATTAATATAGTAATAATTATAATAATAATATATTAATATAAGTTCTCCAAAAATAATCTTCTGTTGTAACACTCGTGATTGGTTTTCAAACTAAGAGTCTTGAATTCAGCGGTGCCAATACTATAGATGAAAAACAAACTCTACCGCAACTAAAACCAGCCAACCGACAATAGCTTCGTTTTCTATAGCTCATTTTAACTGATTAACAAAAATTGCAGATAGATAACACGTTTACTCGTATTATTGTATACTATACTTAACATCAAGATTGATCCCATCAAAAAATACATAAAGGATAGAGCCCTGAAATTATTTGCGAAAACTGACAGACTTACCAATACCGCGTTATCAAATCTCAAAATGGTTACAGGTTCCTCGAGGAGGTATGTAGATCTGAAGTAAATTATTGCTTAGTCTCATGAAGTGATAAACAATAATCTAGTCAAGGTGTAAAGAGGGATTTCGAAAATACCTCGAGTTAAAAAATAGTATAAGTGCTTAAGTGCACTAACTCAAAACAGCTTCAACATAATGCACTTGACACTTAGTATCTACAACTTAGAGTTTTAAACCAACGTTTAAGTGCAAAATGAGGTAAATATAGTAACAAACAGCTACGATATTTTAGAGTAACTTAAACACTTCATTAAAATGACTTAACACTGAATATGTGACCACCCACAAATGAGTATGACCATTTCACAATAAATCACGGATTTCTGATGTATTTGAAATGATGACTTATACTGCAAATTCATTAGTAGAAACGAGACCGGACTGATGCAATAACTTAAGTACATCGCTAACTACAGAATATAATTATAGAATTCCTGCAAGAACTCAGAAGTAATTTCTGTTAGCATTTTGTTGTCGATATGTGCCTCGTACATGCCCCCTTGGAATAACCGGTGGCTAATGATGTACATAAAAGCAAATTGTTAACAATTAGTAAAACGTCATAGTCTTAAACAATATTTCTGTACTTCAGAGTGGACGCATGTGTTAGGCTTACATTATTGCCCATGTCAGGCAATGGTAATTGAGTCCCATAATTCATACAACATCAAATTCGTTGAGGTCTATGTGCACGAAAGTGTGCTTCCATCATCATCCACCCACTAATCGCTTTGGTTAAAAATTTTGCGTAATTGCTTAAATGTCGAAAAAAAAAAGAAAATCTACTTTTGTTGTTTCAGTTGTTCTTCTTTCCCCTCGGTTGCATAATTTATGTGCGCTTCTGTCATTGTTCTTTACTTGA
Source organism: Teleopsis dalmanni (assembly GCF_002237135.1). Classification (NCBI taxonomy): domain Eukaryota; kingdom Metazoa; phylum Arthropoda; class Insecta; order Diptera; family Diopsidae; genus Teleopsis; species Teleopsis dalmanni. The sequence continues at coordinate 59,104,650 of NC_051846.1, read as the reverse complement.
ATTATGACAGCTGCTTGACAACAGCTTAACGCAGTGTGAAAAAGTCCATTGTGTCATTTGTTCCTTTGACATTAGCGAAAAGTTGACCATATGATGATGCAGTCAAGGTGTTGCCATGGAGAAACCCTTTTAATGCAAATAATTTCGGCTGATTTCGTGGTTTTGGCTGATGTGGGTTTTGTATGTATAATTAGTTGAATTGTTTACACTTTAATAAAGTCTAAATTACCAAAAGAAGATAATTAAGTCATTTGATTATAAATTGTTTAGACTTAAATCGAAAATTAAATTTCCAGACAAATTATTTGAGATACACATAATATTAGGAATTGGAATAATTAAATAGTTGATATAATTTTTTTATTTATAAATATTATAAAGTTTTGTAAGTTTCGAACAAACATAAACCCATTATGTTTATACGACAGGGTTTCCTATAGAGCTCCTCAATTCTCCTCAATTCGTATTAAGTGCACCTGATTGTTCAAACCAAATATGTTGAAAGAGGTGTCATTAGGCACACCTCTGTCAGATATTTTTGACTGCTGATTTTCTTAGTATTATGTGTTAACAGAAATTGATAGTCAGTCATTACAAAATATGTACTGTAAGCAATGAATCTCACAAGATTTTTATTGAATTTTTATACTCTAGGTCAATTCTTGTTAAAATTTTACTCTAATTATTTTTTATTATTATTAAACGGAAATTCTATTCCAGATCTGTTAAAAAGTAATATAAATAAAATGAAGGAGTAAATGTTTTATAAAGTAGTTAACTTAAACATGTTTTATGGAACCACTTACAGATATCACTTATAATTTATTAAATTATACTGAAAAAGAAAAAGTCTGATAGAAAAGAAGCTGTTTAACTCGTGGAAAAGCTTTTTATTTAAATTTTATCATTTTTATGACTAAAAATTTTACGATGCGTTTGGTTACATTGAATTCCAAATAGCAGAAGATGTATCGGAAAAGGGGGAAAAAATGTAGTAAAAGGTTAAAATTGATGCATTGTAAAAGAGTTACGCATAAAGTTGTATGGAAAACTGATTTTGAATTATATCTTTTTATTTTATTACACTCTTTCATATATGAATTTTATGGCAGTTGATAAGTAAGTAAAAATCTAACCAAATCAAATCAGAAACTATTACAAGCATCAATACTCACAACAAACATTCGAATTTTTTTTATCAGTCTCAAATAAATTTGCATGAAACATCTCCCAGGAAGCAATAAAATATATAAATAGAAAAATAAATTTTTAGATAATATGCATTTTCTATACTTAAAGTATATAGAATATTCTTTTAATATTCAAATTATTACATCAAAAATAATGAAATAATAATGAAGATAACACATCCATTTTTGCTTACATCTAAAAATACAACTTTACTATTATTTATGTATTATATTATACATATACACTGCTTTATATAATTTTATGATTAATATGTTATGCAAATATAATATATATATTTATATATATATATTATTTATAATTATTCCTGAATATTTCAGCAAATAGTTTCGTAAAAGTTTGAAAAAGAACAAATTACAATGATAAAATTAACTTATACAGCTGTGGTTAATGCGTTAAAGCTAACTAATAACGTAGAAGTGGTATCGTTCTTAATAAATAACCAACATAATTAAGTGTAAATTGGCATTAAATATCAACACGTATGGTAGATCCGTGGTTGAACTTTAATAAGGTGAAATTCCTGATACTTGAAATTTAGGAATTATATACTGGCAATTAATCAAATAGCTATTATCAAAGACCACTTATGATGTATATTTTGCTATATCTAAAACAGTTGTGTGGTTAGCCCAATGATACACACAAATAAAATTTTTTTTTTGAATTTGGTAATTTCCTTACATAAAAAAACTACCTCCTTTTCTATTCGAAATGGATGTTTTATCAAAGTTTTTAATTAAAGACTTGTTTTAAAATATTCTCTAAATAAAATGATTAAGCTACTTACAATAAATTAATTATAAATTTAATTAATTCGACTAGGCTGCAATGTGTAACCAGTTTACAAAATGATGGGGCGTAATTGAACTAATAATCTTGAAAGTACAATTTCTTTAATAGAATTTAAAATTTATTGCGATATAGAAAAAAATGTTAATATTAGGTAAGATTGTTCAAATCATATCGAAATTGCGACAATAGCCATTTTCTGCGGAAATTTTATGTCTGATTCAACTAAGAAACGCATTGCATATGACACAATTGTCGGCATCTGTTTATGAAGAATAACTTTCATAATCCTATTAATACTTTAGTATTGCTTAAAACTGATATTGACCTGCAAAGTTTCTCATCCCATAGTTTCTCATCACATCTAAACTGAGAAATCTCTCCTATCAGAACATGTAAAAGTTCGTATAAACGCTGTAGATCCTCTTTCTCTCCAGCTTAATGTTTTTTAGAATATCGGTGGACCCTATCTTCTTTGGAATTTGTAAAGCTTCACGTTGAGTATGTTTTCAAGTATTTCATACATAATTATTTTGAATATGACAGTTGAAGAGAAATTATTAGCAATTTTTCCCCAATTGTGGCATGAATTTCATTTCAATCGAATATTTACTTTCCGAACTACTTCTATCGCAGATGTGTTCATATTGTTCAACACCACCACAGAGTTTTGTACCCTTGCTGACTTATTTATAATATATTATGTTTTGAGGCATGTAAGATTTTTTGCTTGAAGGTATTTGAGGACTCTAAGCATGACCATTTCTGGTATTTCGCTAAAAATTTTGATTTCATTCCAATTTCATAATATGCAAAATGGTTTCAAAACCGAGATGCAAATGCTTAAGAACGTTTATAAACAAATGGATCAGTTGTCAGTTCACGAAATAGTGACGCAAAGTTCGAACTTTATGATAGTTTGAAGTAGATTGCACTTTAGTTGGGTCAAATTTTTGGTAATATTTAATTTAATTATTAATGTTATATCAATTATAGTTAAAACTCTTAAAATAAATTTCCTTGGTTATATCAATTTTAATTCTTGAAATAGATTGACTTATTATTGGAACATATTTTGGGTGGCCAGTTTTTCATGTTTTCTTTCAATATTATTTGGAACAATTTTAAATTTATATCCATTAAACAGCACTTGGATAAGCAACGGAAATTTTATCTAAATTTTCATAGAAGCTGCCACTTTGTACTAAAATTTATGACAACATCTGATATTTTTGGCAAACACTGATAATATATTATACTGTCTTATATGTGCGCTTATTCCTCAGTTATTTCTTATTTATTATAATCTTTGTACTTGTCGACAAGTTGTCAAAATAAAATTATTTATGAACTGTTTTCCAAAAAATGTGCACATTTTCGAGAACAAAATTGAAGGTCAAAATCACTTCCTGAAATTTTGAAATCTTACGGAAGCACATCTGATTATATTGACATGAACGAACAGGTGCACCAATTGTATTTACAAAGCACTTATTGCAAAAATATCAAGATTAATTGCTCAAATAGATAACCACTGACAGCTCTGTGTGTTTAAAATATTACCATAAAAATCCTCAAAGATGGACAGATATGCATAAATACCTTTAGTTTTAATAATAACTCAGAAGTGTTAATAGAGAAAAAAGTACAAAAAGATTAGTCATAATTGCCTTCAGCCACACTCGTTCCCTATGCATAATTTGTGTAATTTTACTTGTGGTACTACCTGCCTACAAATTACAAAATCTCAAAGATCATAGAAATCCACTTCCCAGTATTGAACTGCTTGCCGCTGGCATGTCTCAACATGTAACGGACATTTTAGAATAATTTTATCTGAACTGAAAATCTAATCAAATAAATATTTGACATGTTTGTACAATAATTTAACTGCATTGTCTGTAAAGAAAAGAAAACCGGACAAATAAAAAATTTACACAAACTCAAATTCGAAAGACACAATGAAGTGTAGAAATATCCCATGAAGCCAAAGAAACTCTGTAAATAAAAATGCTGAACATCAACGCAATCTGAAAAGTAGGTAGAAGCACCGAAGACACAGTCTTATCAAGTATCGGTTTCGTTTGCATTGGATTTGGTTTGTTGGTGGCATATCGCTAACAACAATAATTCACATGTTACATATACGGCGCGGCGCGCACTGTCTCGGTACTGACCGACCGTCTTAGGGTCTGCTCAGTCGTTTGTGTGCTCTGCTTCACAAGTAACAACTGCGCCGCCATGAAACGGTCTATCCCGCGTTTCAATGAGCTGTGTATGACTCATCTCCACGACGACTATGGAAGACCGCATCAACCTGCACTCACTTGCCCCTTTTATTTCTTTATTTAATTTAAATTTTTTTATTTTATTTGTTTTTTTGCTTAACTCCCATAAAAATTAAACATTTTTTATGCACTGATATGCAGTTAAGTATAATCACAGAATGGCTATGCTAGGCTATGATTAAAGCCCTTTGCGCAAACATTTCAACTGTCGTTTCGGTTACATTTTAGTTTTTCATGTGAAAAAAGCTTGCAGTCATTTATGAACGAGGGCAGTTACCTAAGTTAGAAATTTACTTTGAAATCATTTTAATGAAGAATATAGTTTTATATGTTTTCGTAAACAGATCGTTCAATGATTTGAAAAAGTATTTCAAATTTTTCTGAGTCTTAGTTCAAAGTCGTTATTATAGTACATTTGTTCAATATTAAGTTCAACACCTTTTATATGAGTTGTTAAAACTATTTATGTATGTTTAGAAATATTTTTGAACATTAGTGAATCACAACAATAATGTTTCAAAACTTGTGTTTCCAAATAATGCTGTAGTTTATAGGATCGTTCTAAAATAAAAAAATCATGGCAACTGCTTTGGTTAGTGTCACTTTCAAGTAAAGTGACAAAAACCTTGGAACTTGAGCATTGAAAGTCTATGCAGCCTTGGCCACTTGTGTAAAACACGATTAGTCATTGATTCTAATTTGGTAGGTATGAGTTTAAAGCCTGGCACTTGCAGTTCAACAAATTATATATGGACAATGAACTAATTAATTAAAAATTCAAATCCTAAGATCATATCCTAAGATCACTGATGATGAGACTTGGTAATACTCGAAATAGCGTTGTATGGTTAGTCAAATTTCAATAAAATAATCACATTTTTGTTGTTGTTGTTGTTTCTTTATTACACTTCGAACCCTTCTACTTACTTTTTGTCATAAGATGTGTCACATAAAAATATAATTTACATTTTTAAAATAAAATGATTAATTTACTGCTATTACTAGATTACGAATAGTGATAAAGCAAAAGATAATATAGAACTATAACAAACCAAATAAATAATTATTTTTAATATTATCTTAAGATAGTATATTTTAAAAAGTTATTAAAATATTAGTTAATAATTTCAACCTTATACTTTTCCACTATATTATAGTATATTATTTGTAGTTACTATTATAATAGGATATTAAATACATTAAATTAAATAATATATTTGAATACATTTTAATTTCGTTATACATTATATTTGTACTTTCATTATTCAATACAACTGTCATTGTATATACTCCTTTAGTTATTCTGGTAGGAATAGAAACTGCACTGCTTACCCCGTCATTATTAAAATATGTATTACTGGCTATTTTTCCATTCATTAGATAAGTCGACTCTATATAAACTTTTTATATAATAAATACTGTATTTCTTGATTGACGTATCAGGCTACAGTAGCGGCTTTTAGTTATTTAAACATATAAGGCCCCATATTTACATATATGTATCAAAAAGGCATATTTAGCTTATTGCTGAGAGTTTTACCTTATTCCACAGGTAGTTAAAGGTACTGGTATCTTCTTCCGTTTCTAACTGTTATCTTGTAATACGTATGCAAGTATCATAAATATATACTTGATTCTGGTGAATGTATTTATAATTTTGAAACATCGCAGGCACAATAATGCAATTTCTAAAATATAAATACTTTATCTGATCATTTGAGTCCGGCTAATAGAGCGACTTATTTAATTTCCATAGTTATAGAAATTATAATGATTAAAAATTGTTTTTATTTTTTTTTTTTGAAATTCCTATGATTGTTTTTACCAAAAACTTAACATATGTGAAATTTTTTTCCGAAAGTTTTAATATATCATTATATTATTACTTCTATGATGCAACATTTTCATGTAAGTCGATACGAACGATATACTGCTTTTCCCCCATAATGAAATTTTGTTGTTTCATGGGTTAAAAATGAGTATAAAAGAATTTATAAAAATTTAAGAATATCTTCTTATCTTATATTATAATAAGAATTATAAGAATATAATCTTCAAATCCTACAGAATAGTCTTAGAAAACGTATTGTCTATCACTCAAAGTTTACTTGTAATTATTCCGTGAAGCGAACGATGATGACTTTTTCGTCTCATGATCCAGGAAAAAATTTCTAAACTTTACAGAAAGTTCTCAGAAAATACTCTACATATATTCATATACTATGTAAATTTGATATTTATATTAATTTGATATTTTTATTTACTAAATTGATTATGAATTTATTACAACAATCTTCAACTATTAACATTATTCTGGCGTTTACACCTTAAAAAGCTATTCTGTTAAGTTTTCAATCGACTTTATTCGAGTTTTCTTATTTATACGTTCCAAGATTTCAGATTAAGAATATCATTATGATATGTATTGGATTGAAGAAATATTTTAAAGATATAATTAACTATTTAATTTGTGAGTATTTCATATGCGCATATATTATACAAAATATCTTGAATCGATATAGTACACATACTTATATGTGTACTATATTATATGAAATACATTAAAGATATATATTTGTTAATTAATCTTTTTTGTTTTGGGTGATAATATAACTACTTCAAATATCGTCAAATATTCATTGGCAGTATACTTTAAATATATAATATTTATTGGTTTCAGTTAATTGTATTATAATTGTATTATAAGTTAAATTTGATAAAGATCCGCTACTGTAAAAACCAGAGCCATAATTTATATTACATTTTAATGACAAGAGAACTTATCTTTACATACTAATCCATAAAATATATATATATAAATGCGCATAATAATGAATTACGTATATAAGTAAGCATTTGCATTGGTTTGGGTTTGTTGATGAAAAAGACAACTAACATCGCAGAAAAAAATTAAATACTTGTAAAAACACCTATGACATGTGAATTTCAAAGGCCGCAAATGCGTCAAGAGAGTTTCTTTACTGGCTAGTAGCCACAAAAAAGAAGCATTGCAATCGCTTACAGATTACTCACTGCTGCTATGAACAAAGACGTATCGACCGATTAAGCGTGTTTAGAAATGACATGTTCCACTACAAATATTTTCTGGTACCGTGGTATTGCGTTGACGACCCATTATTTTTACTTCTCCAACGCAGCGCAACAAAGTCGCAGTTTGTTAGTAAATTTGCGTAGGCACTTTTCGGTTGTTAGGTGAAGAGTGAGCAGGTAGGAAAAATGCAACAGTTGTGGAAATTTGGAAATACAAAAAATAGAATTACTAAGAGGAAGAAATTTGTACACAAACTGTCAATATTGACTCATAACTTGTATGAGTTTACACATATTATGAGTATCTTTCGTTATAGAGTTCAGCGTTTTGCGGGAATCTATTATCATTTAAATAATTTCAATTATTATTTTGTTCTTTTGTAAATTGCGATTTGTTTACTTTAGGTCCGGACTGATTGAAAAAGGCTCTCCTTTTATAATTTTTATTGTTTGTAGTTCGTTAAGAATTCATTTAAAGTAGATTCAAAAATTTGATAAGAAAGAAACTGATCAGGTTGAAAATGTTGATCTTTTGTGTTTATTATTTCGTGGCAGTCTCATATTTTTTATCTGATTGATGTAGATATAAATCGTGTTTTCTTAAAGGATTACTGAAATCGATTTATAGATTTTATTTTGAGTTAAGGATTAGTAAACTTTTTCCATTGCCATTAAAATATTTTTTAAGTATGTATTTATAAAGCCAAAATAATTAATTTTGTGATTTCAAAACGCGGGTAATTATAACAGATTGTTTATTTGGATCAATAAAAGTTTCAGAATTTTTAATTTCATCAGTTTTCCCAATGACGCATTATGTCATAACTTTGCGACCCTATATGCATATCGACATACGTCCATCTATTTTAACCAATTTGATTCAGAATGATTTCATTTGCATAACAAATTGAACTGAAATTCAAAT
>NC_051846.1:59083539-59096285 GCF_002237135.1 Teleopsis dalmanni | reverse complement strand
AGTATTTCACAAAGGTATTCCAATATATGAATCTCCTCTACTATATGTTTATATCACCGAAATTCACGTTATACACAACGTCAGTTTCTGGGAAATGACACTCTCCACTGTATTTCATAATTCTTTGCAATTAGAATCAATCTCCTAATTGCATAAAAATTATGTGATTGCAAAATTTGCATACGATTCGTTATCCTATTAGCAATCTTGTGTCATCATAAATTTGTGCAATGAAATTTTGTAATTTTCCAAATGCATTCGTAATTGCAGCGAAGCAATTAAAATTGCATTCGCATCTAATTAATTGGTATGCAAAGAGATTGATTCATTTGCCTGACGAAGTGGTGACATTCTTTAATGCAAATCTTGCAACTTAAATCCTCACATGAGCCTAAAATGCAAATCGCAAATTATTTTCATTTTACAATGCAAACAAATGCATATCGAAAACTGCATCGAAAATGCAATTTATTGTGCATGCAGTGACAACAATAACAACAACATACATAACAACAACGGAGACGCACCAAACAACAACAAGAAGAAATCACATTTAAACGCCTTTGCCTACACTACTCCAAATCCAGCTTATCCTGCGTAAGTCATTTGCAATACAAAGTAATTTCAGTGCATTTATTCATAAAATAATATTGCTCGGCAAATGAAAAAAAAACTCATTCATGCACCAAAGGCGTTATTAAGTCCTGCACATTTGTGACTCGAAGGCCTGTTCTTTCCGTGCCTTAAATGGTGCAATGCTGAGAAGTGTCACCTTCGCCACCCTTTTTTCATCGCAGGACGTGTTCGCATACTGAAGTGTACGTATTTCATGCCAAAAGGCGTTTTAAATTAAGTTGGCTTTTTCCAGCTTAACTTTTGTGCATTTATTCGAACGAGTGTTTATGTGTGTGTCTGTGTGTCTAGTGTGTGTATGTGTGGAATTACGATTCTAAATGTGCAAGGATGCAGTAACAGCAGCACTCACAGGACACAATGTGGCCGCATTGTCTTCGTAATGTAGAATCATTGGCTTTTAACGCTTAAATAAGCTTAATTGAATTTTTTTCTTCTTCACGAATCTATTGAGGTTTGTTAATTAAAAACGAAATTGCTAAGATGAAAAGGATATCATAATATAATTACATGCTTTAGAAGTGTAATTAGTATTTTTCCACTCTTGCACATTTTTCTTTGAAAAATATTCTTTTTTTTTAATAAAAGGTAAAAGTAGAAGTAAGAGAATACTTGAACCTAATCCAAAATATTGGCAAAGGATTTGAATTATTATTATGTATATTATATACAAGTACAAAAAGAAAATAACTTAAATTATTTACTTTATATAAAAATATTTGCTATAAGAAAGATGGATATTTATAATCATCTCCCTATTGTGAATAAATTTTATCATTTCTCCAATTTATTGCCTAAGATATTAGACAGTACTTTTTAATATATGTACTAGGAAGAAATCAACTAGTCCTGTTACCTCTCTGTCAATTTTATTTTATCTTCGTAAGAACAAAAAATAAATACTAAGTATTTATACATTATACTAAATAAATACTAAGTTATTGAACTGAAGTCTCTTTAAACGATATCCGCAGTAATTTCGTTGCTAAAGAGTTTGGATGGGATTGAATTCGAAATACTAATGATGTTTTACATTTCTGCACCTCCTCTATTACCTTGACAATGTTGAGATCATAGTAAAGTTTCTCATAGAATATATATCCAACGGAGTTTACTATCTCATAATATATAATATTTTAGAATTGTCAAGATATTTCTAACGGAGCCAATAGATGCTTATGTAACACACAACCAAATATGTTCTTAATCAGCAGATGAAAATTCTGAATTTTGGTACTAAATGTTGCACAGTAAAATAATGTTCATCTGGACAAATAAAATAAATATATATATAATTGAGATGACTAATTGATATAAATAATAAAAAATTTTCATTACTTCCGAAAATAAAAAGAAACATATATGGTTACATTCCCACTACTATACCTATCCTAGACGCTAGGTTCTATTCATTTCATTGCATCTGAGACGACTACAACCATTCGATAAGAATTTATATGAATACATTATATGGTTACATTCCCATTACTATACCTATCCTATACACTAGGTTCTATTCATTTCACTGCATCTGAAATGACTACAACCACTCGATAAGAATTTAAAACAAAATACAGTTTTTTACTAAATAAAGAAATGGGAACTTAAAGTAAATTCAAAATTTTAATCCGTATCCGTTAATCCGATTTCCTAGATACGCCAATTCGAGTTCCAATTTTATACAATCAGTGAAATTTGGGAACGTCTTCCACAAAGTCATATGCAGCTTAATTCTTGAGATATAGATTCTTAAAATTGCTGCCATTTTACTATAACTACACTAACATCAACTACATACGCTATCTATTACCAACTGATATAATCTTCATATTGATTACACTAACAACGAATAACAATAAATAGAAGCGGCAGATGATAAGTGCGATATCTTAAAACTAATCTTTATTGACATAAAGCGTAGGAAAAAATGATGGCACCACTGTCATTACTAATTTCTCTTGCCAAATATGTGTGCCCGAGAAATCGGAACCATACCGAAATGCTCAAGAAAACGTTTTACCAAAATGTTCTTTATGCTTCACATAGACTTTATTCTAGTAGTTAATGTTATATTAACTATTGTTAATATAAAATTGTAATATTAGCAATGTAAAATACTATTAAAAATGTTATATTTTTTTCTTATAACTTTCTTTTAATTTGTCATTGTCTGCATTATATGTCATTATATTCACTTGTACTCCTTGGGATTAATTATAATAGTTCTTATAATACAGCTTTATTTGTCTAAAAATTTTTGATAAAAACATCTAACTTATTTGTTATATATTAAGATTTTAAGGATTATCGGACAGAGAATGTATAGGTGAAATTTTCCGTGATACACTATATAACTTGATATATAATAAAATTCTATCACTCTATCTAAATGGGTGTAATTTTTTATTTGCTTGTTGGACCAAAAAATCAGCTTCCGTTTATATATTAATTTGTTAAGAAATATTCTGCTAATAATTAAATTGATTTTATATAATTAACTTCTTTTTATTATTTTTTACACTCTATTTTTTATATAATAATTTTAAATTAGTATACAAATCCAGATTTAATTAGCTTTCCGCAGCATCATCTAATTACTCTTCTGATCCGTTTTCAAATTAACAAATTACAAAATTAAAAGTGGAATAAAATGACTTAAAAAAGGAGCAGAAAAACAATAGCAAATTAATATAGAAGGATCGCCGCCTCACCACCAAGAATTAAAAATGCAATCGTCATCGTCTCCACGTCTCAGTTGCTCAAGTGGCTTCATTTTGCCTGTAAACGTCGTCGTCATTGTTAACTTTAGAAAATTGCATTCAATCGAGCGGATTTTTATTGTCGAAATTAACTCATGAGGAAAATTCTATTATTGCAACGTATCCTGTACGCTTACATTGGTATTGGCGGCAACAGCATGAAAGTCCTTTCAGCTGCAATTCACTCGAATTAAATGCGATTTCGTTTTTTATTCTCATTTTCTTCTCGTTTTTTATTTACTTTATAAATGAAAACCATGTAAGGTGCACCTTCTGCTTTGTTTTTGGTTTTCATTATTTTGGTTATAAAACAAAAAGCCAAAAATAAAAGGAGTATTAAGTATTTCATTGCAAGTGCAAGGCGGGAGTCACATGCTCTTCCACATATGAATACATCCATGCTGGTTCTGCCATTGATGCCATTTGCAACATGTTGAAGTAACGTTGCATTAACTGCATTTGACTGGAAACTGATTGACAGTTCCTGCAAATGAAGCAACTTCAAATTGATTCACGTTTATATGCAGCAAATGGCAGCTTATGAAAGCAGCTCTTGAAGTTTATTTCGCTTATATTGAACCATAAAATGAAAGTATTATACTTTCCTAATTAGGTAATAGAAGATGATGGATGCAGAAGTATAGAGTAAAAAACTAATAACTTCATTGAATATCATTAGATTACTTTAGAATTTAATGACATGAATGAATTAAGATTCGATTTCGTTTTTCGATATGATATGACTAAGCAAAATCATGGTATATATAATACTATGGAATATTTTAAGTAATTAGCGTTATATATTTCAGATATAAGTTCAACAACACATAATATATAAAGTGATGCTGTTGGTCAGGCCAAGAATTTACTTGGTTATTAATTAAAATAATATGTTATACATACAGTCCAACTTCCATAACTCGAACTTCTATATCTCAAGTTTTCTAGGTATAACTCAAACTAAATAGAGTGCAACAGGATTTAGAGAGCAAATCACATACAATTACAAAAAAATTCTTTAACTTAAAGTCTTCGTGAGTCAACCCTTATGGAAGTTTGACTGTATATGTTTAAAAAATATTATAATATTATTGTTTTAATAACATTAATTAATTTTAATTAAAATACTTATTAGATTCCATATAAACTTATTTAAAATATATTTACATATTAACATTTAATACATATATCGTTCATAAAGATGCTTTGCATATCAAAGAGACCCAAAAGAAAAGTTCTAACTGACTTAATGATCATTAGTGCTTATTAAAGCCAACGCAAAGACATATTTTATTAGCAACTATGTTGTCCTTCATTCAGGCCACTGTCTATATATCCATTAATATGCCTTTGACATTTACTGATCAAAACTTAATTAAATATAGGTTAGTCAGGCTTTCACACAACTTTTTTATCATCCGATTCTGGTGCATTTGTCCGCATGTAAAATATTCTATTTTAAATATCCATTGTAATATACACATAAATCAAAGTAAATCCTTTTTAATTTTATTTTTTTTTTGTAACTTTTAAACCACAGAATTTGTAAAAATCAGAGATTCAATGAAATTCAGCTGAAAATAAATGGTTTACCAGAATAAATTGAGATTTATTGAGTTACTAAAATGTTGCATATGACAGGATTTATAAAAGTGACAAAATGTATACACAGGATAAATTGACAGTTATTGTTGTAAATTTAAAATTATATTAGTAGATTGATTACCATATGTTTTTTTCCTAGTCTCTTATTATTGTAGAAACACTTTGTGTATTTATCGAAATAATTTTGGGCTTTTGGAAAAATTACCTGAGGTTGCCACCATGCTATAATCATTTAATTATTTGCTACATAAACCAAAATATCTTGCAATTGTATGGTTTGCAATTTTATGTATGTTATATATGTGCTACAGTATTCCACATATATTTATATATGTTCCATTGCATATATTTCGAGAATAGAAGAGCTTTTTATGTTTCAATGAAATTCATGAAAATAAAATAAAAAAAGCACGAAGAAAATGTCCATTGGATATTTCCAAAACTTCATCAAAAATTGTTAGTTAAAAATCACCAGTTTAAATATCTTGACAGTAAGTAAATAATAAGAATTCTTTAAGTATCTCAAATCCAGTGACTAGTAAACTTATAAACTAGTAAAATGTTGTCACTAAAGCAATACTGTGATTTAAGTTAAACATTACTATCGCTATTTTAGAATGCATTAGAAAAATTTTACCATTATTTTTCAGAATACTGAGCCACTGCATTACCAGAGAACTGTCTGCGAACAATTTCTATATATGCCTCCTCTTCTATTTCGATTCAAATGACATTTCGATAATAGAAAGCCTCACAATTTTAGCATTTATATGAAAGTTCAACATTTCTCTCTCTATTGGTTTAATTAAGAATGAATCAACTTAAACTCCCTAGCATGCTCTTAACACCCTTGTCACTTGCAGAGCCAATGGCGACTCAATCTTAAAATTGTAAAATTAGTGCTTATTGAGTACATATGTATGAAAAGCATATTAGCTTAGCTTATTAGCTTTTACTTGCATTCAAAAAATATGAAGTGGGTGTGTCACAATAATTCCCAAAGGATGCAGTATCAAGTTTCCAACCCGTTTTTGAATCTAATCTAATCTAAAACTAAAACAAATATACACAATGTCAGAATTGATAGAAACTTAATATTATCAACAAAAAATAAAACTGTATGAAGATACAGCTTGTGGGTAAGGAGATATAGAAGTGATAACAATATAATTAATGACAATCCAACATTTTAGACAAAGTATTAAGGCGCATCGGGCCCTGTAAGTCGAAACCGAAACATTATAATAGGTTTCCTGATATACAGTCTACTAAACTATCTTAAATATACAAATAAAAAACCCAACAACTTCTCTACATAACTGATGCACCCACTAAGAACGTACTTAACTCTCCAACATCACTAAATGCATTAAGATAGCATCTATGTATATTAGATCATTTCTTTTTCTTGATGTTAAGATCATCTAATATTCCTAAACATCGTACATGTATTGCAAATAGAATACGAAAGCTATTTTAAATGTAAAAAAATTTTATAGTTGTATTTATTTTTTTTGGATGATGTTTTGCCCATGGAGATACACCCGCAGTAACATGAAATTTTAATCTTCAAAACATCACAGTTTTTAAAAGTGATATTTTTACTTGAAAATAATGCTATAAGTTTCTAATCATGTCTTTCCGAGAAAAATCAATTTTTTTTTAAAGTTTGTTTAATATTAGAAAATTTCTGTATTAAAATCGAAATATTTAAAATATTTTTCGTACGCCATGCCGTATTGCAATGGATTTTTATCGAAAGTTCGAAACAAAATTACTTATTATATGGAACGTTTAGCAAACCGTCATCGGCACAATCATTCAATGATTGCCCATTACAGAAGAAGGAGCTACTTGCTATATAATTGGAATAATATTGCAGATTCATTCCATAACGATGTATTCAAACGCTTTTCGACAATATTGGAAAGGAGAGGAAACATTAAAAAGTTAGTATTTATTACCATTTGGAACAAAACATCGTTGAATTCAGTAAGAAGCCGAGTTGCGAAGTCTTATAGAACTATTGACCTTGCCAATGGCATTTCACGGCTACAAAGCAATAGTGAATTAATAGTTTATTTTATGCCTCAATATTTTTCTAATAGCAGTGAAATTTGGGTTGAAGAAATTTCGATGCACTCAACGCCAACAATTCAGTTAAATGAAATAATTGCCGGGCTTGCTAATTTACAACAGATCATCAACATGACTAAAAAACACGGCTTTGTGGAGGATGCCACAGAAGTAGATAGTCGATACTATAAAATAACCTTTAGGAGGCGAGGTAAAGTCGTAGTCGTACTCATCTCAGATTATTTGATTTTGAAATATATTTATTTAGACTTTTAAGGGTGTATTTGAAAGCAATCAACAAAAGTTACATATTGACATCTACCAAATTTATTAAGTCAGTCATTCTTGGATTCTTAAAAGTTTCATTCGATTACATTAAAATCAAAAAGAGTAAGAAATAAAAATTACTCTTTTTAACATGGATGTTACTACTTTCAGACCCAATGAAATAGACGTACTAATTTTTCTGCACATACACGTATTCATTATGGCTTTCCTGAGCCCAACTGTTGAAAAAATATAACTAATTAGATTGCTATACATATATATTAGTTAAAAAGATTTATTTTCAAGTAGCATCACATATTTTTTTATATTGTCTTTATTTTTAAAACAATTTTTTTTAAATTCTTTCTTAAAGTTATTAAACCATTTACTTAAATATATTTAAAGTTTTTCAAAAATAAATAAAAGCTATGGTTTTACTTCAAAGACGTCTAAGTATTTTGAATTCAAAATGTATTAATAAATTTACTTTATCCTAATATTAGAATCATTGCATAGAGTTCAGAGTTCTTTGATCCTTAAACTCACAGCATTAATTGCAATAACAACCATTTTGCAACCGACTAATGACTTCTCTCCAGTACGTTTTATAATTTCAGTATAAAAATACAATTATTGGGAACATGCTGATTCTCAATAACCTCAGTTTTATTAAGTGTGGTTAACACTTAAGTCTCAATTAAACTAACTAAAGGAATAGATGTCTTTTAAGTGACAGATCAATGATATATGAGGATTAATCATCGCAAATCACATACATAACATAATCTGCCTTTAATCACTTATATACATAGCAATTGATTGGTCTAGATCACTTTTCGTTGTACATAAAAGTTTTCAAATCTCAGAATGGCTACAGGCTCCTCGGGGAGGTATGCAGATCTGAGGTCAATTATTGCTTAGTCTGATGAAGTGATAAACAATAATCCAATCAAGGCGCAAAGAGGGGTTTTGAAGAAACCTCGCAGTTAATAGAGTGTAAAAGTGCTCAGGTGCACTGACTCAACTAGCCTCAACATAATAAATAAAAGTTACCATACTAACAGAATTCTGCCAAAGAGGTTAGCAGGCTGCGAAAAGGAATTTCCTTGAAAAACTACTTTCAAATTAGAACCCATAAAAGTGCGAAAAAAAATATTAATCATCAGCTCTGTCACCGACTCATCACAATAATACATTGCTTTCCCAATCCAAAATAGGGTTATCTCGATTCGAAACTTTTACAGCCAAATATTGAATGAAGCTATTTAATGGTATCAGAACTTAGTAACTTATTGTCTTTTCCATTATAGTCTTAATTTAATATAGATATATGTGTAAGAATGTTAAAACCATACAGACGTCAGAGCATTCTAAAGCACATACTTATGTGCATATTATATATATATATATTTCACATTTTAATTTAAATAAAAAATCTAAAAAATAAAATATGAAAGCAAAATATGAAAGCCACCAGGAAGCGAATAGATAAATTGGTAAGTTTAATTAAAAGTACCATTTGATCAAAAAAGGACGAGAGGTTAAAAAAACGCAGAAATTTAATTTTTAATAATTTTCTTTATTATCGCCTTCAAAGTATTCTCCTCCTGCGGCAATACATACATGCCAACGCTTGATCCAATTTTCCATACAAGTTTTATAGACGGCCGAAGCTATGGCCTTTAGTTCAAGCAGCGAATTCTCTTTTATAACCTCTATGGTCTCAAAACGCATCTATGGTCCTCGCAAAGGCAATTTGAGTCGGGGTAAGAGGAAAAGGCCACACGGGGCCATATCTGGAGAGTACGGTACTTAATGCTTGGTTGATGATATTGGTGGAGTTTTTGGCCAAAAACTGCGACACAACCAACGCTGTGTAAGCCGGTGCGTTATCGTGGTGTAAAATCCATGAGTTTTTCTTCCATAAATCTGGCCTCTTTTTGCGAATAGCCGACGCATAACGGGCAAATAATACTCCTTATTGACCGTTTGACCGTCTGGAAGGAATTCATAATGCACCACATCACGAATATCGAAGAAAACAGTCAGCATAATCTTGATTTTGGACCGACTTTGGCGTTCTTTTTCGGTTTCGGCTCACCTTCGAAGCACCATTGTTGTTGTTTATTGTGGTTTGGTGGGCATGTCAAATTCATAGATGGATTGACCCATGTCTCATCACCAGTTATGATGTGTTCGATGAATGTTGGGTCACTATCTGCGTTGGAAATCATCAATCATCTCTTTGGCCACATCACTACGACACGTTTTTCGAATGAAATTCAGCTAAAAATCGCCACACGAAAATTTTTCGACTTCTTTGCATAGACGCCAAACAAAAACTAATCGCACGATATGCGTTAAACTTTGACAGAATGTGTATAATAGTGTTGCCAGGGTGAAAATAAAAAAAAGATTAAATTAAATTAATTAATTAATTAAAAAAAAGAACAAATAAGTTCTTTTTTGATCACAAGGTATGTCAGTAGTAAACATGAATGGTCACCATAAAATAGCTAACCTTATCAGAAATATCAATAGATTAAAGATTATTTATAAAAAATATTCGTAAATATTATTTTTGTAGATTTCTTCATAATTAATCAATTTTATAAAAAATAAAAGATTATTATTCCTTCATAAACACATCACCTTTTAATTCTCAGTATAAATGGCTCTTACCACTCAAATTAAACTTTGCTTAAAACTGAACTTTTCAGTCCCCAATCAATGTTATTATGTCAAAAGTTTTGTGAAAGCATGAAGCACCTGAAGTATTTAAAGTTCCAAAATAAAGGCAAATGTGACCATTGGACAGATAAATTAAAGGAAATGGAATTACCAATAAAAGTTAAAATACAAACAAACCTATTTACATTATTAGCTAAATCATACCTATGAGTATGAAGTAAAGCGAGGATGTGTGACGGGACGGAGTAAAAGCTAAAATACAAAAGTACTTAGAATTGCATATGAATAAATGTGACCAATACCACAGAAAACGCCAGCTAAGACCACATGTACCACATTGTTTTCGGAGTTTTCATTTATTTCAGATTAATTCCACACTTCACATTACTGCAGAACTCAACGCAACTTAGTTAATGCAATATAGTGAAGCTGGACACTGAACATCGAACACTACTCTGCCATAACAAAATTGTAAAACTGTGCTCTACAACATTTGAATCCTTTATGAGGCATGGCAAGTCCAGTATGTTAGCACAGCCACACTTCAAAGTGGCTGCCGGTATTCAGCAGACCAAAAACCATTGATTGTCATCGAATGATAGAATAAAAAAACGTGAGTTTACATTGAGTATGAGTACATCTGAAATCTGCATCTGAATGTGGAATATACTCTGCTTAATTTGTATGTAAGCATAAATGCACACATGTGTACACATGTATTATCTGGTCATACTTGTACTTGACGTGTACATTTGTTACGCTACACCAAATTCAGGCTTTTGCCACAGTTGGTAAATCCCTAATGCCACTTCGTAATACATCCCACACAACTCAACTTCTGGAAACGGAACGTTTACAGCTCGAATTGAAAGTACAAAATTCAGACTTTGTATTTGGTATGTGAGAAGCATCCCCTTAAGTGTTGTCTACTTCATTTTGCAAAGTGTTAGAATATTGCTTTTAACATATTGACAACACTGACAGTCTTTACTTTTGGTACTTTAAGCTAAAATTATACACCTATAGTATCTTAAGTAAGTAGTACAAGAGCGGTTCTAATAGATTTTGTTTTAATGACGAAATTTAGGGAAATTATATTTCTTTCTTTAAAATCTTAATTTGGAAGAAAGAGCTAGATAAGGATTATTCGATTGCTAACATGCGCAAATAATTTGTCATTACTCTTTCTCCAATATAGCATAGATCCTATGTTTTAATAAATTAAATTCATTATACACAAAGAGATTAAATAAGGTGGAATGTAAAATACGATAAGTGGAATGAGAAAAGGTCTATAGATTTTTTTTTTTGTAGTTTCAATCTACAAGCACTACAAAATAGATGAGATCTCATTATTATAACGAACTTTGTCTTTACTAGCTATATTCTTCTCTCTTTCTATATTCTTTATTCTTCTCTATATTTTTTCATCAAGTAAAATATTTGAAATTCCAGTATTGATTTTGATAAATATAAAACCTTAAGTTTATTCTTCTCTCTTTCTAAATTCTTTCTTCTCTATATCTTTCATCATGTAATACACTTCATATTCCAGTAATAATATTGGTAAATATTTAACCTTTTAACCTTTTGTAGTTTCCTTTGGAGAACTGGAATGGAATTTCTGCTATTGGTTTTTTACAGCCTGCTGGCAAACCATTTTGTAGTTCACGCCTCAGGTGTGGTATAGTGGGTTAAGATATCTCAAGTTTTCCACCCATTATAGAAAAATTATAGAAAAATTATAGAAATTATATTATAGAAATTACATTATAGAAAAATATTTTGAGTTATCCCTAATTAGTCAAAACTGTTTCTTCTATTATAAAATTAAAAATTTTTCATCGAGTGATTGATGATTCATTACCATCAAAAAAATAAGAATCGGTACTGGTACCGAATATTAATTTAAAAACATACTCTCCTTGATATTACTCGCATATTATAATATGTGCTTTATCAGCGTTACGTGTACCCTATATTGACTTTTATCGTGGTTATGGCTCTGAGAATATGGAGGAAACTGCATATCCCATCTTTAGCTAGTAACTAAAATGTTCAGGGCCCCTTTTCTAATCGACTTGACCGAGCCATCACCCTGCAAAATTAGAAACTTAGTCAAATTTATAAAACTGTCAGGTTGTTTCATCTTTACCTGATGGTCGAGTCGTTTTTTGGCGTTAGTTGTACACTGACCTCTGGTCTATATTTGAACAAATGCAAAACCTGTGATACCATAACAGAACATTATTTAAGTTTAAGTGAACTTTCTTGTGTACAAGGACGCCTAACATAATGTAAGATCTACATAAAGAAATTTAGTATGAATGTTAGACAACTATATATACAACTATAATATAGTCTTAAAATCATTAAGTCTGCTTGCAAAGTTATGAATAGTTCAAATTAATAAATAATTGAACTGAGTGACCATTATATTACGATAGTGACATAGAACAGGGACATATGTAGATCATCCATCTGTACTAGGAATAGCTAAACTAACATATAGTAAAAAAATGTTTCGGGGTAGTGAAAATAATAATGAAATTATACATTTTCATTCAGATTCATCTACATACATAGTTTTTTTTGTAACAAAATGTAATGTTGTTGTACTAAATGTTAATTTTTTATTAAGTGAACTTACCCAAGTTCTATTAAATTGAACCTCCCCTGTATTATTTCTGATTCTGGATTAAAACTTCATCTCAA
>NC_051846.1:59058725-59083439 GCF_002237135.1 Teleopsis dalmanni | reverse complement strand
ATACATTGTTTTCAAAGAATAGCAGACGAGGTTTGAAAAAAACACAATGGAAAGTAGTTTCCAATATATTCATAATATAAAAAAAAAGTTTTTTTCAGGATTGTATTTAATTTCTTTCTATTTGCTGGTTTTTCTTTTGTTGGAATTTTATATCATTTTTATGTCTAACAAGTACACATAAGGAACAATATTGAACTTGTTATATACTGCATATAGAATAATCCATATTAAAAGTTTTGGCATACTTAGCTGCCAACAACTAGCATTTGACTTATGATACCATAAAAAGCATTTTCCTTTTAATACTTCTATTTAGTTTTTTTTTTTTGGTAATCTTAGATATGCTTTGGCATCTGTTTTATTTTAATGTAATTGTCTTTTATATCACAACAATAGTCAGTTTTTTATGTACAACTTTATTTTTTATATTGTACTTTTTTATATATTAAATAAAAAGAAATTGAGATGCAGTAAAAAATATAAAATATGTATTTAGTACATAAACTCGTAAATGTACATTGGAAATTCTATGTATTTCATGTATTTTATACTATGAGAAGTTTTAAAATGTATTCTTTACCCTTTTTATTATCTTATCTTTATTTTACTTTGTTTAAGCACATTGACAGATTTTTGAAGTAGGTTGCGCCTCTTAAATGGGTACAACATGTCGTATGAGTGACATTATTTGCATGAAATAAGCTTAACTAGAAATCAGTAGACAAAATATTTTAAGTGATCGTCTTATTGCGATTTGTGTGTGTATGAATTTGTAACTATAAGTGCATATGCAATTTATTTTTATTTTATTATATATTTAAGAAATCAGCATTTTGTTATTTTTTTTATATCAATAAATTAATTTAAATTATTTTTATTAAAATGAGATTCTTATCAATTTAAGAGAGTTAAGAGAGTTAGTATTGTGTTTTTAATAACGATTCACTTATTAAAGAAATATTAAAAAAAATTTTAAGTTTTGTGTAAATAATTTCTATCAATTCAATGTTAATTTGAAATTAATATATAATAAGTGGAGGTAATAATCAGTTAGAGAAATTAATTTTTGGGCTCTCCCATCTGAATCACAACCAGACAGTCACAAAAAATGAGAGTAGAGATTTTATCTGATACTGTCTGACTAGACAGATACATTCTATTAAAACGTTTCAATCAGCCATGGTAAACTGTCAGATAATCCATCAATTGCCTCAGTTCAGTTCTAAATAGAAAAGCAGAAGCATTTGCGAAATCAATCCTGAAACAGTTGAAAATAGGAAAATATAAGAAAGAAATTAATGGAATGGGGACTTATCAATTATTGAAGAAGGAGTTTTTCGCTAAACAAATGAAAAAGAATGAACACTTAAATTATTGAATTGGAAAAAAAAGATATCGAGACCAGAAAAATAAGTTCACTAATCTTCAGCCAGCAAAAGTTTCTCAAACTATTGAAAAAAATTCTTACTGAAGCGAAATCTACTTGATCTTGTTTGTAATTGCTAAAGCATTTCACAAGGTCTGGCAAAATGGGTTGATAGTTATAAAGAAAGTTGTATTATTCAAGTTGAAATGATAAAACTTTTAGGGATCTTTTTTTTAATTAGAGAATTTTCAGGTCAATGTTAAATGTTATATGTAAAGAAAATTTTGGCCGGTTACCCATTATTCGCTATTGTCTCGTTTATTGTACAGTTTATGTACAGCAGATTTTTGTTTGGAATCTATAAACTCTATTTCGCTTTTTGTCGACAACATATTAACAATTCCATAATGACAAGATGATGGGATACTTTCAAAGAAGAAGAATTGTAGCTGACAAATGAAACCTATTTTAATTACAAGATATAGGAATCAAAATTCAAGGAAAGTAGAAGTCAAAAAAAAGAATATAAGGAAATATAAGGAAAGTTCAGTGTGAAAAATAAAACTGTACTTTATAAGCAAGTTATTTGACCTAAATTATTATGTGGTTATATTTTTAATGACAATGCTACTCCATTTAGCATTAGAAAACCTCAAACATCAATATTTTGTATTGATACGTGTCGAAAAAGTCTCTGATATATCACAAATGA
Organism: Teleopsis dalmanni; assembly: GCF_002237135.1. Taxonomy (NCBI): domain Eukaryota; kingdom Metazoa; phylum Arthropoda; class Insecta; order Diptera; family Diopsidae; genus Teleopsis; species Teleopsis dalmanni. Next base: position 59,081,361 of record NC_051846.1, on the reverse strand, counting down.
AAATAAGCGTAAAGACTTGAAAGTGTGCAAAAGTAGATCAAAGCACTGAAATCGTTTGATTTTCCGAGTGCTGATACTAATTCAGAATTCAGAAGATATGCTGGGCTTCAAACTATATTTCTGTAATATCACCTAAATATCTTATTGTCATAATTTCATGTAGCTTTTGAATTAGTGGATCATTCAAGTGGTCACTGTAACTATTGAATAAAAGTGCTTTAGACTCTAACATTTGTTTTATCATGCAAAGGAGAAGAATGACAATAGATGTATTCGGCAACTTCAAGGTGCGATAAAAAACAAAATTTCCTGTTAAAGTCTCTTGCTGAAATATTGGCTTATCACTTATCGGTGTACAGACATTTCTTTCTGCAGTCTCTTAGATTATTTGAAACTTCATAACTAGTCTGTTAAAGCAAGAGAGTAGTTTTATTGGTTTGCATACGACTACTATATAATTTTTTTGAGACATATATAGTAAATATATATATATATATATATATATCTACTAAATAGATATAGTACATACAATAAAAAGATATGTAAAACTTTAATCTAATAATAATAAAATAATAATAGTTGTTAAACAATATTCCTTCCTTATTTATTTCAAATTTAACTACTTTAAATTTATTAAAAATTTCTTTAAAATCTCATTACTCTTTATCACTTTAATTTTTGCTTTATGCATTATTTATACTACAATAAATATAATTGAATATTTAAAAATATTTTCAATAATGTGGTACAGATCAATTTAATAAATTTAACACATGAGCTCGTTCACAAGTGTTTGGAAATGTGGCGAATCTGGCATATATGAACATTTTCGCCCTATTACAATTTATGGATATGTAATAATTTGTTAAAACACTTTTGCATGCAACTTTATTGATTAAATATAATATATAAACCAATAAAGGATAAAATGAATGATATTAAATTTAAATTATTTTCAAATTATATTTAAATAATGGCACACTTCATGTATTAATGCTGCCCACAAACAAAAACAACAGTGATAACCGCACTGGCGTCAGCGTCAGCGTCATCATCATCATCAACAATAACAACAACAACGTCAGCAACCAACAAGCCGTTAAGATATGTTTAAAACAAAAATAGGTGTTGATGTGAAAACAATCATAACTATTATGTATTTATACAAGCGCACATATACACACTTACACATATATGTGAGGTGAAACTCACATATATTCGTACAAACTGTCGAGGTGAAAAAACATACATTACCAAACAATTAATTAATGTGTCAATGCGCATGAAAAATGCAGAAAATTCTGAATATGCTGAAAAATCCGTAAAATGCATTAAAATGGCGCAAAGTGAAATGAGAAAAACTGATAAATTGCATACAATACGCATAAGTATATGTAAAAATGAGTACATGACAAAATTTATTGAGTTGTAAAAAGTTTATATATCAGCAATTTAACTTAAATTTATGTCACCAGTGAAGAAAAACAATAAAACAAAAAAATTGTGTAAAACAATATGAAAGTACAAAGCAAAAAAAAAACAATTTATAAAAATAATAGCTTAAAGTGTTTAAAATGCGTGGTAAGGGATGCATGTAAATAAAATGTAATTAAAACGTACTGTGTTTTGAATAACATAGTACAAAAAAAAAAAAATAAATAAAAAATATTGCAATAAAAATACAAAGTTAAAATTAAAATGAAATATATTGTATAAAAAAGCGATATAAATTTTTTACAAGCCATGAGCTTAATGTAGCCAAATTGTTTTTATTACTAAAACCAAAAAAAATGCTATAGGTAACATCACTAGCAACAACAAAAATGGGTTACCTTTACACTATTGTGCACGCATAAAACAACAAATACTCATCTGTACTCCTCCCTACCGGCACTTGTTTAGCAACACTTGCCTTTGTACGTGCTTCTGTGTGTGTGTGTGTGTGTTTGTGTGTATTCGACAATTAAAAAAATCAGTGTCGGTTTAAGGTAGAAAAAATGAGTATTAATTGCTGCCACTACAATTGGCCATTTCACGCAAATGGCCAATTTGTGCACTGCCAGCAGCTGCTGTGGCATGCATATCACTGCCATATGATGCGCACAAGCCATTCCCAACACTAAATCGTAACACATATAAACAAACATCAGAACGATAAGTTAGCAACAATAAGTTGCAGTAAACTAAAACCATCATTTTCATGTGCAATAGTTTACTCACTCTCCCAAATGCCCACACAGATACACACACATAAATATTCACACACCCGCAATATATTTACGTTTACTTATCGCACCTTAAGTAAACGTGCTGCTTGCGTCAGTCACGTAAAAAGCATCATCATAATCTACATTAAATCTTGTTTAAAATGTGTTGCATTTTGCTTGCTTTTTTCCCTACGCTTCTTTACTATTCTTTACTTTGGTTGCAGCGCACAAATGCAATAATTACAGCTTTACTTTATATAATAATAATGACTGCATTTAGGGTGAGCTTCGTAATTGACCTTGCCTTATGCTTAAAATATAAAATACAAACAACAATAACAATAACAAACAACAACAACATTTGAAACTAATATTTTGCATATTTTAGTATAAATAAAAATTCTGTTGATTTGATTAAATTTTTAGGGCGCAGTAAAAATATGGAGCATATCCGGGCCTTACAATTTTTTAATTACAATGTAGTTACTTACTTAAAGCCATACCCATACCTAATGTTTTGGGCATGTTATATATTTCACGTATGTAAAATGCCTAAGCAAGACCTCAATTACTGATTTGATTACTCGCATTTTAAGGACAAATCTATTTAGAAAATTTTAAAAAATTCAAAATTTTGAAAATTATCCATCAAAAAGCATAAAATTTGAATAACTCACTTAGTGTATAATTTGTAACGCCATGTAAGGCCGTATCAATATAATCACAGCCGATGTGGTTATATGTGCTATTGACTACTCCATAATGCATTAAGAGCAGCTTTTAAAGTTTGTTATTGAATAAATACGCCTACTTGTTCGTTGATCAAAAAAAAAGAAAAAACATGTCAAACCCCTTTTTATTTGATTTAAAAAAAGTTAACACAAGCATATTAAATAAAATCGGCGTCAACATCTACGCAGACATCGGCATGAAGCAAAACGTTGTAATGGCAAACAACACCTAGTAAAGTAAAAAAGCGCAATTAGCTATTTTTCATGTGTGAAATATCTTAATGGTGTAAGTGACCCCTCAGCCTACATTGCTGCTGCAGTGCAGTTTGCTGCGACTGAGCTGCTAGCGTTAACGTAAGCTTTCTTAAGGTTTTGCCATAACTTTTATAATTTTACTCAGCAGGTTTGTTCCTCGCGTAAATAAAAGTGAAAGGAGTGTGAAACATGGCGTGTATGCGCTCGCGTATTTTGACTTTGAAAAATGTTTTGTGGTGTGTTTGTGTGGCGTGTGTGGCCTCATTCTGTTTTTTATGGTGATGGAAGTCGCAACAGTTATCGATTTAAGTAGTTGTTTTGCTAAATAAACGATAACATTATCGAAAAAGTGATTTTCAAATTTATTATTCCTTGATGAAATGCAGAAACTATTTTTAATTTCATTTTATTTTATTTCATTTTAATTTTCATTGTATACGAAAAATTATTTCAGACTCTTTATCTTATTAAGTAGGTTTATAAAACTCGTATATAATTTAACTGCAATGGCCTTCAGATAAAATATTTATCATATTTTTTTAATTTATTCATTGCATTAAGTCTAAATTTTGGCAGTTTGCATATGAATGAGAGAAAAAATTTATGATTTATTAGTTTTAAAATAAAAATGCTATATTTTCATATAAATTATTTTATATAAATTTCTAAAAATGATTAAAAATTAAAAAATAATAATAATGATGTTTATTTATTATTTAATTAACTAATTAATTTAATTTGTTGTGGTTTTTGTGTCAATGATTTATTTTTTGGACAAAAAAATAAAATTAAAATTAATAGTAAATATTGAGTGACTTTCATTAATATGCTTTAAAGTTTCTTTGTAGTAATAAAAATTGTAAAAGTTAATTAAGTGGATAAGGCTTGAGTTTTCACGATTAGAGTTTTTCGTATGTTAAATGATTCCAGTTTTCTATAATAAAAAATATTGCAATAATGCTTTAGAGCAAAAAAATATTTTATTATAACTAAAAATATTTTTAGAATGTTTACTTATTGTTGCAAACTGTAGATTCTATAAAAATAATGAGGAGTTGGCCATACATGTGCTGTTATAATGCTCTGCGCTAATTTTCACTAGTCAATATTTGATTTTTCCGTCAGCATTGCCATTTATATGGACTTGCCATATGAATGATGAATGAATGAAGAAGCAGCAGTGGTAGACTTTTCGAGAGAAAATTCCTTTGTAAGATCTTTGGAACTCTACGAGTTGACGAAGACTACAGCATGAAGTCGAATGAACTACGAACTGTACGAGCTTTATCACTACATTAATTTAATTTAACGAACTAAAAATATCCAGTGGTTGTGCTGTCTCGGTGATATCCTGAGAAGAGATGAGAATACTCGAATTTGCGAAAGAAGTAATTAAAGCGGTAGTTGCAGAAAAAAGGAATAGAGGAAGACCGTGTCTCCGATGGAGTGATCATGTTGCTAGATTATTATTCACACTTTATATATGAGAATGGGGAACGGAGCACAAATGCCTGGAGAGAAGTGCCGCAACCCATTTACAGATTGTTATGGCCATTTAAATAGATTAGTAAATAATATGGACTTGCAGACAAATGATTACAGGAATGTTGTAAGAAAATATAAATCAAATCGTAACTCAAAATATGTTAATTAATATACGGAGATTTACTCCTCTCACTGTAGCAGACACTAAGAATATTACTTAACAGTGGAGATGGAAGTTCTACTAAATATGCTACAATTACACACAATTATTATAAAGTACTAATGGAATTGGTACAGCAGTATTCAAATTTTTCAAATAATACAGTTAAAAACAAGCAGAACACAGAGATTATGCTGAAGTTTTAATTTATTATTAAGCAGTAAAATAAATATTTCCATTCTTTAATCACGTTGACGAAATTACAGTCTTTAATAAACTTTATAATATGCAAGTCCTCTTAAAATGATAATGAAAACAGAAGTTACATTACTTAGAAATTACACCAATGGATGATATAGTTGGAACGGGTTAAATCGGCACTGGTTTCAAAATACATTTATCTCTTTGTAAGGATAGTATCATTTCTAATACAGAACTCTTTGTAATAAAATAAAGAGCATGTAAAATACTGGTACGCTATGTTGTTGACAGGCAGGAAATAGTTTAAGGACTACAAAGAGATATTCTTAAGTAAATATAACTTTTATATGCCAAAATAAATTAGGTCTTAAGCAATAAAGAATGACAATGAAATAACAAATATAAATAATAAAAATTAAATAAAAATTACCAGATTAGGGGCTGAAACCATCTGGTCTGCTAATTTTAGAGAGGTTGGGCTTAGTTCTACCTAGTACGATATTTTTTGATGAATGTATAGTAGGATAACTTCCCAAGATTATGTATTGATCTAAGAACCAAAAAACAAACAAAATTAAAACACAATATTGAGATTAGAAAGTTTCTTTAACAACTTTAAAACTGATATGGAAAATCAAAGGAAAGGCTATTTATAAATAATCTTATGTCAAATATTTTGAACATCATTAACTTTGTTATCTCATATGAATGTTAAGGCGAATCCAAGGCACTTTGTTTAAATTTTTTTTTTTTTAATATTTTGGTAAATTTATTTTTATTTCCAAATTACTCATAAATTATTCTGTATTTATTGTGCACCGAGTTCTTGCAACAGCTTGTTTGGACGTGTCATGTCATTAACATCGACATTTTGATTTGTTCAAATATTACTGTCTCACGACACCTTAAATCCCATTTGCAAAATTTCAAATAGGTTAAAGCTCATTGCGCCCAGTTTACTACCAGCGCTTTTTTTTGAATTTTTGAAACATTGTTTTTTATATAAGGATTATTGTTGTCAAAGTCGTTGTATAAAGAATATTTATCAAATATCGAAACATAATTTTAATTGTCTGAGTTTTGAAACACAATATATCTTTAAAATATATTCCATTACGGATTTGATTAGTTTCTGTTCTGTTGTATTTCGAATATTTTTTGCCTTTTTAAGGAAGCTTTTTTCTGAATATTAAACTTCTTACAAATATTGTGGATGGTACTTAAGGATCGATAAGAAGTGGGTACCAATGTGCTCTGAATGGTTCTTATTAGTAATTTACGCATATATAATATTAACATCTGAAACTTTTGATAAATTGCTGGTAGATTATTCTATTTTGATTTAGTTCTGCACGTGATATTCAATAATAAACAGTGTTCAAAAAGTAACGAGAATTTTGAAATTATAGATAATTAATTACCATGTTTGTTGGGTCGAGTCTCTATATTATAGCAAAATTTGTTCCGAAAATTTATTGTTTGTCCAGAAATATGTCGTGAAGTATAACCACTGTAATGCCGTAACCATTCTATTACTTAAATCTGTCATTATACGACCATTTTCTATACATATTTATATATAAGAGGAACTACGTTAAAGGGATGGAAAAAAGGCGATCTAAAAAAAATTAAAAATTCCCTATACTTTGTAATGAATTCTTATATATTGAGGTAGGGCTAACGCACTTTTTACTTTTTATGCTATTGATGACTTCAGTTAAGTTTTACTGATGAGTTAATAACCTCTAAATATGCGAGGTTAGAGTGAAGCATTTATCTAGTGTTGGGTTCAAATATTTTAAATTGCTGCAGGAAACAGATTAAAAGTATTTAAACAGACGCTGTTTATAACATAAATATATTCGGAATGTGAGCATTCCTTTTAATGTCCACTGCAGTTATAATAGCAATATTTCTACAATTGGACTTTAAAAATGAACATCATAATACTGTTATAATACTATAACTAATCTTTATTGTGCCATGATACTCTGTTTAAACGATTAGATTCCTTAAAGAATATTACAGTGTTACTCTTTAGTATATGAATACTTAATATGGGATATTTTACTGGTGTCCATCATAATAATACACGTACGCTATTATAATATGCATTATGAACGTTAAATTCGTAAATAATACTAATATCTCTCCTGATATTTTAACACCACTTTTGAATAAGAGTACATATACATATTATAAAATTTCCAAGTAATTAAAGAAGAATTAAACCTTATTTAACTACACAAGAGAGAAAGTGTTATAAGACAATAATTCTGAAAAAGTGAAAAACAGTATGTGAAAGACATTGCTTTCTTTTTTTTTACATATAGTATTATTGTCTCAAATGAACATTGAATATGTACTTTAAGTTTCGAATGATATAGGACAAAACTTCTCCATAAGAGCTATGTAATAGAAAAAGCCACGGTCACATAAAAACGTACTAACATAATGGTAAAGATAGGAAATTGTCAATTGTGTTATGACTCTCTGTATAATACGCTTTCTGGTCATGACCAAATAGAGCGTAAAATTACTGTGACCATTCGTAATATGACTCTATCTACAGTGGCTCACAGCTTATTTCGTGCAAGCAATATTTTTGTAGATTTAGTCGTGAAAATCCAAAATTTTGTTCAAAATAAAAAATTTTAAATATGCAACTTTAAAGAATGTTTAGTTTTTATTATAAAACAAAAAAAAATTTAGCAAAAATATCAATATTCAAGAAGTTAAGTGAACAAAAACAAACATACACCAAATTCTGACCTCACAGCTTATTTCGTGCAATACATTTTTTTTTAGAAAATTAATCATTTTTGGCATAAAAAGTGAATTTTAGTATTTAGTGGAATAGTCCTTTTGTTTAATTACTACCTCCAACCCTGAACGCATTGAAATAACTAATTTTTGAGTATATTCCACTGACATTTTTTGCCATTCCAATTTCAAAGCAGCTTTCATACTTTCCTTGCTATAAATGTTATGTTTTCTTATGTTAGTTTCCAGAATATGCCATAAATTTGCTATGACACTAAAGTCAGGTGATAGTGGAGGTGTTTGGATGATGTGTGGATAATTCCCAACAAGCCAAGTCTGCACAAGACCCGACTTGTGCTTCAGATCGTTATCCTGGTAAAAACAGAAATTGTTAATTATGCCTAAATATTCGGCACTTTTATGCAAATTTTGTTTTAATATATTAGGATACACTTCTTTATCCATTGTTGATTCTATAAATTGCTGATTTACACCCCAATACTATCACATGCCTGCCGACGGTTTCGCATGCAGTTTACCAAACACCACCTGTACAAGAATAGTTCTTTCTGAAACGCAGTATTTTTTGTCAATTAGAGTAAATTTAATCTCTACGCTTCAGATGGTAAATCATATGTGAAATACTATTAAAAATACGCCAAATATATCACATACTAAGCTCCAAAAAGAAAATTTATATGGCACAGTTAAACACGGTGGCAAGCATGTGATAGTATTGGGGTGTAAATCAGCGGCAGGAGTAGGTAATCTACAATTTATAGAATCAACAATGGATAAAGAAGTGTATCTTAATATATTAAAGCAAAATTTGCATAAAAGTGCCGAATATTTAGGCATAATTAACAATTTCTGTTTTTACCAGGATAACGATCTGAAGCACAAGACGGGTCTTGTGCAGACTTGGCTTGTTGGGAATTGTCCACACAACATCCAAACACCTCCCCAATCACCTGACTTTAGTGTCATAGCAAATTTATGGCATATTCTGGAAACTAACATAAGAAAACATAACATTTATAGCAAGGAAAGTATGAAAGCTGCTTTAAAATTGGAATGGCAGAAAATATCAGTGGAATATACTCAAAAATTAGTTATTTTAATGCGTTCAAGGTTGGAGGCAGTAATTAAACAAAAGGACTATCCCACTAAATACTAAAATTCACTTTTTTATGCCAAAAATTATTAATTTTCTAAAAAAAAATGTATTGCACGAAATAAGCTGTGAGGTCAGAATTTGGTGTATGTTTGTTTTTGTTCACTTAACTTCTTGAATATTGATATTTTTGCTAAATTTTTTTTTGTTTTATAATAAAAACTAAACATTCTTTAAAGTTGCATATTTAAAATTTTTTATTTTGAACAAAATTTTGGATTTTCACGACTAAATCTACAAAAATATTGCTTGCACGAAATAAGCTGTGAGCCACTGTATGTAAAATGTCTGTAAATATCACATAATATATGCATTTAAAGTGCTGTAAGATAGCAACATAGTGCTAAACCTTCACTTTTCATATAGTATTATATCATATGAAGTTTACTATAAAAATGAAAATATGATTTAAAACGTGTACAAAACTTTAATATAAAATTTGGTATTGACAACTTTTAATGGTACTGGTTTTCTTTGCGTTAAGTGTCGATATGTTTTGTTATTGGTATACATGTATAGACCATGATGTCAGAGACATGGAGATGGAGGGAATGTGAAATATTTAATATAATATATAAAGAATTCTATGTTTTTTTACATTCCTTTCTATATCTTTTCTATATCCTGCATATATTCTAAACTATAAAATGACTTTTATTACTAATAAAAAATGTAATGCTTTCAAATTTAATTTTTATATATTGGTTTGTGCAAAACGTATTACTCCTTTTATAATTGAAAAATAATTAGATTTATTTTTGGGAGAGGCTTATAAAAATGAGTTATGTACTTATTCCAAAGAAATTATTTGGAACAAAAACCTTAATCGCTTAGTAACATAAAATAAATATAAAGCTGGTGTTGATATAATTTACTGACTGTTAAAAATGTATAGAACTTAATGATGTTCTTTCACTTGACTAATGGAAATATTTTTAAATATGTCGCATATAAATTCACTAAAGATACTAAATTAACATCAATATAATAATATACAAAAGTAATAGATCGATAGATAATCTTTCCTGTAGGACGATTTAATAAACAATTAGCCAATAAAGTGATGCAAGTAAAATTGCAACTAAGAGTATTTTTAATCCTCAAATAACACCTGTAGAAACTGGTTTATTATATTAGCAAGATAGAACCGTTAGAGCAAAATATCAGGTATTAAGTATATTTATTATAAACAAATTATAAACCATTAAAAACAAGAAAGGATACGAGTAACACACAACAGCTGTTCCGAGTATTACTTACCCGTTTATAATAAGCACTATAAAATTAGTAAAATATTTATATTTCAATATAAATAAATAAATAAAAATTATGTATAATAATAATAAATAATAATATTAATAATATTATTTTAATATGAATATTATTATTATAATATTAATATCATTATATACTAAAAATAATACATACATAATATTAAATATTTATATTGCATTAATATAATATAACATTATTAATAGAAGAGAAACAGTTGCTTTTAAGTTTTAAGAATAAATTATGAACTAAAATATATCAAAAATTTTTTTAAATTTTTTAATAAAAAAGTTTTGTTTTTGCATAACCTATTTACTTTTAAACTAAACAACCACGATCTAGAAGCTCAATGATGAACTTAATTTTTTTAAAGACTCTATCTAGATGCATTTGCCTACCAAGCTGCGCATTTAGGATTTTAAGTGTTAATGAAGTTACACTCCATAAATTTATCCATAGATTACAACCCGGGTATTCAAATCACTTCATTTACACATTTTAATCAGTATTATCTATTCAAGTACATAGGGATATTTTCTAAAAAATACTTAGTAACAATTTGTTAAAGTCCAGAACGGCTAATCGGCACATGGAAGATAATATAGTTTATTTTTGGGTATTTTTGTAAATATAATATATTTTAATTAATTTATTTATTAGAACGTATTTTAATCATTATTGTCCATTCAAGTATTTAGAGATATATTCTAGAGAATACTTAATAATAGTTTATTAAAGCCCAGAACTACTAACCGGCACATGGAAGATAGATATAATTTATTTTTTTTGTATAAACAATTCCATTTAATTGAAGTTGTATGTACAAAATAAAAAGGTCAAAAGAGTTTTTGCTGTGTAAATGTTTTCCCTTAACTCGATTAGTTTTGTTTCGAGAACGTTGACCTACTGAAGTTTTTATGCACAACTTTGATTTACTCACAACGTATCGACAGCAGTGCTTGATACTTGAAAGCTCAGTAGAGCAGAAAGAACTCCATTGGAACTTAACAAGTTGTAAACATGCTCCCATGCTTGTGTTGTGCTAGAAAGTAGCACCCGTGCTCAAGGAATTATGTTAGCCCTGATTTAAGAGACGCGGCTAATTGTTGGATTTTGCGTGTTGTACACATTAGCAGTGAACTTCTACGCTGCTTGCCACACGCACACTAACACTTAAATGAGTAGTGAAAGTGTGAGAAAGTTTCGCTTTCACTTAGAAGGAGTTCAAAAGTGTTTTACATGCTTGTGCTAAAAAATCAGGAGAAGCAATAATAATAAATAAAAATAAGCAAATGTTTTGCTTAAGCGAAGGATAAAAAATAACTAAGCGGTGAGTGTAGCAAAAAAAAAGTTCTGGTATTTATGGACACAACAAAAGCAAACAACTTCACCCCGAATACACCGAAGATGTTGAGAAAAGTAGCGAATTTTCACCCATAGTCGATAATAAAAGTGGCAAACTGTATTGTGGTAAATAAGAAAATATAAAGTGAATTTCACAAACGGTGAAAAAAATTGTAAATGGTAAAAATTTATTAAAATAGCGAAAACAACTAACTATAAAAGGACCCTGAGGCAAATTGGGACCAAAAACTGAAAAAATATTCAAATTTTATTGATTTTAAGTGTACACCGACCGAACAAGAAGAAGACTGAACTAAAATTTGCACACGTATTCCGTGTAATAACACAGTTAAAAAACACAATTTATTTAATTACAACAGCGGCAGTAACAACAACAACAACAATGGTCCATAATTATATTAACAAATAAGTTATTTGCAATGCAAAATTCTATAATAATAAATTCTATAAACACACACAAGTGGCAGTGGCCAACATAAATCCTAGAAACAACAAACATTGAGACCTGAAACGAGTCTCGTTGTACTCGCCGTACTCAATTCTGGTCTCACCAGCACATTTGGTTGAGCTCCCACACTAACACAAACAATAGTTTCTTATTAAATTGTTGTACAGTTCAATAGCGGACTTACCTTGAAAGCTTTGAAGGAAGAAACTACATATGAGGCCCCGTCTTCTAGTTCATCCAAATGATATTTTCGATCACCATCCATGGAGAATACATAACGTGCACCACGTGGTAGATCCATTTTTGGTGAAATCTTGTCAAGCAAACTATCCAGTGATGTTATATCACGCCCAGGCCGGTAACGTAACTCCACGCCAGGAAAGAACGGATCACCATTTCGGTAGAAAACCACTCGACGTGCTTTCCAATAAGATAAATTTGAATAACGACTGGCAGCGTTTAGTTGGGCATTGGAAGATAGTTCAGGACGTGATTTGGAACGCACAAGTGGCACCACAGAAGGCTGTTCAGAATTTTCACTCATGTTATCTATGAAGGATGGACTCAATGCTCGACTGTGCCGACCCGTTGTTAGACCGTTGCGTTGTGTCCAATAATCGCCAATACCATTCAAACCCGTAACGGATGCAGCGCCGCGTGTATCATAATCTTCATTATCACTGGGACTTTTCAAGGGGCTACTACGATTACTGCCACCAATGCTGTTATTATTGTTATTATTATTGTTGTGGTTACTGTGAATTTGATTGCTTATATTATTATTGATATTAGCGTTACTGTTGTTATTGTTATTGTTGTTGTTAATATTAGAATTATTGCTCGTATTGTGTTGATTGGTATTATTATTGCTCTCATCGAATTGGGTCGGCGTTGGCGAAACGTTACCCTCGAGCTGTGTAGCCATACTAATTTGTGGCGTTGTTCTGCCATCATCCAAATGTGGCGGCTCGTTAGCCGAAGCATTTGTTTCGTTCTCCGGATTGGACATTGTCGTTGAGTAGGCTAGTCGGTCGGTTGGCCGTTGGGTCGGTTAGTTGGTTGACTGGTTGGTGGTTTGCTTGCCTGACTTCTAATTTCGGTCGTAAAACTTCAAATCAAAGTCTAAGTGTGTGTGTACGAATGGATAAATAAGGAGAGCAGCGTTGACGCGTACTAATACACGCTATATCAGTTGACGTTTACTTTGACGTTGACGTTTGCTGTGATAAGTAAGGGGAACCTGGTTGACACATACAAATACACGCTGTTTCAGTTGACGCTTACGTTGACGTTGACGTTGCTGTGAAGTTGACGTTTACGCTTGCAGCGCCTTGCAGTGCACTTTTTGTATGTGCTTGTGTGAGTGTGTCTTGTGTTTGTGTTTGTGCTTACGCTATTAATAATCTTTGGGGTTTTCTTCGTGCTTTGGTTGCAAGGCTGATTTGATGCGGTCCTATTTTCAAATGGCTTTTGGCTGCGGTGAGAATATTTTAAGCGGTGCAGTGGTGCCGTTCTTGTTGAACCGCAAATTTTGGATATGGCAAATGTATGTTTATTAAACTTTAGGGGTTTTGAATTGGTTTCTGTGGCTGTACGTTTATCTCCACGAGAAAATAGTTTTGCGAATACTTTTCGTCTCTGTGCAGGAACAAAAATATTATTTGCAACACGTAGCTACCGCAGACAAGAAGATTCACTTGCAGTTGAAGATTTTGCACTAATGGAATTTGGGTGCATGTACACCAAAACTTCTAAGTTTTATCTGAGGTTAATGTTATCGTCACCTTATTTTGTGTGACTTTTTGCAACAAAAAACATTTAAGTTATTTTGTTAATTAAATTAAAAACTTTTTACTCGCATTTATTAATTTCGTATTTTCAAATAAGACACAACACAACAAATGCACATAACCCTTTACACTGCATTCCAGCGATAACACCAAAAATTCCGTCTTTTAACTTTGCCGGTCGAAATCTTTTTGAAGTCTGTTTCATGTGCTCGTTCAGCACTTAGTTCCAATCGTTCAGCGCTTAGTAATCGCACATACTGTGCTCCTTCGGTCGTTGGTTCTGCTCGTCCTTTGTATGGTTTCCACTTTCAGTTTTATATGTATACATTATTATTATTATTTTTTATTTTTTTTTTTGTGCTGCTTTTTATTAGAAGCTATCGTACTTGCCGCAAATTGTTGCCTCGTAATTGTTAAATTATGCCGCGTCGTAGGCACTTTTACTTAGTAGCACGTTTACCTGTAGTTTGGAGTTAGAGTTGGAGTTGGTCTGGGTTTAGTGGTCTGGGGTTTTCCTAAGTAATTTCTTTGTGTTGCACATAAAGCACCAAACCCAAGGCGAATTGTTGAAAAGGAAGTCGCAGTTTTTTGAATCGTGTTTATTGTCGTGTTCTGTTTGTTGCTCCTTGCAAGTTAACTGCTCTAAGGATATATATTCTATATGAGTGTGATTGTGTGATTGAGTCCATATTCCATAAGTGAATGAGTTGTTTTTCATTTAAGTTGTTGGTAATTTTTCTTATACTCGAAGTTAGCTTGCATGCAAGTTGCGAAATTGGTTTGAGGTCCTTTGAAATGAAACCGAGATATAGCTTAAGTTGCGGTCGACTTTGGGTTTTTGTGTCATGCTGACCAGCGAACCGCGAAACGCGCAATTAGGCCAAACGATTGTGGAAATTTCTTTTTATTGTTTTGAATATGTGATTTCAATATGATATGCAGAAAAAGCTATATACAGTGGGACTTATTTAATAAAATCGCATCGAAAACATAGACATTTATGTTAGTTTAGGTTAAAATTAAAAAAGAGTTTTGTTTTTTCATTTTATTTTAATTAAAAATAAAATTTAAGTAAACTGTATTCACACATAAAGCTTGCTTAATTAGTTTCAATAAAAAGTAATGTTAATACCGACTTGAGGCCATGTTATACAGACAATCATATGATGAGTGGTCACGTCACCTTAACACAATTTCTAGTCATAGTTTTGCAAGTTTGTTATGTATACAGTTAAATCACAATAATCAGCTTTATATTCTAACTACTTTTTTGACAAATTTCTTTGTCCCTAAATTTAAAATATATGCATATTCATATAAAAATTCACACATTTATTTTTAATAGCCTAAAGTGACAAGGCACGTTTCGTCACTGTGACTAAACATAACTATGAAAATACAAGCAATATAACATTAATCCTTAAAACTTATTGTACAAGAAAATATTTTACAGATATTACCAGTTATACCATATATAATAAGAATCACTAAGGTAGCACTGGACTTGTCGGTGCAGTAATAATTATTAAAAATAAAATACAATATTTATTACTCGAAGGCGATCACTATACTCAGTGTATACACCAAATTGAAATCAAAATTTCTTTCATTTTAAATTTCTTAATTTACATTGAAAGCAATTACAATTTTAAAGTTGTCGTGACCATGACTCTTTGCATAACATGGCCCTAAGCGATTTGTATACTTCGATTTTTTTTCTGAGTTTTTTCCTCACACTTCAAATATATGTCTTATTTTATATTTATGTTAGTAATATTGTGATAGAAGTCCTGTTTTATTTTTAGATTACCTTGATTTTATTTTTGGAATAAGAGATAGTTAATACAAAATAGATCACAGAAAATATAGAATTGTTTATATAATATATTGAATTATCAACACCTTCCGTAGTTCCATATCCGTATATTGATCTCGAATGTACTTTTTTTTGTTTCAATTTTAATAGCTTAATATTAATTTTATGATATAGATTTGGAAGTGTATCTAATTTTTAATATTAGTATTAACCCGCACATGTATGCCCATTATTAAAGATATCAGTACTCAATGTAGACAAAAATATAAAAAAATTTCAAATAAATAATCTCAATTAATAACTATATTAAAATTTTGTACATATTGAAATATAACAACATATGTAAAATTATAGTTTAATTTGTTTAATAAACATCAGATGGAACATTACCTTGCAAAAAGAATAATTTTAGCACTATTCTGCTTTTCAACAGCACTTAAAATGCAAATTTCCTGTAATATTGGATGTAATATCTGTATTTGATTTGAATCTTAATAATTGACTTTTCTTTTGTAAATTATGATATATATATGATATGTTATATGTTTATGTTATATATGTAATATTATATACAGTAGCAAAACAGTTCCTGTGTTAATATTAAAAGAAGTGCATATGCTAGAGTTATATTTAAATACAATTAAGTATTATTGTTGTTGTTGTTAAACTTTAGATCTACTTTTAAAGAAATGTTATTTTAAGTATATTTAATTTTATTAAGGTATATTTACTGGCACAAAAATCATTACAATTTTAATTAGACATAATAGTAATGTTTTATTTTAGAATATATGCAGGATATACATTTAGGGTGCATATTAAAGACATTTTCTGTATGAACGATGGTTAATATAGGCATGAACATAGAAAACATAGTATTCATTATATAATATAATAAATTCTTCACGTTTCCTTTATGTCCATATCTATGAAATAGATTTGTAATTTCTTTTTATTTTTAACACTAACGATAACATATACTAGAAGTATACCAAAATTTTAAGACCTCATTAAATTCAAATTAAACATCAGTCCCATATATGTATGTGAATAATTAAAGATGTCAGTACTTAAGGTCAGTACAAACGTTCAAAGCCAATAAGAGAGCTGTTCATAGCCAAAATTACAAATTTTATATTAAAACTTTGTACCCGTTCGAATATTATAATATATTTCAATACTAGTTTAATATTTTTTATTAAACATTATATGGAATATTTCTATATAGGAAGTGAATTTCAAGCATTGTGGTGCTTTCTAGCTTTCTAGCAGCATTTAAAACACAGCTGTTATGTGATATTTCTGTACTACACTGTAAGGGACAAGTTACAAAGAAACTCATGTGACGAGGCACACAAATATATATATATATATAAATATATATATAAATAATATATAAGTTAGGGAAACAATCAATCCAACGTTTTCCTAACTTCTGAATGCCGGTTTTGGTCTCAATTTATCATTTGAGTTAAATTTCTTTAAATGAAGCATCTATCTGATATCAGTTATAGAGAGAACAGTGGAAAATGAAGCAATTCAATGCCTACCTTATTAATTTAAATATAGTTTTCCTGGGTCTGTGACTTATTGTGTTTGGTTCGATGTGGCAAACATCGGTGAATGCTTCTTAAGAAATTTACTCATGTTGAAATGTTCGTATAAAATTGTAAATATCTGACTAACTAAGATCTCCACTAACTTACGTGACCATATTTTTACGGTCTTTTAAAATTGTTTCGTGGACTTGTTTTCTGTTTTGCGGAATACTTAAGATTTTGGACAATAACAACGATTTATATCATCGGTGTTTGTATGAGAGTATGTAAATTTAGTACAACACTAAATAATAGTTGATTTGTAAGGGGCAGAGTTTTAAATTGCCCGAGGCAATGTTGTCATGTTACAGATTTTTTGAGAAAAAAGGAACATGAATAATTTTATATTAGGTTAACAGATGATTCCTTTTCATTCGTCTTCTTCATCTGCTTGTATTTATTTGTCCTGTTATGAGTATTATATTAGTATTATTATTGATGCCAATTGATAATGGCGCGTAGTATTTTCACCTGCTGGATGATGCATACATCTGTTTTTTTATCGTGTTTGTGGGCCAGTATGTTGACTTGTCGGTACTGAGTTAAATTTGCAAGTGTGCTCTGATTATCATCATCTGCGATTTCCAGCAAGTGCGGTATATATTTTAATTTACTACTATAAGAAATCTTGGCTTGATTTCTTTATATAATGTAATGTCCTGGTCTATAATTGACATATGTCTTACCAGCTTATTGCGATTAAAAAGAGTCAATTTTTGTTTCTAAATTGTAGTGATAGCTTACGAATTCAGAGTATTGTATTAGATTTTATTTTTAAAAATTATTGCTACTTTGATAAGTCTACTGATGTCTAAATAATTCGTATTATATACATGCATTCCAAAATGTCATTTATAAATTAATGTTTATTTTGTTTATCTATTTTGGTTACAAGTGTTTTTATAATTATATTTATGATTTTCGTAATTTAAAGAATTAACTGCTTCATCGTTTTCCTAATTTCACTCATTTTGCCAGTCAGTGGTTCATTATCATTTATTCTTCAGGTTACAGATTGTCTGTTATTCCCATTTTTACCTAATTGTGGTAGTTTTGGTTCATTTGCCGCTATGGAAGCAGTTACTTAGGCGTAACTAATGACCTATTTTACTATGTTATTAAGTGAAGATTGTAGATGTTTGTTACTGAATGTGTATAATATGTTTAAATTTTGACACTTACAGCGGGAAATCATGGAATATTAAGTTCATTTAAATTAAATAATATTTTTTATATAGTGGACGATATGAATTACGAAAGAAATGCTTTGTACTAAGTCTGGGGTAATTTTACAATATCATGTTAATAATAATAAAATGCGTGAATTTTATTTTAAAACCACTCTAAAATATTATGATGATCACTACTTATATAGTAAGCATTGAATGTCCTTAGTATTGTCAAAAAATCCCCAGGAAATATTATCGCAATGTTGTAAAAAATACTCATTAGGTTGTGGTAGGTGACACATCATTAATCTGAATAGCACCGTATTTTAAAAATTGACACTCAGAGCCTGTATGATCGCAAGACAAATTTAGACAAAAAGGCATTTAGGCATTTATTTATATCTATCGGAAAGATTAAGAACCCTCCTTATTCACATGTAAAAAGTGTGATTTGCTTAGAAAAGAATATTTGTTGATGAGATAAAAGCGTTTTGTGGTTGTTAAAGTATCGAAAACGCTTGCACAAATATACTGATGGACATCCAGACAAAGGATATGAAACATTCGTTTGGAATGCTTTTAAATTTTACTTATTGAATCGATTCGGGACTATTTTTAATAAAATAAATTAGATTTTGACAAAAAGCATTTATTTTATTCATATTTATAAAAAGTCTAGTACTGTTAACTTCAGAACTATCATTGTATATTAGGGATTACTAAAATGTTTAAACGTTCTTTGCTTATCTAAGAATATGGGTAATTTTTTTTGGATTACCAACTATTGTTCAACTTAAAATTCTCAAATTGAAATGCAACTTTAAATTGCCCTAAATTCGCTGAAAAATCAAAAAAGAGAATTTAGTTTAGCAAATGTTCACAAAGCTATAAATAGAGGCTGCGCAACAGTCTGCTTTCATAACCCTAGGGTAAATGCATCACTAAATCTATTCGTATATGCCTGAAACCAAATAGCTAAATTGTTTGATAAGCTTTGAAACAAATTGTTCTTAATTTTTTCGGAATATTAATCCAATTGCAACAGTACCATAAGTATAATCGTTAATTTTAAAGGATACATCACTAATAGGATGCAAGAAAGTTTTAGGGAAAATAAGAAAAACCAACTGTCAAGAACCGATAATTCTATACAACGACAATGTGAGTTCAGGTGATTTGGAATCACTTATATTATTAAATCAATAAATTTCATGCAAAACTGATTTGACATCCAATGACTTTCTTCGTTTGCTAACATCAAAGATAAACTGAATGCGTGTTTTGCGGAATGCCTTAAGTCTTAGAATAACTGACTGCATGCATATGTTCTGTAAGGATCATAAAAAAGGATATTTAATAAAAAATAAAACCAATTATCATATCAAACTACTTTAGTTTGTTATTGGGCTCATGGTATAAATAATAAGCCTCCATATGAAGGTAGTTGATAGATGGATCTAGTAAATATAGATTCGAAGCGATAGTTCTTAATATATTTCTTAATTACTCATACAAATTATACACATATATGTTTTTTAAAACATTATTAACTAATTTTAAATGAAAACCCTTTTTCAAAATCAATTGTTAAATCATTTTTAATTGTGTCATAACTATTTTGTGAAATATATCCTCTTTATATTTGAATACTAATATTGCATTTTGCGGTTAAAGGAGCGTATGACAAATATTATTTTCTCGTTTTGTGACGAATTTTGACATGGGCGGATTTGATGTAAATGATAATATTTTGTACAACATTTCAATGAATGAATTTTTGAGCTTCAATATTCATCTGCAGACATGTTCAAAAGAATCTATTTTGAGCATGTAACATTCTTCAAGCATTTACTTCGAATTGTTTGTTAAATTTTTCCTTTTTTCTTTTATTTTTCACGGATATCGTAGATTTATATTAAAATTGTGCTTTGTCTTTTTTTTTTGAATATGTAATGGCACGCGTTATTATTTATTTATTTGTTAACAAGTTGTTTCTTATTAAAGTTATTGAAATTAAAAGATAATAAGTGAAGGGTGAGTACACAACTATCACTAGAATATTCGTTGACTATGACTAACAACGCAGCCTAAAAGGAATTTATTATAGAAAACAATCAACAACATTAATGGACCTCTACAAACAGCTTTCCCTTGACAATGGTGGAGAGGACTCAACTTTAGCAAGTCTAGTTAGATACTGAAGCGAGAAGCGAAATGAACAACATTCGGAGATCTGATTATTTCTATAATGATTATTTATACGAATCGAATATGCAACACAAAATATGAAGTTTATAAAGAGGTGGCACAAGAATTAGCATAGTAGAGCATAGGTATATGACTCCTGCAACTTTATTGGATCATCTACAACAGCTACAAGTAATATAATATCATCCACAAATATGTGAATACGCGATAAATACATTTGGTGAAATCTTATAAAGCCAACTACAAGTGTAAAGGGGACTTCAAAATCTTAGAACCTTACAATAACCCCTAAACTACTGTATAAATTGTACAAGTCTATGATTTTACTAATATTCATGTTTCTATGACGATTTGTGTTCCTAATAAAGACCATTTGCTCTTTCACTGGCGTTGCAGAGAAAAGTACTACAGAGAAATATCGACCGCATATGAAACCAATAGCGGTTCCGGAAACTTCACAACCACAACATATCGAGATACTTTAAAGCAGTTTTAGTTGCAAAGATTAAGTCAATAGATTTCAGTGCGTAAAATACTTGACTCATGTAAGTAAAGAGGAGTTTGAAAAATATTTTATAACAGATTTTGTGGTAAAACGCACCTAAATAAATGGTATTAATTCGATGGGTGGAATATTTGGAGATCATAAGATCAGATCCTACTAGCAGTGCTGCTGATAATATCATTAGTAATGTAACTAGTAATCTAAAATGAAAGTGTTTTTCACAATGTCTGTAAGTCAATATGTCCTATCAAAATTGCAAATAGTCTCATTTGCCAACACTTGAAAGATGGATTTCGAAATAACTGATGCTTCGCTGTTTAGGCTCATCCAGATTGAGGTTTAAGCATGTCAGTGTATCAATTTTTCAACTCACTTTACAATACGTTTAACACAGAAATCAGGAACAAATTTGCATTATTCAAGACGTACAGCTAGTTGTATAATGTTCGTTTTCTTAAAATTACTAGGATTGTGAAATCAAAATTGCTTTCTAGTTTCTTTAGAAGGAATTGACCATATTCCACTTTAGTAACTTGTCTAATATAAGATTCATAAAGAAGCAGACCCAATATCGATTGTAGTGAGGATGACAACACAGGTATGATTTTTAATAGAAATAACATTTCCTTTAAATACTAGTGGTTTTAAACATATGGAATTTGTTAAAAGATTTGTAAAAATTGTGAAATTATTTGAGGTTTTAATAAACTATAGTAGACGTTTTCGGTGGCTCGCAAGTGTGACAAAAAACGCACGCTAGCCTATATTCGCTAAGCGAGACATCACTGTAGCATTCTGTCAAATGTCTTGTTTTCACAAATAGCAAATCTTGCATATCTGTCAATTATAATTAATTAATTATATTAATTAATAATTTATTAATATTATATTATATTAATACTCAAATCAAATATTTATAACATGTTTTTAAATCATTTAACTACTATGTAAAATCAATTTTAAAAATTTAATGAAGTAGGTTTATATTTTCTTTCGTTAAGATCTTTGAAGCTATATGCTATATACACCTTTATTCGTCCAACAATTTTTAAAAATTTCTCACAAAATATTTTTTGTTTATATATAACAATTTTTAAAAATTTCATATACCTTAGTTTTATTTAAATAGATACTTAAGCTAATATATTATTTTTTCTTCTACTCTTATCTAAAATTATTCAATTATTTGAATTCAAACAAAATTTCTTTAGCACAACATTGCAATTTTAATTAAATTTCTTATTCATTAATCGAAAAGAAAATATTTCCATTTCAATCCCCGTACAATACAAAATTAAATTTTCCTCTTCGTTCTTTATGATATTTCAGCCAAGATTTAGGAAAACCAGAGCAAGTAACTTGTAAAGATGTTTATTCTGTCATTACTTGAAATTTATCTATTTCGACTGCATTCCTTTATCCGCTAAATTATCTGCTTAAACAAAAAATTTAATGAAACCAAGTTCGCAAATATTGACACAGAACGTTT
>NC_051846.1:59045655-59058625 GCF_002237135.1 Teleopsis dalmanni | reverse complement strand
AACTAACAAATTTGTGGGTTGAATTTATATATATTAGAAAATTGTAATTTTAATATACCTCCATATCTATGGATCGTATGCCCCACTTATAGAGACATTGGATTATATTGGCTCTATTATTTGGTACGAAATACAACATCAAATGTCTGCTACGTGACATCTTACAGTACTGAATCCTTTTGAGGTTATTTTCGGTGATTGTTGACACTTAACTGGTAATAGCCGGGCTGTAGCTTGCCGCTTTGTTAGAATTTGAGGTTTGTTCGCACTAGGTCTGTTTAATGTGATTATATTGTTTGTATATCATATTTACAGACCGCTAAAAGTGTGTAAATTGAGCAAATATAATGGGATTTGGCACAAGGACTTTCAAATTTCGAATAGTGGTTTACTATAACTATATTTCAATTAATATAAGTTAGCAGAAAAAAATAACTACATTGATTTGAAGTGATGTACATGCTTTCCCTTAATAATATTGAATAATATGAACAAAGTTCATATTCTTTGTATCCGTAATTTATAATTTAAGAACCACTCGTTAAAAAAGTCTACATACTACATTTGAGAGTATGTAGACATCCACATTTGAAGGCTATCATTTATCAATTGTATTACAATCATGTGCTTCCGTAAATATATCATTGAATGCTCTACAAAGGAAAAATAAATCAACGAATGTGGTCAAGGAAGCACCGGGAGTTTGGAAATGATCCAATGTGATATTTTTTATCCAGAGTTATTACACAAAAGATACTCAAATCCATTTAAATTTGGATGAACTGCTAAACAAATTGATGGTTCTGTTACTATAATAGAATCTTTTTCATTACAATTATATCATTTAAACTTTTTTATTATAATTAGTTTTTAGATATTAATTTTAAAATACTAGCAACTGAATAGGTTGCTACAATTTCTGTACTACTCTACAATGCAAGTGCAATTGCCCTTAAAATACTTCTATAAAAGCATGTGAAAAGTGTAATAATTTAAGATGAAATCTCGAAATGCAGTAATGACGTACTGTCCTTTTGTCAAGAATCCTATAACTCTGGCGGTTAAGAAAATTTGATATTTGATTTACATTTCACAGATTATGCTTTACTCTGTTCCTTTTCATCTTATATTTAAAAGGTGATCAATTTAGATTTAAAATCTGGGTCGAAAATCTTATCTGAAAAACTTCTATGAGAAAGTTTCGATAACTTTGATTAAGGAATATTCACACTTCAGTACAATTTATTCTTATTTAATTACCTGCACATTTTATTAAGAAAACATCCATTGTTACATATTCAACAGAAAGCGCATATCCACTTTGGAGTTTAAGTTCTTCAAATGTCTCTCCCATATTAATAGACATATTAATAGACAATTTCTTACATCAGTCAGTCCTTACGAACTGTCGTTTAACAAAGGGTTCGTCTTCAAAGTTAAAGCGAGTCAATATATTAACGAAACGTTCTGTAATCTAAAATATATCTTATATATGAGGTAATTCATAGATATCATTACAAACTATACCAAAATCATATACTATACTACAATCATATATTATAATCAGGTTACATAGAAAATGTAATACACAATCATTGCTAACCCTTTCTATATATATTAACAGCCAAATAACTAAGTTTGACATAAAATTCACTGTGTTTCTTCCTATTCTAGAGATATTTATATTTAATTTGGATTTTAAAATAATTTCACTCCTTTATATTCAAGAATAATTTATTTATTATATTTTAACGAAATCAACTAAGTAGATTCCATATATTTTTCTGATCTACGAATGTTACGAATTAATTGCTTTTGCTTGTGTTTAAGTTCCTTCCCAAGTTATAAATACGTTTAAATAGGTTTATTCCTACTCCATTTTTAGTGACTTTTTAGGATCCTGCAGAAAGTACTGTATATCTTAGTGTGTGTTAGTGCGACTATCGCAATACCTAATTTATTATTGTTATTGCATTTTTTGTTGAAATTTATTGTGATTTCTTGAGTATCCAAGAATACCAAAATAGTCTTGATTGGATTTAGTCATTATAATACTAAAAAAGATAACTATATAAACTATTGAATTTAACAAAAAATAAGATTTAAAACATCATCATTTGTCGAAATATATATTTTTATTTAGCTAATTTATTATTATCGAAGTACAAATTCTTATTAAATCAAAAGTAATTCAAATTTTAATGTATTCTAAATTTAATTATACTTACACAAATTTTTATTAATTTTTTGTTATATTATACAAAATAAATTATTTTTGTATTACATTTTTTTTTTATAATTGAACTAAAAAATATAAATCAGTCTTTTAGAGAAATAAAAATATATAAATAAAATAAAAAACACAGCCGATTTATATAAATAAAAAAAATAAAATAATTTCATTTATTAAATAATTTTTATCTTAGTTTTTTGAACTTATCTATTAATAATTATCTAACTTAATTATTAAACCGTTATATTTTCTTTTTTATATTACAAATTCTCATTTAATATATATATATATTAAAAATAATGCTAGCTTATGTTATTATGACATATAAATACTTCTTAAATAAAATTCATTTGAAGCCCATGATGCTAATCCATAGTCGTATTACATTTATTATATATCTCTTCTTTTGGTAACATATTGGTAAATTTTTGGTTATTAGGAGTCCTTATTATATTTATTATATCCATTATTTTAATATAAATATTTTTCTATTGTTTCTTTTAAATTATTTTTTAATTTTCACAATGAAAAACCATTATACACTGAGACAAAAATTGTGTATTTGAATGAAATTCATGTTTTACAAATTCCTTTCGAATACATTTGCATATAAGATATTATATTTTTGTTTTTAAATCGACTTCTATAACTTTTTTCCTTGATTTGTGTTACATATGTTATATGGCATATACTATTAATACGAAATATTTTTTTAAAGAATTATAAATAATTATTGCATAATTTAATTATTAAATAATAATAAAATAAATAATAATAAATAACAATAATAAATAATAATTTAAATAATAATTAATATTTTTAAATAAAAAAAAATTGAAAAATTGAAACGATTAATATATTAAATTACGAAAGCAATCGTGCACATATTAATTATAAATTAATATTAGGTAAATTATGTATAATTTAAAAATAATAAAAATAAATAATTTTATAAAAAATACTAAATTATAAGTTATCAAAAAATTCATTGAATTTTATTTATTTATTATTTTCTTAAATTAAATAAAATTACATACATTTATATTACACGGAAATATTTTCATCTTGTTTAAATTCTTTAATAGTTTCATGTATTTTTTGAAGTTTATTGATTTTTGGTTATTTATTTATATTAAAACTAATCACAAATGCTTATAAATTACTATAGTTTTATTTCTGTGAAGTAGACTTTTATTTTTAAGTTTTAATTAGTGCTTAATGTACCTGCATTACGATGTTCGAACAGTTCGATTATCTCATTCAAACATTTGAATCGATCACTTTGAATATTTGATAATGTTACAGTTATTCGAACAGCATATCTGCTTTATTTATATGTTTCATTTAATTTTTTTTTGGTTTACATAAATGCATTCCTCAAGTATGACATGATGTTCAAACATTCTGGAACACTGTTCGGTTCTAGTCAAATGCTCTAAAATTTTGGAACATCCAGAACATGACATGATGTTCGAACATTTTAGAACAATTCGTTGTGTTTGAGCAAAGTGCTCTTCTCAAGCATATTCGAATATCAAATGTTAGAAGCTGACAACAACTTTAATAATACTTAGGCCCTAATATATTATTGATTATGTGTGAAAACATCGAATAGATCAAGTAGTGCCGAATGAAAATAGAATCAATGTTTTTTTTTTTTCAATTTACCTAATAAATACCAGTATTGACCGAATATTAATTATTTACATATAAAATCGGTTTTAAATCCAATTTCATTTTATAGCTAAATACAAAATATCATCTTATGTAGGGTTATCATCTTGTAGGGTTTCAAGGACTTTGAAGCAGATTTAAAGATTTAATTTATTATCAATTCTGTAACTATTAAAATAAACATAAAAATATTTTTACGGTTTTATATATAGAACACACTTAAAATTAATTATTTTATTTATTTTTAAATAAATCCTAATACAATTACGGTTTTATGTTTAGAACACACTTAAAATTAATTATTTTATTAAAAAATATTTTTTTCCTAGGACTAATTTTTAAAAGCTCAAAGGTTTTTATAACTGAGTTTTCAACATATTATCGCTTTTATTATCTTCATCTGAAGCCATTGTACAAATTGTACGTTTCTCTTCTAAACGTAATATCACATCTTCACCTAAAGCAATTGACACTCTACCATTTTGTTGACGCGAGCTAACCTGATGACCCTTTTCAGCTGTTGTAGTCGATGAAGTCGTGGTGGATGAGTTATTGTTACCTACTGTCAATGTGTTATTACATTTCGTCACTTTTGGTTTGGAATTCATTATACGCCTCGAACCACGTCTGCGACTGTTTTGTTTTGTGAATACACTCGGTTCTACCTGTAGTTGCGCATTGATATCCTGTTGAGCCATACAAGTGAAGGCCTTTGAAAAGCTCTTGCGAAAATTATCACTCAAAAATGCATAAAGTATTGGATTCATCGCAGAATTCGAATAAGCCAAACATCCCAAAAGCAAGAATATTAAAATTTCCAAACGTGATAGGTCGCGTTGGCCAGGATTGGAATTAATTAAGGCTACCTGTGATATCCAGTGTGGTAGCCAACATAAAATATACACAGTTATTACGGTGAGTACTAAACGTGTCACCTTGCGATGTGAACGTTTCTTTTCCTTTGATTTATGCTTCTGACCTACCGAATGCAATTTGCGTATGACCAAGTAATAAAATATCAATATGAAGCAGAGTGGTGTCATGAATCCTAAAAAGAAGGTATACAATATAAAGGTAGTACCCGAATGTTTTTTGTATGTCTCTGGCCAATCAATATTGCAGGAGAAATTCACGCCATCTTCCTGTGTTACTGCACTGGCATAAAGTATCACTGGTAACATGAGTACTGCTGATGTAAGCCAAGCTATGGCAGATACTTTCTTAGCTATATGCAATGTACGATAACGTGGTGATGTGATCGGATGGCAAACAGCTAAATAACGATCTGCTGACATAATCAGCAAAAATATGGAAGATGTAAATTGCGTTATAGACGTGCTTACCAAATAAGCCTTGCATATGTATTCACCAAATTTCCAACTGCAAATACGCATTGTATAAATCAAAAATGGTATCCCAATGAGAAAGCATTCATCGGCAATAGCCAAATTGAGTATGTAAAAGTTGGTTACGGTTTGCATTTTGGAAAAGCGTAGCACCACATAAATAACCAGTGTATTACCGAACAGACCCACAATGCATACAACAGAATATAGAATTAATGTGAATATATCTGCAAATGAATTACGATATGCCAGACAGTGTTGATGAAAGGTCATATCCGTTTCCGTTTGACTTTGATTTGCATTGCCTTCGCTCGTATTTAAGTTCGGTGGTGGCTGTATGTTTTCACTGAAATTCGAATTGCCTTCCATGTCGCCCAACTCCATGCCGTGTGGCTGAGACCATATTTGCATTCTGGTAATGACTGTTTTTGTATTGTTTTCTGTTGTTGTGCTGGTTATTGTTTCCGTTATTGTTGTTGGCATAAACGGCGGTTTTAATGTTTGCGCAACAATTGCGTTTGACAGTTGCAATAAGGCAAATGCCACACTGATAAGTATCGTTGCAGTTGCGTTTGGTTGCCTTTTTTTTATTCCGAACATTTTTTCTGCGGTTTTGAATGATTTTCAGGACTTAAGTTGCTGATATTGTGATTATTGCAGTTGCAATTATTGCTGTTGTTGGTGCGTTATAGCTCGATTATGTTCGTTTTTGTTACGGATGTTGTTAACGAATAAAAAGTTTTAATTATATTTGTTTTTGTGGTAACTATGGGCACTCATTGTCCAAATCTGCAAAAAAAAATTTAGAAATTTTATTTCGAACTATTTATATCAAATTAAAAATATGTAGTTAAATTATTTATTTTATTTCATTATATTGCAATTAATTTAAATTGAATTATAAATTAAAATATTTAATAATAAATATAAATATATTAAGGGTACTCATCTAAGCATATAAATTACTCAAATCTGTATTTTATATACACGATTTATCAATAAGCTGTATAATGGCACTAAAATAAAATAAAGGATAAAATGCCGAAATTGAGCGAAACATTCAAATTAAACAGTATTTACAAAGATATTTTTGTATCTGACTTGCTTGCGTTGGAATGTGACTTTACATTAGATAAAGACAATAGATAAAGTTATGCGATAAATTTATTTGGTAAAATTTTTGTGAAAATTTATCAAATTTGTGTAAAAAATTTTTTATACAACATTTAACATATAGAGTAGATAAATTTATACGTTTATAAGGTATTTATCAGTTTATGAGGACCCTTATTATATTAATATAATATTATATATTTTATGGACTTCATTAGTACAAACTGTAATATAAATTAATTATTAAACAATATAGTTTTCCATTTAATAACAATAAGTGGAAACATAAACAAGTTTAGATGATTTAAAAAAAACATTTTAAAATACAACTATATTCAGCACTAACAAAGAAGATATGAAATTTCAGCTTACTTAATAAACTTAGTTACTAAACGCTAAGAAAACGTTGATTTTAAACACTTTTAATATTTCAAAAATTATCCATTTCAGTATACCTATATACCACTCTATCCTTTGAGAAGTATAACTATTATCTATTAGCAAAAAAAAAAAGAAATGGAGGCTGAAGTATAAAGAGCTTCGTTGGAACTCCAATTAATAGATTCACATTGGCTAATAATTGCAACTTCTAGTAAAATGCTACTGTATTTAAATAAATATCTCAAAGTATAAAACGAAGCTTCAAGCGTATTTATTTGGGAGAGAGCGGATGGTCAACAAAATTCTTCAATATTATAGAAAGGATCCTCTGACCACCAATGACAGACAGGCAACACTTTACATTTTATTCAAACCGTAATCATTTAGTTAGCTACACAGCCGCCAATGTAACAATCCTGAATTTCTTGGTATCAGGTACTTGGCGGATTAAGATCAGTATCAAAAAATTCTGTTATGTTGTTTTGCTTAGGAATAATCTTTTCTAAGTATGGAATAAAATAGCACAGGTTTACATTTGTTTGCGTGGGATCTGCTAAACGAGACCAATTCAAAGTCATAGTTAATGTTACAAATATTCATATCGAAAATTTAAAATAAATTATTCTACTTAAGATGAATTGGAGCGGAATATCTTTAATTCTACCAAAAACTATTTGATGGAAATTTAGGGGAAAAAATATTTAAAGACATTACTTCATCGCTAAGTGAACATTAGGACGAAAAACGTGTTTCTGTTTTAAGCACGTATGTGCATGAATGAAGGACAGACTTAGCATGATTAAGGTTCAGTGTATTGTGGTGCTGCAAATGACTATAGTTTCAATGCAATCCATCTTATGTTGGTTATTTCTAGATCGCATGAAAAGAAATGCATTACTGCAAATATCCTTGAAAAGGTGTAACAAATATTGAGAATTTATGAAGTCACGGTGTAAACATTTTCAACATATTCACAGCAATGGAGAAAGGAGAGCAAAACTCGGTTAATAAGAATTATGGCAAAGACTTGCAAAAGTGAAAGTGCGTACTACAGAAATTATCAACAAGATTTAAAATTATACTTAAGATGTAGCAGTTTTTATATTCGTAAAAAGTGCTATCATTAGCATTAAGAATAAGATAGTTTGTAGTTATTGTTTAAAACAGGGACTTTTTTATTCAGTATATTTATAAAAACTAACCAACAAATAAATGTCAATAGCATTCTAAGTCAGTTCTGCGGAGAAAATGGATTTAAGAATATTAATAGTATTGGTATAGAGTATTGAAAATAATTAATGTTACTAACACAAAAATGTACCCTCATCTGGGTTCCTGGACATAGAAATATCGATAGGAACTAGAAAGCTAACAGTTTAGCCCGCTCTGGTGCCTCCCTGTGTCCTTGGCGGTAGTGGTTTATATTACTCTATCATTAAGAGAAGTACCTTCTTTTAATTTCTGCAACTTATCAATAACAGATGGAAAGCACTTTAATCATGTGCAGCTTCCAGGCTAACATGGCCCAACTACAATAAAAATATATCCTTGGAACTCATCAAAAGAGACCGCGTAAACACTGCAAGGCTTACTGCAGTTCTTTCTGGTCATTGGTGTGTGCAGAGAAACTGCACATTCCTCATAATCCACACTGTAGCAGTTGTGGAAACACGCAGGATATAAAAAAATATAATACATTTTCTCTGTGAATGCCCGGTTTCGGCGTCCAGAAGATGTAGGTTCTTAGGAATATACTTCTTTGATACTTTATCAGACTGTTCATCGGTGAAGACAAAAGACCTATTAAATTATCTAAATTCAGTTAGATGGATTTTGTCTCTACTCTTCTATACTACGTTTCTTGTGAGGAATGTGGTAGTAAAACGGTGAAAAATCGTTGGGGTATATAAAAGTTATCTAATATAATGGTCTGCCATTGCAACCAACCAACACAAAAACGTTCAAAAAATAAATGAGTAAAAAAAATTTTTGAATATTTGAATTTTAGAAAAAGAAAGAAATTTGTAAATTTAACAGAGCTGTATATTTGATTATACAGCTTTGTGTAATATTGAAGGAAACATTACATCATTTGAAATATGTATATATCAAGTCGAAAAAGTAAATGGAGCAATCAATGTCTATTGGTTGTTGCATAAGGATTTCTTAAATTTATTTAAGAATGGAATTTCAGGGCTCTATCCTTTATGTATTTTTTGATGGGACCATGGTACATTGTACCATGGTCCATGGTACTTTGAAAAGTCTTCTCAGAGCCTGGCTTTGTGCAATTTCTAACTGGCGGATAGAAGTGTTTGAAGCTTTGCTAAACACTACACAACCATATATTATAATTTCTTTAATTTTTCATTTAAATTTAATCTATATTAGTTATCAGAGTTCGCATAATTTATCACTTACTGCATTGAAATTTTCTGTAATATTTTATGTTTTCTAATCGAAATCATATTTAAATGCACTCCAACGTGTTTCTCCGTGAATTTGTGTAAATATAAATTATTCCCAATGGTAAATCGTTCAAACCGTACGAAATCAAAAATTACACTTTAATCACCAGAGCAATAAATTTGCAGCGTTTGAGGGTGAACTTTAACAGTACTGTTGCATAGGCAGCACTGTTACTGTAGATTACAGGGGTGGGCGCACTTTAACATAAAGCAGATAAGCTTAAACGTTATTTGCATGAAAAATTAAGTTTGTTTAAATTTATTTGTGTAACTGGTCGCCTACAAATATTAAACGCCTAAAGTGACCATAAACATGCGTTCGGGGAGCAATTCATTTGCATTACACGCTATACTCGTACGTTACATACATAACATACTTCAATGTAAACATAAAATTTTGTTTACGTGAGTACAACACTCCGGTTATAAAATAAGTGAAGCAGCCAAAAGTACAAATATGAACAAATATTTTCTCGTCTAGACAAAATATTCGAGTAAAACACATTCGAGTGCACACAATTAAATTTTGAACGCTATTCTTAATAAAAACATTAAATTGCATGTTGGAATAAGAGCAACACCAATAACAACAGCAACAACAGCAACAGCAGCAACAACTGCAACAGATAGATTGAAGCGTTTAAGAAGTAGTTGGAGAGTGCCAACAACACAAAAGCAACATTAAGCATAATTTGAGATAACAAAATTGCAAATACAATTTGCGAACAACATTGAAATTGTTCAAATATTGAAGTTGTCGCTGCACATTTGCATGCAATATTATCATCATCATCATCACACGATGACACTTTAGCAATTTGATTGTCTGTATTACTCCAAGCATTACTCGCTCGTTCATATCGCACGAATGTGTAGATGTAGACTCATATGAAGCCGTCATTTGTAATCACTGTGGTGTCTCTCCACAATTCTTGGCGATGTTGTCGCTGCTGTGACTAAAACACCAATTTGGGTTTAGCTGAAGAGTGCCATGTCATGCCTCACTAAATAGCGATTTAATCGTTGTGGTTTTGGAGTCGTAAATGCAGCCTTACGCGCCACAACAAAAAAAGAGGTTAAGTGCTTTAAGCCAAGGATATAGTGAAAAATAGTGGCACATGTGAGTTGCAGATTATTTTGTCGTTCCAATTGCCGCAATTTTAGGCTTTGTCAAATTGAATGGATTGTTTTTTGGGTTGAACTGTATTTGACATTTTCCGAAAAATATTTGTCATTTTTGTATTTCTTTTTATTTTTTAGTCCTGAAATTCTATTTTAATGGAAAGTTTAAAGTTGTTTATTTTTTTTGTTATTTCAATTTATCAGAATTTAGTAATTTTATGAACATTTTTGAATATTGTTGAAAATTTCTGTAACTGACAACTGAAGATACATTTAATATTTTTAAGTATTTGAATAAAGCGTAGGTACCGAAATATAAAAAAAATTTTTTAAACTTATTTTAATAATTTCTTTTGATAAAAGTTTTCATAGTAAATAAATTATAAAATTTTAAAAGAAAAAAATATATACCTTTGGTTTGCAAAGTAAATGGAGTTTATAATTTCAAAAACGCTTATAATAAATACTGCCTTGATGTAGATGGTTTTTTTTACAATGGAGTTAGAGAGAGTTTCTTTTTCTGTGTATATAGATAACTTACTATAAAAACTTACTATTTGTAAGTTTTGAAAATAATATCAAAATAATCAAAATAAAGTGTACAGTACATTTCCAACATTTGTTTGGTTTAAACCAATAGTCTTAATAGTGTTTTCGATAAATATTTTACTTTTTTATAAAACTTTATGAAATTCTCTTTAAAATAAAAAAAATTTAATTTGTTTTACAACAAAAAAAGCAATGTAACAAACACTGTAAATACTCCACATTTATGCCGTCAAAATAAAGTGTACAGTAATAAATTTAATAAATAAAAATATAAAAAATCCACACTTTAATATATTGTTTGATTTCCGTTTGCATAAAGAACTACTTCTAGCCTCTTCGGTATCAATTCAGCTAATTTTGCTGTCATTACCGATGAAATTTTCTGCCATTCATCTAACTGATACCGATTTCTGAGAGTCTATGCCAATAACGCCTTTTTTACGAATTTTCCTGTCCAGTTGTTTCCATAAATGTTCAATGGGATTGAGGTCTGGTGATTGTAGGGAATGGTACAGTTATTTCGATGTATGGCGCAGCAGCCATTCCTTAACAATTCAAGCGTTTGGGGTCATTATCTAGTTGCTGGAAAATCCAGCAGCGATCTAGTTTCAATTTGTCAACATTGGATTTTAAATTTCCTTTTAAAATATGAAGGTAATCCATTTTGTTTATACTATAGACACCAATTTACCTACTCCACTTGCCACCATACCTACACCCCCACACCATCACTGAATTCCCACAGTGCTTTACTGTAGAAACTATAATTTTTTCTTGTATATGTATAGGTATATATATATATACTCGTAAAAAATACAAGCAACTTTGATATGGCCCCGATTGATTTTTAAGTATACACGAAACTAAAATTATAATTTTCTTTTAGAAAAAAATATGTAAATAGTGAACATGCATATAAATTTTGTGTAAAAAGTAGGCGAAATTTATATTTTAAATTATAAACCACTTAACAATAGTTATGTGGTCTTACTGATGGCAATTATATGTCAGTAAGTTCACAATAAGACTTTCATTTCTGGATCTCCGTCAGATCTTGCAAATATCGTCAATATAGCGTTGATCCTTCCCACCTTGTATGTGATTACTGTTACTGCTGTTGTTTTTATATTAAATTGTCTTAAAACCTATAGAACGAATGAAACTTATAAAGAAATTTTTATAAGTGGCGTTAAAAAACTATATCCATTAAAGTAAGTAGTTAACTTATAGAAGTATGGAAAATCGTTTAACATACAGTAAGACCCCGCTTAACGCTGTTTCGGTTTAGCGCCCTTTTATTTGATGTTTGAAAAAACGGACTGAGAAGAGAAGCAATCAATAAGAGAATTTATTTTGGAAAAACTGCAACATCATGAATGCTGTAGAAAACATAAACCTCTCTTGGAATGAGATAACAGAAACATCTTTGAAAGGAGTTTTAAAGAGCATTTGGCTAGATTTAAGTAAGAGCGAAGACATTGGACGCTCTGTCGATATGGACAAAATAGTGGAAGAAATAGAGGAATTAGTGAAAAAAACGGGTTGAGATGAAGTAAATGTGAAAGACGTCGAAAAAAATAGTTCAAAAAAAAGCAACTAGTCTTTCTACTAATGAGCTCAAATAATTAACAGAGCAAGACGAAAAGCAAAAAGAACTTTCAATGTTGTTTGTAAAAAGGAGTTTGACCACTACAACTGAAATTATGGACCAATTTGTTGAAAATGATTCAAATTTTGACAGGAAATCAAAAGCAAGACGGGGTGTCTTAGATTTATCCACTTATTAACAACTTCTAACAGAACGCAAAAGCAAAACGAAAACTACATCAGATGCCTTCTTGACAGAAAGGCAGAAAATTCGAAACACAGAACTGACTGAATGATCTGACTGACTTAGAATTTAATTTGTTTTTATATATATTCGTACATTGTTTTTGTTTTTGTAAGAAATAAATATTTGGTTCTATTATTAAAAATAAACATAATTATTAAATTTAATTTCTAACCAATTTTCTATTAATCTTCTCCTAACCCCATTATTTATATGTTAAGATAGCCTCGTTCAGCGCTGTTTCTCATTACGC
>NC_051846.1:59042059-59045099 GCF_002237135.1 Teleopsis dalmanni | reverse complement strand
TATGAAATAAAATATTGGCCATCATTTAGAGTCAATAAATATGACAGAAATGAATATCAGTTTGTAAATATTTTATGACGGAGGACATCCATGTGTCTAGTCAATTAATTGAAACAAATGTGTCAATGTTTGTCAAAATTGGATGTAAAATGCTGTAATAATCTTTATGGATATTGTTGTTGATTGCATTCGAAGTACAAATAACAGAAAAAAAATATATATAAATTACATTTATATTAATGAAAACACTGTCAACTTTTTTATGTCAGAAGTCCTCACATATGAAGTCGATTTGCTGATAGGCGAACAGTTTTTATTGATGCAATTTTATTTTTATTTCTCATCCTCATAGTGAATGAAATCTCAATTGCAATTTTTTAGATATTACATATGGTGTTATCAAGATGTTATATTACTTTTAATATTCTTGATGTATCACTTCAATTACAAAAATTATTTATATATTTCCTTCAAAGACGTATTTTAAGTTTATTTCATAAAATACTAAAATAAACTAATGCAAAAAATAACAGAAATTGAGTTGAATAAAAATACCATTTAGTCTTTTTAACAAATCTTTTAAATCTTGGATGTAGGATCTGACTTTAACGTCCCATTCCTTCAAAATCTTATTACAAACTTTATACAGATCTTATTAAAGTTTATAGAAAAATCTTAATACTACTCATCTCTAAACATTATTTAAAGGTAACTCAAAGCATATTGATTTACCATATTTTTTTTTTTTATTTTAATAATATATCTTTCTTGAATCGCTTTAAATTAAAGCCTAACAATAAGTTTTAGAATCTTAAAGACAAATAACATTACATTACAAATTCTTTTATATAAACATACTATAATGAAATATATAATGATTTGTAAATTATTTCAAAGGGTTTATTTATCAGATATCAAGGCGTATAAGTTGAATTAATCAGGGTGATCTTTAGGAAATCAGGATGGCAGGTTTATCATTTCGTTTCAATCTAGAGGAAGTTGTGATAGTAGCAAGTCTAGCCAGCGGATTCATATGGTTTTCAAGATTTCTGCTTTATTTTCTCAAATTTGACTTTAACCAGCGGCACTCTCAAATGTATGTTTTCATTTCTGATATACCAGGGTGCACCAGTTATCATTCTTAGAATCTAGGCTTGATCTTTTTGCAGGATTTCTACATTTGACAAACAGGCACTGTCATATAGCCGTAAGCCAGATTAGCTTAATGACTTGGTTGTATAACAAGACTTTGTACTCTAAACATAAGGGAGACTGATGCTTGAGTAGCCAGCGAAGGCAAGATAAATACCAAGCTACGTCACTGTTTCTGTTTGCGGAACTACTATTCCGTTGAGAGTGATAGTTGGTGTGGAGGATCTGTTAAGAGAGAATGGTATATGACGACATCTTTCTATGAAGCACAAATGATTTTGCAGTTGACTGGAAGCGATTATGGCATTTTTATGCCGACACAAGATAGCTGTATCGTCAGCAAATGTTGATGTTACTAAATTGGTATTTGTAAGGATATCTGAATTAAAGATGAGGTACAAAAATAGACCTAGAACGCACCCTTGTGGAATACTTGCACTTATTGGGAAGTCTTTAGTCATGTGTTTTTTGTATTTTAGATTTAAAGATTTGTCTATCAAGTATGATTGCAGTACTGCGTGTGAGTTTTTCTTACCATATGACATAATTGTGTTATTCGTGTTAAAGAGACGATAATTATCAGGTTGGGTTACATTAATCCTTTAAGCAACTTACAATGCAGTTAACATTCTATTCTTGGTGATATCCTTAAATAATGTGTTCTTGACGTTAGCTATTAGTCTAAAGTACTAAAACTTCTAAGAGTTATATTATTTTAGAGTATACTAACAATCTTTTATTACTATTAAGTTTACAAGTAAAGTTATTTAAAAATATTATATATCTTAAACGAGTGCCTGGATGATATCATGTCGTCAAGATAGATAAACAAAATCTGTGCAAATAATTTAGTATCACCCAAAATTGTTTTCTTTATTTCTATGATTGTTTTTTTTATTTGTGGTTCCTTTTGAATTATTTATTTTGCTTTTTCTTTCCAACACAAACAAATTCATTTTCCTGTTTTGTAAAAAACAGGAATTGTAAAATCAGAAAAATAAAAAAAAAGGAGGAATGCATAAAAAGCCTTTCTCCCCAAGGATGTTGGATATTAAGCTTAAGTAATTTAATTCCATTTCAAAAACATCATCTAAGTTCGCTAATATCATTATTA
This sequence comes from Teleopsis dalmanni, assembly GCF_002237135.1. NCBI lineage: Eukaryota > Metazoa > Arthropoda > Insecta > Diptera > Diopsidae > Teleopsis > Teleopsis dalmanni. The sequence goes on along the minus strand of NC_051846.1, from coordinate 59,042,833 downwards.
CAATCAACAAAAACATCCTTATCGTTATCATTATAATTATCACTATCGTTATCGTTATCGGCATCGTCATCATCGTCATCATGATTGCTGCTGACGAAAACTGCTGACAAATTCAATAAAATTCAAAGTGTTTCATGAGATTATCATACACATTTAGGCTACTGATGGTAATGATGACAAACAATGTGGCAAGTAAAATTATTTCCATTACTTGCAACCACAACAACAAAAAAAAATAGCAATAGCAATGGAAACAGCAGAAAAAAACAAAAAAAAAATAATAGAAAAAATAAAAAATACTGAAAAAAGGAGGAAAAAAGGATCTATTTCTTTCATGGTCTTAAATAGGAAAAGAGTGAAAGAAAAATTATTTACCCAAGCAAATTATTATCAGTTGAGACGTTGGCATCGCTGCTGTCACAGCTGTCACTGCTGCCATTGTTGCAGTCGTTTTTTCCTTACATACATATTTTACCGACTTCACCGCCTTTTACTCTATCTTTATATCCTTTATTTGTGCCTTTATTTAAGGAACAAGTAATGTTTGTTCCAAGCACAGAAGGTGAAATGAGTTAGCGTTTATCATTTTCATGCCCATGCCGCAAATGTAATTCTGCGCCTTAAGTTGTCTGCCAATGACAAAAATAAGTTTACTACGGTTACGTTTTCACAGTCGTTGACCATAGAAGCTCCACAAAATTGACAGACCTTAATGTAGCAATTTTAGTGATTCGTAGTTTTGCATGGGGCACAAGATGTTCTTAATATTTTAAG
>NC_051846.1:59025997-59041959 GCF_002237135.1 Teleopsis dalmanni | reverse complement strand
AAAATATTTTTGATAGTGTTTTGCAGTGTATTAGTATATTATCTGTAAATTATATTGTCAATTTCCCCCTGGACATACCCCCGACAATATCAAATTTAAATCCAATTTAATAATTCAATTTGATAACTGTTCTTTATCCAAACTAACAAATTTGTGGGTTGAATTTATATATATTAGAAAATTGTAATTTTAATATACCTCCATATCTATGGATCGTATGCCCCACTTATAGAGACATTGGATTATATTGGCTCTATTATTTGGTACGAAATACAACATCAAATGTCTGCTACGTGACATCTTACAGTACTGAATCCTTTTGAGGTTATTTTCGGTGATTGTTGACACTTAACTGGTAATAGCCGGGCTGTAGCTTGCCGCTTTGTTAGAATTTGAGGTTTGTTCGCACTAGGTCTGTTTAATGTGATTATATTGTTTGTATATCATATTTACAGACCGCTAAAAGTGTGTAAATTGAGCAAATATAATGGGATTTGGCACAAGGACTTTCAAATTTCGAATAGTGGTTTACTATAACTATATTTCAATTAATATAAGTTAGCAGAAAAAAATAACTACATTGATTTGAAGTGATGTACATGCTTTCCCTTAATAATATTGAATAATATGAACAAAGTTCATATTCTTTGTATCCGTAATTTATAATTTAAGAACCACTCGTTAAAAAAGTCTACATACTACATTTGAGAGTATGTAGACATCCACATTTGAAGGCTATCATTTATCAATTGTATTACAATCATGTGCTTCCGTAAATATATCATTGAATGCTCTACAAAGGAAAAATAAATCAACGAATGTGGTCAAGGAAGCACCGGGAGTTTGGAAATGATCCAATGTGATATATTTTGTTTTCAAATCTAAAATTACTTATTTGAGAAAAGCTCTGCGGGTCGATTGTAACCACAAGAAATATTCACTGAACAAGTTAAAAACTATACATCGATCAGCAAATGGAAGTGGTAAATACACATAAAGGTTTATTTTACAGTTAATTAGATCTGTTCTGATTGCCTAAAGAGTTTTTGGAGTTTATTTAATAGTTTATATCCAGAGTTATTACACAAAAGATACTCAAATCCATTTAAATTTGGATGAACTGCTAAACAAATTGATGGTTCTGTTACTATAATAGAATCTTTTTCATTACAATTATATCATTTAAACTTTTTTATTATAATTAGTTTTTAGATATTAATTTTAAAATACTAGCAACTGAATAGGTTGCTACAATTTCTGTACTACTCTACAATGCAAGTGCAATTGCCCTTAAAATACTTCTATAAAAGCATGTGAAAAGTGTAATAATTTAAGATGAAATCTCGAAATGCAGTAATGACGTACTGTCCTTTTGTCAAGAATCCTATAACTCTGGCGGTTAAGAAAATTTGATATTTGATTTACATTTCACAGATTATGCTTTACTCTGTTCCTTTTCATCTTATATTTAAAAGGTGATCAATTTAGATTTAAAATCTGGGTCGAAAATCTTATCTGAAAAACTTCTATGAGAAAGTTTCGATAACTTTGATTAAGGAATATTCACACTTCAGTACAATTTATTCTTATTTAATTACCTGCACATTTTATTAAGAAAACATCCATTGTTACATATTCAACAGAAAGCGCATATCCACTTTGGAGTTTAAGTTCTTCAAATGTCTCTCCCATATTAATAGACATATTAATAGACAATTTCTTACATCAGTCAGTCCTTACGAACTGTCGTTTAACAAAGGGTTCGTCTTCAAAGTTAAAGCGAGTCAATATATTAACGAAACGTTCTGTAATCTAAAATATATCTTATATATGAGGTAATTCATAGATATCATTACAAACTATACCAAAATCATATACTATACTACAATCATATATTATAATCAGGTTACATAGAAAATGTAATACACAATCATTGCTAACCCTTTCTATATATATTAACAGCCAAATAACTAAGTTTGACATAAAATTCACTGTGTTTCTTCCTATTCTAGAGATATTTATATTTAATTTGGATTTTAAAATAATTTCACTCCTTTATATTCAAGAATAATTTATTTATTATATTTTAACGAAATCAACTAAGTAGATTCCATATATTTTTCTGATCTACGAATGTTACGAATTAATTGCTTTTGCTTGTGTTTAAGTTCCTTCCCAAGTTATAAATACGTTTAAATAGGTTTATTCCTACTCCATTTTTAGTGACTTTTTAGGATCCTGCAGAAAGTACTGTATATCTTAGTGTGTGTTAGTGCGACTATCGCAATACCTAATTTATTATTGTTATTGCATTTTTTGTTGAAATTTATTGTGATTTCTTGAGTATCCAAGAATACCAAAATAGTCTTGATTGGATTTAGTCATTATAATACTAAAAAAGATAACTATATAAACTATTGAATTTAACAAAAAATAAGATTTAAAACATCATCATTTGTCGAAATATATATTTTTATTTAGCTAATTTATTATTATCGAAGTACAAATTCTTATTAAATCAAAAGTAATTCAAATTTTAATGTATTCTAAATTTAATTATACTTACACAAATTTTTATTAATTTTTTGTTATATTATACAAAATAAATTATTTTTGTATTACATTTTTTTTTTATAATTGAACTAAAAATGATTTAAATCAGTCTTTTAGAGAAATAAAAATATATAAATAAAATAAAAAACACAGCCGATTTATATAAATAAAAAAAATAAAATAATTTCATTTATTAAATAATTTTTATCTTAGTTTTTTGAACTTATCTATTAATAATTATCTAACTTAATTATTAAACCGTTATATTTTCTTTTTTATATTACAAATTCTCATTTAATATATATATATATTAAAAATAATGCTAGCTTATGTTATTATGACATATAAATACTTCTTAAATAAAATTCATTTGAAGCCCATGATGCTAATCCATAGTCGTATTACATTTATTATATATCTCTTCTTTTGGTAACATATTGGTAAATTTTTGGTTATTAGGAGTCCTTATTATATTTATTATATCCATTATTTTAATATAAATATTTTTCTATTGTTTCTTTTAAATTATTTTTTAATTTTCACAATGAAAAACCATTATACACTGAGACAAAAATTGTGTATTTGAATGAAATTCATGTTTTACAAATTCCTTTCGAATACATTTGCATATAAGATATTATATTTTTGTTTTTAAATCGACTTCTATAACTTTTTTCCTTGATTTGTGTTACATATGTTATATGGCATATACTATTAATACGAAATATTTTTTTAAAGAATTATAAATAATTATTGCATAATTTAATTATTAAATAATAATAAAATAAATAATAATAAATAACAATAATAAATAATAATTTAAATAATAATTAATATTTTTAAATAAAAAAAAATTGAAAAATTGAAACGATTAATATATTAAATTACGAAAGCAATCGTGCACATATTAATTATAAATTAATATTAGGTAAATTATGTATAATTTAAAAATAATAAAAATAAATAATTTTATAAAAAATACTAAATTATAAGTTATCAAAAAATTCATTGAATTTTATTTATTTATTATTTTCTTAAATTAAATAAAATTACATACATTTATATTACACGGAAATATTTTCATCTTGTTTAAATTCTTTAATAGTTTCATGTATTTTTTGAAGTTTATTGATTTTTGGTTATTTATTTATATTAAAACTAATCACAAATGCTTATAAATTACTATAGTTTTATTTCTGTGAAGTAGACTTTTATTTTTAAGTTTTAATTAGTGCTTAATGTACCTGCATTACGATGTTCGAACAGTTCGATTATCTCATTCAAACATTTGAATCGATCACTTTGAATATTTGATAATGTTACAGTTATTCGAACAGCATATCTGCTTTATTTATATGTTTCATTTAATTTTTTTTTGGTTTACATAAATGCATTCCTCAAGTATGACATGATGTTCAAACATTCTGGAACACTGTTCGGTTCTAGTCAAATGCTCTAAAATTTTGGAACATCCAGAACATGACATGATGTTCGAACATTTTAGAACAATTCGTTGTGTTTGAGCAAAGTGCTCTTCTCAAGCATATTCGAATATCAAATGTTAGAAGCTGACAACAACTTTAATAATACTTAGGCCCTAATATATTATTGATTATGTGTGAAAACATCGAATAGATCAAGTAGTGCCGAATGAAAATAGAATCAATGTTTTTTTTTTTTCAATTTACCTAATAAATACCAGTATTGACCGAATATTAATTATTTACATATAAAATCGGTTTTAAATCCAATTTCATTTTATAGCTAAATACAAAATATCATCTTATGTAGGGTTATCATCTTGTAGGGTTTCAAGGACTTTGAAGCAGATTTAAAGATTTAATTTATTATCAATTCTGTAACTATTAAAATAAACATAAAAATATTTTTACGGTTTTATATATAGAACACACTTAAAATTAATTATTTTATTTATTTTTAAATAAATCCTAATACAATTACGGTTTTATGTTTAGAACACACTTAAAATTAATTATTTTATTAAAAAATATTTTTTTCCTAGGACTAATTTTTAAAAGCTCAAAGGTTTTTATAACTGAGTTTTCAACATATTATCGCTTTTATTATCTTCATCTGAAGCCATTGTACAAATTGTACGTTTCTCTTCTAAACGTAATATCACATCTTCACCTAAAGCAATTGACACTCTACCATTTTGTTGACGCGAGCTAACCTGATGACCCTTTTCAGCTGTTGTAGTCGATGAAGTCGTGGTGGATGAGTTATTGTTACCTACTGTCAATGTGTTATTACATTTCGTCACTTTTGGTTTGGAATTCATTATACGCCTCGAACCACGTCTGCGACTGTTTTGTTTTGTGAATACACTCGGTTCTACCTGTAGTTGCGCATTGATATCCTGTTGAGCCATACAAGTGAAGGCCTTTGAAAAGCTCTTGCGAAAATTATCACTCAAAAATGCATAAAGTATTGGATTCATCGCAGAATTCGAATAAGCCAAACATCCCAAAAGCAAGAATATTAAAATTTCCAAACGTGATAGGTCGCGTTGGCCAGGATTGGAATTAATTAAGGCTACCTGTGATATCCAGTGTGGTAGCCAACATAAAATATACACAGTTATTACGGTGAGTACTAAACGTGTCACCTTGCGATGTGAACGTTTCTTTTCCTTTGATTTATGCTTCTGACCTACCGAATGCAATTTGCGTATGACCAAGTAATAAAATATCAATATGAAGCAGAGTGGTGTCATGAATCCTAAAAAGAAGGTATACAATATAAAGGTAGTACCCGAATGTTTTTTGTATGTCTCTGGCCAATCAATATTGCAGGAGAAATTCACGCCATCTTCCTGTGTTACTGCACTGGCATAAAGTATCACTGGTAACATGAGTACTGCTGATGTAAGCCAAGCTATGGCAGATACTTTCTTAGCTATATGCAATGTACGATAACGTGGTGATGTGATCGGATGGCAAACAGCTAAATAACGATCTGCTGACATAATCAGCAAAAATATGGAAGATGTAAATTGCGTTATAGACGTGCTTACCAAATAAGCCTTGCATATGTATTCACCAAATTTCCAACTGCAAATACGCATAGTATAAATCAAAAATGGTATCCCAATGAGAAAGCATTCATCGGCAATAGCCAAATTGAGTATGTAAAAGTTGGTTACGGTTTGCATTTTGGAAAAGCGTAGCACCACATAAATAACCAGTGTATTACCGAACAGACCCACAATGCATACAACAGAATATAGAATTAATGTGAATATATCTGCAAATGAATTACGATATGCCAGACAGTGTTGATGAAAGGTCATATCCGTTTCCGTTTGACTTTGATTTGCATTGCCTTCGCTCGTATTTAAGTTCGGTGGTGGCTGTATGTTCTCATTGAAATTCGAATTGCCTTCCATGTCGCCCAACTCCATGCCGTGTGACTGAGACCATATTTGCATTCTGGTAATGACTGTTTTTGTATTGTTTTCTGTTGTTGTGCTGGTTATTGTTTCCGTTATTGTTGTTGGCATAAACGGCGGTTTTAATGTTTGCGCAACAATTGCGTTTGACAGTTGCAATAAGGCAAATGCCACACTGATAAGTATCGTTGCAGTTGCGTTTGGTTGCCTTTTTTTTATTCCGAACATTTTTTCTGCGGTTTTGAATGATTTTCAGGACTTAAGTTGCTGATATTGTGATTATTGCAGTTGCAATTATTGCTGTTGTTGCTGCTTTATAGCTCGATTATGTTCGTTTTTGTTACGGATGTTGTTAACGAATAAAAACTTTTAATTATATTTGTTTTTGTGGTAACTATGGGCACTCATTGTCCAAATCTGCAAAAAAAAATTTAGAAATTTTATTTCGAACTATTTATATCAAATTAAAAATATGTAATTAAATTATTTCATTATATTGCAATTAATTTAAATTGAATTATAAATTAAAATATTTAATAATAAATGTAAAAATATTAAGGGTACTCATCTAAGCATATGAATTAATCAAATCTGTATTTTATGTACACGATTTATCAATAAGCTGTATAATGGCACTAAAATAAAATAAAGAATAAAATGCCGAAATTGAACGAAAAGTTCAAACTAAACTGTATTTACAAAGATATTTTTGTATATGATTTTCTTGCGTTGATAAATTTATTCGGTAAAATTTTCGTTAAAATTTATCAAGTATCTGTAAACAATTTTTGATACAACATTTAACATTTAACTTATAAAGTAGATAAATTTATACGTTTATAAGGTATTTATCAGTTAAGATGAATACCCTTATTATATTAAAATAATATTATATATTTCATAGACTTGATTAGTACAAACTGTAATATAAAATAATTATTAAACAATAAAGTTTTCCATATAATAACAATAAGTGGAAACGTAAACAAGTTTAGACGATTTAAAAAAAGCATTTTAAAATACAACTATATTCAGCACTAACAAAGAAGATATGAAATTTTAGCTTACTTTATAAGCTTAGTTACAAAACGCTAAGAAAACGCTGCTTTTTAACCATTATAAATATTTCAAAAATTATCCATTACAGTATACATACCCCTCTATCCTTTGAGGACTATAAATATTACTTATTAGCAAAAAAAAATGGAGGCTGAAGTATAAAGAAACGAAATTTTCGTTGGAACTAGAGCTCCAATTAATAGATTCATATTGGCTAATAAATTGCAACTTTTAGTAAATTGCTACTGTATTTAAAGAAATATCTCAAAGTATAAAACGAAGCTTCAAGCGTATTCATCTGAGAGAGAGCGGGTGGTCAACAAAATTTTTTAACATTATAGAAAGGAACCACTGACTGACATTGGCTAATAATTGCAACTTCTAGTAAAATGCTACTGTATTTAAATAAATATCTCAAAGTATAAAACGAAGCTTCAAGCGTATTCATCTGAGAGAGAGCGGGTGTTCAACAAAATTTTTTAACATTATAGAAAGGATCCACTGACCACCAATGACAGACAGGCAATACTTTACATTTTATTCTAACCGTAATCATTTAGTTAGCTACACCGCCGCCAATGTAAGAATCCTGAATTTCTTGGTATGAAATACTTGGCGGATTAAGATCAGTATCAAACAAATTCTGTTGTGTTGATTTGCTTAAAAATGTCTTTTTCTAAGTATAAAATAAAATAGCACAGATTTACATTTGTTTGCGTGGGATCTGCTTAACGAGGCCAATTCAAAGTCATAGTTAAAGTTACATATCGAAAATTTAAAATAAGTTATTCTACTTAAGTTGAATTGGAGCTGAATATCTATAACTCTACCAAAAACTATTTGATGGAAATTTAGGGGAAAAATATTTAAAGACATTACTTCATCGCTAAGTGAAGATTAGGACGAAAAACGTGTTTCTGTTTTAAGCACGTATGTGCATGATAGACTTAGCATGATTGAGTTGCAGAGTATTGTGGTGCTGCAAATGACTTTCAATGCAATCCATGTTGGTTATTCTTAGATCGCATGAAAAGAAATACATTACTGCAAATATCCTTGAAAAGGTGTAACAAATATTCAGAATTTATGAAGTCACGGTGTAAACATTTTCAACATATTCACAGCAATGTAGAAAGTAGAGCAAAACTCGGTTAATAAGAATTAACCGTAGTACTCGGACTTGCAAAAGTGGAAGTGAGTACTACAGAAATTATCAACAAGATTTAAAATTATACTTAAGATATAGCAGTTTATATATTCGTAAAAAGTGCTATCTTTAGCATTAAGAATAAGATAGTTTGTAGTTATTGTTTAAAACAGGGACTTTTTTATTCAGTATATTAATAAAAAGTAACCAACAAATAAGTGTCAATAGCATTCTAAGTCAGTTCTGCGGAGAAAATGGATTTAAGAATATTAATAGTATTGGTATAGAGTATTGAAAATAATTAATGTTACTATCATAAAAATGTACCCTCATCTGGGTTTCTGGACATAGAAATATCGATAGGAACTAGAAAGCTAACAGTTTAGCCCGCTCTGGTGCCTCCCTGGATGTGTCCTTGGCGGTAGTGGTTTATATTACTCTATCATTAAGAGAAGTACCCTCTTCTAATTTCTGCAACTTACCAACTGCAGACTAACATGGCCCAACTACAATAAAAATATATCCTCGGAACTCATCAAAAGAGACCGCGTAAACACTGCAAGGCTTACTGCAGTTCTTTCTGGTCATTGGTGTGTGCAGAGAAACTGCACATTCCTCATAATCCACACTGCAGCAGTTGTGGAAACCCGCAGAAAATAAAAAAATATAATACATTTTCTCTGTGAATGCCCGGTTTCGGCGTCCAGAAGATGTAGGTTCTTAGGAATATACTTCTTTGATCGTTTATCAGGTTGTTCATCGGTGAATATAAAAGACCTATTAAATTATATAAATTCGGTTAGATGGATTTTGTCTCTACTCTTCTATACTACGTTTCTTGTGAGGAATGAAAATCGTTGGGGTATATAAAAGTTATCTAATATAATGGTCTGCCATTGCAACCAACCAGCACAAAAAAGTTCAAAAAATAAATGAGTAAAAAAAATTTTTGAATATTTGAACTTTAGAAAAAGAAAGAAATTTGTAAATTTAACAGAGCTGTATATTTGATTATACAGCTTTGTGTAATATTGAAGGAAACATTACATCATTTGAAATATGTATATATCAAGTCGAAAAAGTAAATGGAGCAATCGATGTCTATTGGTTGTTGCATAAGGATTTCTTAAATTTATTTAAGAATGGAATTTCAGGGCTCTATCCTTTATGTATTTTTTGATGGGACCATGGTACAATGTACCATGGTACTTTGAAAAGTCTTCTCAGAGCCTGGCTTTGTGCAATTTCTAACTGGCGGATAGAAGTATTTGAAGCTTTGCTAAACGCTACACAACCATATATTATAATTTCTTTAATTTTTCATTTAAATTTAATCTATAGTAGTTATCAGAGTTCTCATAATTTATCACTTACTGCATTGAAATTTTCTGTAATATTTTATGTTTTCTAATCGAAATCATATATAAATGCACTCCAACGTGTTTCTCCGTGAATTTGTGTAAATATAAATTATTCCCAATGGTAAATCGTACACACCGTACGAAATCAAAAATTACACTTTAATCACCAGAGCAATAAATTTGCAGCGTTAGAGGGTGAACTTTAACAGAACTGTTGCATAGGCAGCACTGTTACTGTAGATTACAGGGGTGGGCGCACTTTAACATTAAAGCAGATAAGCTTAAACGTTATTTGCATGAAAAATTAAGTTTGTTTAAATTTATTTGTGTAACTGGTCGCCTACAAATATTAAACGCCTAAAGTGACCATAAACATGCGTTCGGGGAGCAATTCATTTGCATTACACGCTATACTCGTACGTAACATACATAACATACTTCAATGTAAACATAAAATTTTGTTTACGTGAGTACAACACTCCGGTTATAAAATAAGTGAAGCAGCCAAAAGTACAAATATGAACAAATATTTTCTCGTCTAGACAAAATATTCGAGTAAAACACATTCGAGTGCACACAATTAAATTTTGAACGCTATTCTTAATAAAAACATTAAATTGCATGTTGGAAATAAAAGCAACACCAATAACAGCAGCAACAACAGCAACAGCAGCAACAACTGCAACAGATAGATTGAAGCGTTTAAGAAGTAGTTGGAGAGTGCCAACAACACAAAAGCAACATTAAGCATAATTTGAGATAACAAAATTGCAAATACAATTTGCGAACAACATTGAAATTGTTCAAATATTGAAGTTGTCGCTGCACATTTGCATGCAATATTATCATCATCATCATCACACGATGACACTTTAGCAATTTGATTGTCTGCATTACTCCAAGCATTACTCGCTCGTTCATATCGCACGAATGTGTAGATGTAGACTCATATGAAGCCGTCATTTGTAATCACTGTGGTGTCTCTCCACAATTCTTGGCGATGTTGTCGCTGCTGTGACTAAAACACCAATTTGGGTTTAGCTGAAGAGTGCCATGTCATGCCTCACTAAATAGCGATTTAATCGTTGTGGTTTTGGAGTCGTAAATGCAGCCTTACGCGCCACAACAAAAAAAGAGGTTAAGTGCTTTAAGCCAAGGATATAGTGAAAAATAGTGGCACATGTGAGTTGCAGATTATTTTGTCGTTCCAATTGCCGCAATTTTAGGCTTTGTCAAATTGAATGGATTGTTTTTTGGGTTGAACTGTATTTGACATTTTCCGAAAAATATTTGTCATTTTTGTATTTCTTTTTATTTTTTAGTCCTGAAATTCTATTTTAATGGAAAGTTTAAAGTTGTTTATTTTTTTTGTTATTTCAATTTATCAGAATTTAGTAATTTTGTGAACATTTTTGAATATTGTTGGAAATTTCTGTAACTGACAACTGAAGATACATATAATATTTTTAAGTATTTGAATAAAGCGTACGTACCGAAATATAAAAAAATTTTTTAAACTTATTTTAATAATTTCTTTTGATAAAAGTTTTCATAATAAATAAATTATAAAATTTTAAAAGAAAAAAATATATACCTTTGGCTTGCAAAGTAAATGGAGTTTATAATTTCAAAAACGGTTATAATAAATACTGCCTTGATGTAGATGTTTTTTTTTTACACGAGAGTTAGAGAGAGAGTTCATTTTTCTGTATATATAGATGACTATAATATACTATTTTAAAGTTTTGAAAATAATATCAAAATAATCAAAATAAAGTGTACAGTACATTTCCAAAATTTGTTTGCTTTAAACCAATAGTTTAAATAGCGTTTTCGATAAATATTTTACTTTTTTATAAAACCTTATGCAATTCTCTTTAAATTAAAAAAAAAATTAATTTGTTTTACAACAAAAAAGCAATTTAACAAAAACTGTAAATACTCCAGATTTATCGCGTCAAAATAAAGTGTACAGTAATAAATTTAATAAATAAAAAGCTAAAAAATCTACATTGTAATATTTTGTTGAATTTCTGTTTGCATATAGAACTACTTCTAGTCTCTTCGGTATCAATTCAGCTAATTTTGCTGTCATTTTCGGTGAAATTTTCTGCCATTCATCTAACAATACCGATTTCTGAGAGTCTATGCCAGTAACTAACTCAACTAATTTTGCTGTCATTTCTGGTGAAATTTTCTGCCATTCATCTAACAATACCGATTTCTGAGAGTCTATGCCAGTTACGCCTCTTTTACGAATTTTCCTGTCCAGTTATTCCCAGAAATGCTCAATGGGATTGAGGTCTGGTGATTATAGGGGATGGTCCAGTTATTTTGTTGTATGGCGCAGCAGCCATTCTTTAACAATTCGAGCGGTATGTTTTGGGTCATTATCTTGCTGAAAAATCCAGCAGCGATCTAGTTTCAATTCTTCGACATTAGATTGTAAATTTCCTTTTAAAATATTAAGGTAATCCATTTTGTTTATACTATTGTCAATAGACACTAATTTACCTACTCCACTTGCCAGCATACACCCCCACACCATCACTGAACTCCCACCGTGCTTTACTGTAGAAACTATAATGTTTTCTTGTATATGTATGGGTATATATGGTATATATATTTTGTGTAAAATTATTTTTATTTTGAATAATACTTGTACAAAATACAGGAAACTCTGATATGGTTTTGAGTGATTTTTAAGTATTCACAAAACTAAAATTATAATTTTCTTTTAGAAAAAAATATCTAAATAGTGAACCTACATATAAAAAGTAGCCAAAATTTATATTTTAATTAATAAACCACTTAACAATAGTTATGTGGTCTTACTGATGACAATTATATGTCAGTAAGTACAATAAGACTTTCATTTCTGGATCTCCATCAGATCTTGCAAATATCGTCAATATAGCGTTGATCCTTCCCACCTTGTATGTGATTATTGTTACTGCTGTTGTTTTTGTATTAAATTGTCTTAAAACCTATAGAACGAATGAAATTTATAAAGAAATTTTTATATGTGACGTTAAAAAACTATATCCATTAAAGTAAGTAGTTAACTTATAGAAGTATGGAAAATCGTTTAACATACAGTAAGACCCCGCTTAACGCTGTTTCGGTTTAGCGCTCTTTTATTTGAACTCGAACATTTAAGCAGATGTTTGAAAAAAACGGACTGAGAAGAGAAGCAATCAATAAGAGAATTTATTTTGGAAAAACTGCAACATCATAAATGCTGTAGAAAACATAAACCTCTCTTGGAATGAGATAACAGAAACATCTTTGAAAGGAGTTTTGAAGAGCATTTGGCTAGATTTAAGTAAGAGCGAAGACATTGGACGTTCTGTCGATATGGACAAAATAGTGGAAGAAATAGAGGAATTAGTGAAAAAAACGGGTTGAGATGAAGTAAATGTGGAAGACGTCGAAAAAATAGTTCAAAAAAAAAAGCAACTAGTCTTTCTACTAATGAGCTCAAACAATTAACAGAACAAGAAGAAAAGCAAAACGAACTTTCAATGTTGTTTGTAAAAAGGAGTTTGACCACTATAACTGAAATTATGAACCAATTTGTTGAAAATGATCCAAATTTTGACAGAAGTTCAAAAGCAAGACGGGTTGGTTTAGATTTATCCACTTATTAACAACTTTTAACAGAACGGAAAAGGAAAACGCAAACTACATCAGATGCCTTCTTGACAAAAAGGCAGAAAATTCGAAACACAGAATTGACTGAATGATCTGACTGACTTAGAATTTAATTTGTTTTTATATATATTCGTACATTGTTTTTGTTTTTATAAGTAATAAATATTTGGTTCTATTATTAATAATAAACATAATTATTAAATTTAATACCTAACCAATTTTCTATCAATCTTCCCCTAACCCCATTATTTATATGTTAAGATAGCCTCGTTCAGCGCTGTTTCTCATTACGCTCTATTTTGATGAATCGTATGCTATGTGGTAAGCGGGGTTTTACTGTACTTTAAAAACCTTACCTTCTATCTTTTTAAATACACTTTATTTGCAAGAATTCGAAAATGTATCTATCATCTATTTATTTTTTCAGAAATTCAAAAAAAAAAAAGGTCCATTATAATGATTACTAAAACAGTGTTATATTATTGAATCATTTAAATAAAAAAAATGCAATTCCAATTAATTTTGCGTTATTACGTATGAGCAACTTTGGCTTAACGAGCAGAAGGACAACAGTGAATGAGTTTCAAAAAAATTTATTTATAGAATTATTTATTAATTTTTTCTTATATTTTTAATAAAGATAGTAAAAAAAAATACTATGAAATAAAATATTGGCCATCATTTAGAGTCAATAAATATGACAGAAATGAATATCAGTTTGTAAATATTTTATGACGGAGGACATCCATGTGTCTAGTCAATTAATTGAAACAAATGTGTCAATGTTTGTCAAAATTGGATGTAAAATGCTGTAATAATCTTTATGGATATTGTTGTTGATTGCATTTGAAGTACAAATAACAGAAAAAAAATAAATATAAATTACATTTATAGTAATGAAAACACTGTCAACTTTTTTATGTCAGAAGTCCTCACATATGAAGTCGATTTGCTGATAGGCGAACAGTTTTTATTGATGCAATTTTATTTTTATTTCTCATCCTCATAGTGAATGAAATCTCAATTGCAATTTTTTAGATATTACATATGGTGTTATCAAGATGTTATGTTACTTTTAATATTCTTGATGTATCACTTCAATTACAAAAATTATTTATATATTTCCTTCGAAGACGTATTTTAATTTTATTTCATAAAATACTAAAATAAACTAGTGCAAAAAATAAAAGAAATTAAGTTGACTAAAAATACCATTAAGTCTTATTAACAAATCTTTTAAATCTTGGATGTAGGATCTGACTTTAACGTCCCATTCCTTCAAAATCTTATTACAAACTTTATACAGATCTTATTAAAGTTTATAGAAAACTCTTAATCTCTAAATAAGAAAACTCTTCATCTCTACACATTATTTAAAGGTAACTCAAAGCATATTGATTTATCATATTTTTTTTTTCTTTTAATAATATATCTTTCTTGAATCGCTTTAAATTAAAGCCTAGCAATAAGTTTTAGAATCTTAAAGACGAATAACATTACATTACAAATTATTTTATATAAACAAACTATAATGAAATATATAATAATTTGCAAATTATTTCAAAGGTCTCTAAATAAATAGCCAGGGCTTATTTATCAGATATCAAGGCGTATAAGTTGAATTAATCAGGGTGATCTTTAGGAAATCAGGATGGCAGGTTTATCATTTCGTTTCAATCTAGAGGAAGTTGTGATAGTAGCAAGTCTAGCCAGCGGATTTATATGGTTTTCAAGATTTCTGCTTTATTTTCTCAAATTTGACTTTAACCAGCGGCACTCTTAAATGTATGTTTTTATTTCTAAAATACCAGGGTGCACCAGTTATCATTCTTAGAATCTATGCTTGATCTCTTTGCAGGATTTCTACATTTGACGAACAGGCACTGTCATATAGCCGTAAGCCAGATTAGCTTAATGACTTGCTTGTATAACAAGACTTTGTACTCTAAACATAGGGGAGACTGATGCTTGATTAGCCAGCGAAGGCAAGATAAATACCAAGCTACGTCACTGTTTCTGTTTGCGGAACTACTATTCCGTTGAGAGTGATAGTTGGTGTGGAGGATCTGTTAAGAGAGAATGGTATATGACGACATCTTTCTATGAAGCACAAATGATTTTGCAGTTGACTGGAAGCGATTATGGCATTTTTATGTCGACATAAGATAGGTGATGTTACTAAATTGGTATTTGTAAGGATATCTGAAGTAAAGATGAGGTACAAAGATAAACCTAGAACGCTGCCTTGTGGAACACCTGCACTTATTGGAAAGTCTTTAGTCGTGTGTTTTTGTATTTTAGATTTAAAGATTTGTTTATCAAGTACAATTGAAGTACTGCGTATGAATTTTTTTTACCATATGACATAATTGTGTTATTTGTGTTAAAGAGACGATAATTATCAGGTTGCGTTACATTAATCCTTTAAGCAACTTACAATGCAGTTAAAATTCTATCCTTGGTGATATCCTTAAATAATATATTGTTAACGTTAGCTATTAGTCTAAAGTACTGAAACTTCTAAGAGTTATATTATTTTAGAATATTCTAAATATCTTCTATTGTTATTAAGTTTACAAGTGAAGTTATTTAAAAATATTATATATCTTAAACGAGTGCCTGGAAGATATCATGTCGTCAAGATAGATAAACAAAATCTGTGCAAATAATTTAGTATCACCCAAAATTGTTTTCTTTATTTTGTAACGACACTTTTGGTGACGTTCAAAAATTTTTAGTTTTTGCTGGGGTATCCTCAGCCGTCGTCCAGAGTCGT
>NC_051846.1:59015957-59025897 GCF_002237135.1 Teleopsis dalmanni | reverse complement strand
TTATTTATTTTATTATTATTTAATAATTACATTATGCAATAATTATTTATAATTATTTAAAAAAAATATTTCGTATTAATAGTATATGCCATATAACATATGTAACACAAATCAAGGAAAAAAGTTATAGAAGTCGATTTAAAAACAAAAATATAATACCTTATATGCAAACGTATTCGAAAGGAATTTGTAAAACATGTATTTCATTAAAATACACAATTTTTGTCTCAGTGTATAATGGTTTTTCATTGCGAAAATTAAAAAATAAATTAAAAGAAACAATAGAAACATATTTATATTAAAATTATGGATATAATAAATGTAATAAGGAGTCCTAATAACCAAAAATTTACCAATATGTTACCAAAAGAAGAGATATATAATAAATGTAATACGACTATGGATTAGCATCATGGGCTTCAAATGAATTTTATTTAAGAAGTATTTATATGTCATAATAACATAAGCTAGCATTATTTTTAATATATATATATATATTAAATGAGAATTTGTAATATAAAAAAGAAAATATAACGGTTTTATAATTAAGTTAGATAATTATTAATGGATAAGTTCAAAAAACTAAGATAAAAATTATTTAATAAATGAAATTATTTTATTTTTTTTATTTATATAAATCGGCTGTGTTTTTTATTTTATTTACATATTTTTATTTCTCTAAAAGACTGATTTATATTTTTTAGTTCAATTATAAAAAAAAAATGTAACACAAAAATAATTTATTTTGTATAATATAACAAAAAATTAATAAAAATTTGTGTAAGTATAATAAAATTTAGAATACATTAAAATTTAAATTACTTTTGATTTAATAAGAATTTGTACTTCGATAATAATAAATTAGCTAAATAAAAATATATATTTCGACAAAGGATGATGTTTTAAATCTTATTTTTTGTTAAATTTAATAGTTTATATAGTTATCTTTTTTAGTATTATAATGACTAAATCCAATCAAGACTATTTTGGTACTCTTGGATACTCAAGAAATCACAATAAATTTCAATAGAAAATGAAATAACAATAATAAATTAGGTACAACGATAGTCGCACTAACACACACTAAGATATACAGTACTTTCAGCAGAATCCTAAAAAGTCATTAAAAATGGAGTAGGAATAAACCTATTTAAGGGTATTTATAACTTACTTCCACAAAAAAGCAGACTCAATTAAATCATAACATTCATAGGTCAGGAAAACACAGAGTCTACTTAGTTGATTTCGTTAAAATAGAAGAAATTAATTATTCTTGAATATAAAGGAATGAAATTATTTTAAAACCTAAATTATATATAAATAAATATCTCTAGAAAAGGAAGAAACACAGTGAATTTTATATCAAACTTAGTTATTTGGCTAATAATATATAGAAAGTTTTAGCAATGTTTGTGTATCATATTTTTTATGTAACCTGATTATAATATATGATTGTAGTATAGTATATGATTCTTTACCTTGATTTTGGTATAGTTTGTGATGATACCTGTGAATTACCTCATATATAAGATGTATATTAGATTACAGAACGTTTCGTTAATATATTGACTCGCTTTAACTTTGAAGACGAACCCTTTGTTAAACGACAGTTCGTAAGGACTGACATGTAAGAAATAAAGACATGTCTATTAATATGGGAGAGACATTTGAAGACCTTAAACTCCAAAGTGGATATGTGCTTTCTGTTGAATATGTAACAATGGATTTTTTCTTAATAAAATGTGCAGGTAATTATATAAGAATAAATTGTACTGAAGTGTGAATATTTCTTAATCAAAGTTATCGAGACTTTCTCATAGAAGTTTTGCAGATAAGATTTGCGACCCAGATTTTAAATCTAAATTGATCACCTTTTAAATATAAGATGAAAAGGAACAGAGTAAAGCATAATCTGTGAAATGTAAATCAAATATTAAATTTTCTTAACCGCCAGAGTTATAGGATTCTTGACAAAAGAACAGTACGTCATTACTGCATTTCGGGATTTCATCTTAAATTATTACACTTTTCACATGTTTTTATAGAAGTATTTTAAGGGCAATTGCACTTGCATTGTAGAGTAGTACAGAAATTGTAGCAACCTATTCAGTTGCTAGTATTTTAAAATTAATATCTAAAAACTAATTATAATGAAAAAGTTTAAATGATATAATTGTAATGAAAAAGATTCTATTATAGTAACAGAACCATCAATTTGTTTAGCAGTTCATCCAAATTTAAATGGATTTGAGTATCTTTTGTGTAAAAACTCTGGTTATAAAATATATCACATTGGATCATTTCCAAACTCCCGGTGCTTCCTTGACCACATTCGTTGATTTATTTTTCCTTTGTAGAGCATTCAATGATATATTTACGGAAGCACATGATTGTAATACAATTGATAAATGATAGCCTTCAAATGTGGATGTCTACATACTTTCAAATGTAGTATGTAGACTTTTTTAACGAGTGGTTCTTAAATTATAAATTACGGATACAAAGAATATGAACTTTGTTCATATTATTCAATATTATTAAGCGAAAACATATACATCACTTCAAATCAATCTAGTTATTTTTTTCTGCTAACTTATATTAATTGAAATATAGTTATAGTAAATCACTATTCGAAACTTAAAAGTCCTTATGCCAAATCCCATTATATTTGCTCAATTTACACACTTTTAGCGGTCTGTAAATACGATATACAAACAATATAATCACATTAAACAGACCTAGTGCGAACAAACCTCAAATTCTAGTTGCTTTAAAAACAAAGCGGCAAGCTACAGCCCGGCTATTACCAGTTAAGTGTCAACAATCACCGAAAATAACCTCAAAAGGATTCAGTACTGTAAGATGTCAGGTAGCAGACATTTGATGTTGTATTTCGTACCAAATAATAGAGCCAATATAATCCAATGTCTCTAAAAGTGGGGCATACGATCTAAAGATGGGTAAATTAAAATTACAATTTTCTAATATATATAAATTCAACCCACAAATTTGTTAGTTTAGATAACGGACAGATATTTGATATTGTCGGTGGTATGTCCAGGGGGAAATTGACAATATAATTTACAGATAATACACTAATACACTGCAAAACACTATCAAAAATATTTTCTAGTATATTTCTCCTCTTTGGCTACCCCACTGCTTACTGTTAACTGTAAAGCGATGGTGCTAATGTAAGCAGATCCGATTTTATTATATTGTGTTACCATTAAACGTAATGCTTTGATATGGGGTTGCAAGGAGAAAAACTCGTTTCTTTCGTTTATGTAAACATGTCTACTTTGAAGCAATAACAAAACAAGATATTGTAGATTGAAAAAATGAACGATTCTTATGTGCTACGTACTGAGATATATAGTCAATTTTGGAAGTATAGTTTAAGCGTACTATAAAAATGTAAAAATATTTAAGATATGTATATTTACTAGAAAACTAAATTTAAAAAAAAACAATTTTTTGATTTTGCCTTTTTGCTTCTTTAAAATATTTAAATACTTTATAACATATAGCTAATAAATTATTTTCAACACACCTAACAAATTTTTTTTAAATTAATTTACTAAATATTAAATTTTGTATTCTGAAAGGAAATTCGTGACTATGAAAAATCGTTCATATAAATTTTTTTCATATATTTCATCTCAAAAAAAAATTCGTTAAAAAGAATATAAACTTTTAAGAAAAAAAATTCTCCCGGCTGTCACTCCGTACTTTCGCTACAATATCTTGCAAATATTTTCTGTTTTAAATTGGTTTTACTGTAAATAATCTTGTTGATCTTCTTGTACTTTTAAGACAAGCAAACAAAACAAACAGAATCGCAGAAGTCAAACAAAACAGAAAATATTTACAATTTGCAAGAATTCCTCTTTAGTCGCCGAATATCGTACCTTGCAACAAATTATGCAACAGGATACGGAAGAAGTAACAATAAAATGTAGCCAAAATGTGATATAAGAACTGGCGAAGCGAAACTGAAACAATGGCAGCATTTGGAAAGGGTGGCAATATCAACATGTGTCACATTAAACGTCCAATGCACCACGTCCCAGGCAAATACACATGCAAACACATGGACACATTAAGGGAAGCAGCAGTCTGTATTAAATCTTGTTAAGAAGATTTATCTATCGACGGAGTCTTTGCATGCACTCAGTACAAGTATCGTAGTATCAAGCATAAGGCAGAGTGAAGTAAATAGTACTCCTTCAGTACGCAAAGTGCGGAGTGGCTTAAATGTGAAGTTTGAACTCACAAACATAATCGTACATGCATATTTTCTTAAGCAGCCATTATCGTTTCTTCCACACTTTTCTCACAATATTTTCTATATTATTTTCTTCTTCTGAAGTTCATTTTCTGCCTTTCTGGTAACATAATTTTGATTTATACTTATTTTCTCAGCAGCCGGAAAAAATCCGCATATGCAAAAATATACGTGGCTCACTACACTTGGCATTAGCTACTTATCCGTTGAAAATCGAAGCTATGGTGTAGATTATGGAGAACAATAGAAATTTGGTCCTCCAAGTGAATCTTTTGAACAAAAACATAATGTAATCGAACATTACACAACCGGTCGAATCTAATCCTTTCGAATGGAGATCTAAATGTGCCTCGAAATGGAGTTCCTTATCAATGTCTCCGATATCTTTGTATAGAATCATTTCATATAGGGAATCTCTAACAAAATATAGGATTTGTGATTATTTCGAATATTACTAATCCAAAAAAAAATATTTATATAGCATATATACTGGGATATATAAATATAGTTAAAGTACTTAGCAAAAGAGTGTAGAGTATTAATACATAAATAAAATCAAACATCATAAAACAAAATGGCGTTGGAACAGTGTACTTGGAACAGTTAAATGGGTGCTTGTGGAAAAGGTAAATTATGGGCTTAGGTTCTGCGAGTACACTTAAGGTAAATTTAATAAGACATAAAGTTTTATGATAGAATTGAGTCACGTATTCCACCTCTGTTTATTTAAATTAATATTGCGCGCGTGCAAATAAAAATGTTAAATTGGCTTTCAATTCATTTGAAATTATGTCGTAAAACCTTAAACTGAATATTTCATAAATTTATTTATACCAGATATTGTAAAAGAAATAAATTCACATTTTGAATTGATTGATCACCAACCTGATTCAACAGGTCTAACACTTTGCTATGACCATTTCATAACTATACTGTTTCGCCCGATAGACAAAAGTTCTGGTATCCATTATAAATAGACGTTTGAAGAACCTGGCGCTATTCATTATTTTATGCAGTCTAAAGTCATAAAGAAAAATGTGTCTTATTAAGTATAGATTATGTCGAAAAATTTTGTAATGCAAGTTTTTGTAATTTTTGCAACAAAAGACCTAAACTTCTTAATCTACAGAACTATTTAGATTAACAGTTTTTTGACATGTTCATAGATTTTCAATGTATGCTTATGTTTTTTAAATTAATCGTCAGACACTTTTTAATTTTACAAAACATTTCTTAAGATTTTCATTATATTATACTTCCTTAGTTTACCTATATCAGTTTTGCAAGTTTCGTTCCCACTTCTCTTCGTTTTATATTTCATATTACTGGAGCTATTACTCTTCGGTATTTAGTTATAATGTGCATCACAAATGTAAAGCTATAAGAAACATATTTATATTATCCCCAACTTAAACGAAAGCCTCACAGAACATTATCGAATATGAAAATCCTTGTTCATAAACCTTCTTTTTTATTTTCAGATTTTCTACTTAAAAAAGTGGAGTTTTCTCAGAGAAACTGAACTAATTTTCCGGATTACTGTAGCGTTTGAATCTCCTCTTCAATCATTCCTGTCACAGCTAATACACGGCGGTGACTTAACTCTTTAAGGACACACTTCTTTAAAGTTTTTAAACATCTTCAAGACCTCTCACTAAACAGCATTCTAAGCTTCTCTAAAGGTTCCAGGTGGTTTTAAACCCTGAGTTTCTCCATTATAAAGTAACACAATGAATCAATAGGCCCTTTGATCGCAGGTATAACCTAACCTAGCCAAACCTAACTTAAAGAAGCCTTGTTTTGCAACTTAAATATGACAATTCAAACAATGAAAAAACATTAAATGAACGGGACCTTTATATAACTGCCAACGTGTAACTAGAAGATGGATTAGAAGATGGAAAGTAGCGCTGGTATGCATTAAATAAGAGCACTCTCAACGCATGTGTTTAATTCACCGTTAGATCAAAACTCGAAAAAGGACTCAAAGTTCTATTGGTTTGAAAAGAATGTTAGCACGCTAGCTTTATACAACCCTTAACCCATGTATTTGATTGATCAGTGGATTGAATCCGGAAAACGATATTAATCAAAAATAGATATCAATCAAAATATGTACATTCCTTTATATGAATGAGTATATTCTGCACCAAATTTTATATGATTATTCTTAAGAAAGTAAGATAAACCTCATATACGATTCTTTAAATTAAATCGCAGCTATAGTAGATACCGGCCAGTTTTCGGTCAAGCCGACAAATGATCCATCTGAATAATTATATCTGAATAGCTCAAAGGATGAAGAACTAGTTTGAACTGAAAAAGATAATCAGGGAGTTGTCGAGTTCATACAAAATATATAACATATACTTTATAACAAAGTTGATGTCTCCTTTTCACACGATTTCTTTAGAAAGTGCTATAAGTGGTATAATAAGTTGTTATCAGTTTATTCCCATTTATTTATTAAGTTTAAAATTTAATATGTTGATATTTTCAATATTTAAAGAATTTTGTATGCAAAATAATTTAATATTAAATAACAACTGTTGAGAAGTAGATGACAACAATCAAAATAAAAACAACTAATCAAGTTTTTTACGCTATCGTTTCTATACAAACTTAAAATTAGTTTCCATCCATGAATCCAAATATATACAATATATGGAAGCGGATATTAGTTTCAATAAAAGCCAGGCACACTGAAACAAGCGATCACGTAATCCATACACGTCAGCATTTATTGTTGCGCCATGACTTCACGCCACCCACACTCGCAATAATAAAATCAAAACAAATGCTTTATCCGCTGAAATAATATATATCAGGATACTAACTGAAATAAGCTTATGGAGCCTGTTATGACAGCTAGTAAACTGACGGGCATGCAACACCTGAAAGTAGGAAGAAAATCTCATCAAATCCTACCACACTCAGTATTTCGATTTACACAACAAATTCACCGGTAATGCCTGTCTGTCGCATGTGCTGATGCGTGCCTGCGTGCGTGTTTAAGCTTTTCCGCTTACCGGAAACTTATTACCAAAATACAAGCAACAATAGACCAAACCGCATAACAGACGAGAAAAACAACCAGGTATGCGGATTTAGGCGGACAGCCAGACAAATGAGAATAAAAGCTTAATGCTATGAGGTGAAGCGCGGCGCGTATCAGCAACAATGTTTGCAACATAATTCAATCACGTCGACTCTTGTTGACGTAGCATAATTTTAGCAGTTTCAACGTACTCACATCCTCCCACCCTCACTGTGCGACTTGAAATGTAATAATATTCGGTCACGTTTTGAGCTGTGATTTCTCGCTAAAATTTCGGTGTACGCCAATAATACCGCAACGTAAAACGCATGAATAGTGCCATTTTTAATTTGATTGCACAATGAGAACAGTGCAGTGGCAATCATTTCAGCTGGAGAAGCATTTTCATTAACATTGCCATTATTCTTAGCAACGTAGCTAGAGACGTTCGACCTCTCAATGTACACTTTTAAGCCAACATGCAGATTTGTTTTGACACCGTATTAACATTAGCTTAGTATGCACTAACGAAGGTTGATGTGGAAGTCAGTTATAATAATATAGCAATGACGAGGAATTTTAACATTACCTATGGAATTAAATCTTTTGGAGTTATAATATGTAAGATATAAAAGATATAAGAAATTGGAGAAATTCTAAAACATCTAGAAAAATACGATTAACTTAAGTAAATCAGATTCGAAAAAAGATGTGGCTCCGTTGGATGAAGAATATCGCGACTGAAAAATCTGCAACAATGATATAAAGTCACTTTTTCCCGAAGTTATAGAAAAACCAAAATTATTAATGATGAGAGCAAACATTTGAAGTGGTACTTTGAAGAGAAAAATGATTGATTAGTTTGAATAGTGCTAGACAGAATTTAATTCTAACATATTTAATAATAACCTTCTATTCTTGACGGTATTCAACTTTTTCTTTTCAGCTGGTAACACCTTAGTTCGTGATCAGCGATACGCACTAATACCTCGATTTGCGTTGCCCCTATTTCCGTTGATTCGAATTGCGTCGAAAAAAAATTTTGGTTAGCAAAACTTAGACATTTTAAAGTTGGAGAAAAATCTGCTGATAATGGGAGATAAGATAAAGAACTATGGAAAGGCTGTCACACATATGAGTAACAGACAAGTTACCCAAAATATAACTCCAGTAACTGTAAAAATGGAGTCCCTTCTATCCATTTGGATAGAAAATCAGAATTAAAGAAGAATGCCATTGAATCAAATGTTAATTCAAAATAAGGCTCTGTCGATATTCAATAAATAAAAAGGTAATTCTACATCAATAAGTGTTCAAAAACCAGAATATTTTAGATATTAAAATGTGATTCGATTCGCATTGTTTCGATTTGAGTCGCATTTTGTCAGTCCCAATTAGCGACGCATATCGTAATATGTATTTATATATATTCCTTTTTGATTCTAATTTGACGTATACTTTATGGTGTGCCTTCTTACATCCTTACAATATAACCGGCCCATTTAAATTTTTGCTGTTTTACAATTTTATTTCATCTAACTCATTAATAAAAACACCTTATCCCAATAAGTTCGTGGATATTATTAATCTAAGATAGAACAAGGAACAAAATTTACAAAAATTGCACAGAATAATTTTTATGACTTCATAACTGAATTTATTTAACGACCCTCGTTTTTCTTCAGATAATGTATCTCGCATGATTAAACCAAAAAGTTTTGAAAGTCATTGTTCAGTTCCTTGGCATTATATGGTTGCGCATACCAAAACACAACATAAGTTTACAATATCAATTCCATAATTAGATGCTGTTGGTATCCAAGTAGTCATTACCATCATCATTATCATCAGTATTGTGAAGTCTGCGATATTCAGTGCATTCTTTTTGATATTTGTATAAAATTGCAAATTACTAGAATTTAACATGACGTGCACACATTTTCAGAAAATTTCTACTACTATTGTTGCAACTTACAGTTGCAATTGCAGTTATTGAGCTTGACCATCATTAATGCATTGCATGCTCGTCACATGCTTTTCAGTTCTCAAAGTGGTAACCTAATTTGTTGCAAGTATCGATAGAGACAAGAATTTTCTGGCTTATTGCAGTTTTTGTGTTGATTACATTTGAGATGGAATGATGTAACAAATGTGCAAGTAATTGAATTCACTTATTTGTGATAACCCATAAGATGGACCCTAATCTAAAAAAAGGGGTGTTAACATCAAGGCTATAATAAAACCGATAAGCATATAATTTTTTGTATAGTGATGTTAAGTATTATGAAAAATATGATATTATGATATTTTGAACACTTTTTTGATAAAAAATCAAAAACTAAAAATAAAAATTCATTTTCAATCTTACTTTGTTAAAAAATCAAAAAGCAGGAATGGAAAATCAAACGGAGAACATTAATTTGGCCTTAACAAATTGTCTGGAATTTGACTTATGACCTATTTTTAGTAAAATGAAAATAGATCACAAAATATATACATTAATTGATTTGAAAACATTAATATTTAAACAATAGTAATAGGATACTCGTTAATTCATTCATTTTTTTAACAAAAAAGTGAAAAGGACTCATTACGACTTAAATAAATAGATGCTT
>NC_051846.1:59012650-59015857 GCF_002237135.1 Teleopsis dalmanni | reverse complement strand
TTTTTGATAGTAAATGCTATGTTATTTGTCCCTTTATCTAAAAGGGATTCAATAATTTGTATCAAATCAACTACTGTGAAATAAAGAAAAAACATACAAACTATATATACTTGCTATTTCTGAAACTAAAGCAGTGTTCTCTAAAAGTTAGGTATTTTGATAGTAAGTACTCTGCTTGTTTTACTAAAATTATGTCAATAACTAATCCATTACTAAAAACAGTAGTAGTAGATATATGATATATGAATTGCAGCAGCGTTTTAATTTCTTTCCAAAATATCATAAAATTAGATTAAGTTTATAAATAAAGCTCCTTATAAAGTTCATAATATATTAATTGTTCTGCATATTATTATATACAGTCCAATGCTTTATTTCCCTAACAAATTATATATATTTTATTAAAGACTTTCTAATATTGCTACAGTATTTTATTAAGTGATTATTGCTGAAAGTACAGCTCTCATTTCTTTGCATAAATATTTTGTAGAAAACTTCTTTTTAATAAAAACAAAAAGAAAGCCCTTAAATGTTCACCCCAATATCCTTTTGCTTCCCTTCATACATATTTTATGCATTTGTACTATTTTTCTTTATTTTCTATAATCAGAAATGAATTCCAAATCATTTAACACGAATGTGATCAATCGAAATTCATAGTGATTACATTCTGACGCCTTCGAAGTTGTTTTCACACAAATACTTTTCCTTTAGATTTTCGTATTTTTTTTTTTTTTGTAATTTTTATCAATTTTGTTCTATTTTATTTTGTTTCATTCTTTTGCCAAATTCAACTTCTTTTTCTGATTTTAATATAAAAATTTTGTAATATATACTTATGGAGTAGATTTGGACAGCTAAGTTTTTTTTTACATTTTCAACACTGCACTTTTCATAATTATCAATAATAATGAATATATATTTAATTTACTATTTTTACAAGAAATCAATAATTCTTAAAAATCGAAATGTGGTAATAAGACATGTTGTTTCCACAATGCTTCTTATCTGCATTGTGAATATATTTATTATATTCCAACACATAACGTCATTCATTGTGTCTCTCATATAGTCAGTGAAATTTATTGTTTGACCATGTAGTCGAATATTGCAAACAATCCATCATCAGAGGTCTGTATTCATGGATTTCATTAAAGGCACATTAGTTTCTAAATGCAAATAATAGGATTTACATCCTGTCCACTTTAAAACGCAGACTCGCATATTGACACGCTGACCCAATGTCATACTCAATTAGTGTAGTGTAAATTTGGAGATTTTTTTATTAATTGTTATTACTTAAACAACACACGTACTGTAAGTTAAAAAAACACTTAAATCCCAACTATACGGAGGGAATAACAAAAGTTCGTAACAAAAGAACACCGAATACATTTTTGACAAATCCAGAAAATGTCAGCTGATTTCGCTCAATATTGCGATAATACATTTGAATTCACACAACAAACTGTTAAAAAGAAAGTTTAACAAGACGAAGAACATGACAGAGAGGTTGTCGAATTTCCAACGTCATCAGAATAAGATATTGGGATTGTCATTCTTTATGGAATTCGGCGTTACCTTAAGCGTGTGGAAATATTTCGTGGGTACAATACATCACTTGTGGAATATATACCATCACTTGTGACTATCCCGAAATGATTTCAAAGATTCCAGACCGGTAAATTTTCTAAGGACGAATATCGCAATCATAAAGGACGAAAATTGGTTAAAGATGACCACATCTCTCTAGTATAGTTCAAGATTGATGAGTATTTAACATTGACCCCGAAAATTATTGCTAATGAACAGAGTGCGAATGCTATGGCAGAATCGTAAGTACGAAGTAATCTCCTTTGATACGCGAACTAATCAGTACAATGGGTTTTTCGAATTTTAGCTGAAACTAAAAATATGGCGCTCAATATTATTGGATATATTATATGAATATATCCATATTATATCAATATCTTCCTTAAAAATTTAAAGAAGCAAGCTCAACATCGCGAATGTAATTGTAACAGGTGATTAAGTTTGCTTCTACAATTATGGTTCAAACCTGTTTCCCAAAAGTTTTTGAAAATTTGTTCTGAAGCCAGGAGGAGAAGAATTGCGTGAACATTTTCTGTATCACTATAAGACGCCGGCACACACTGCTGAAAAAACTGACATTTTCATAAAACAGATTGATTGCAAAATAAAAAAAGGTTCAAAGAAAAGACTTCAAAATAAAAAAATTAGTAAAATTAATATTAATTGGTACTGTAAATTTAAAAACTACGATCATGGAATAATCAGATATCGGGGATTATTTGAAAAAGTAGATCTGCCTTTTAAAATATAAAAGTTGATTAAAAGATTCTGATTTAAAGAACTGTTTAAGAAATTATATCTACTAGCTCCAAAAATATAAATAAACTAAAATTATATCGAAAAAATTATAAGTGATAAATATTAAATTCATAAAATTAAAATTATTTTTGTCAATTTTTTTTAGCCAATTAAGTTTATTTTTATAGGATTCCCCGTATATGTATATCATTATAATTGTGACTTTTTCAAATTTAAACACTTAACAAGTAATTGGTGTAAAGCTTACCTATTTAAATCAGTAAATAAGACTGAAAAATTATTGGAGCGAAAGATAATTTTTGCTCACATCTTTTATTACTACAATACCATTTTCGATTGATAAATCTTGAACAACTTTTTTAATCGAGATTCACTTTTAGTGCAATTTTCGTTTTAATTTATAATACTTAAGATTAATTTATAATACTCTTTATAACATATCAGAGTAGCAAGATTACCCTAGAATTAACAGCTGTTTTAAATATTTTTACAGAAAAGTGTGATTTGATATTTAAATGTGATATTTATAAAAAAATTAAAGTGCCTACCAATTCAACCACAAAAATTTTAGATAACTCTAACTCTAACGTTAGATTAAGAAACAAAAAATAACATATCGAGTATAAATGATGTGTAAATCTAGATCACTCATTAAGAGAAATAAAGAGATATAAAAAAATACTTACTGTAGAAAGAAAGACAGATAATAGGTTATTATAATTTATTGTTTTAATTCTATAAAAAAAAAATATATATTATCATTATTATTATAATTCGATTCCTAGTACTTGCAGTCTCAAAAAAAAAATTATTCACGAATAAATAAATAAAAGAATTATTTCCAAGACTACTGAT
>NC_051846.1:58998839-59012550 GCF_002237135.1 Teleopsis dalmanni | reverse complement strand
ATTCCCAAGGTGTTTTATGATACTTACGCATATTACATGCGTTTAAATGAAATTTAAGCAATGTTATCAAGAAACCAAAAACAAAAACAAAAACATAAACAAAAAATCAGCAAAAAGCCAAACAAACAGCCTTGTTTACACAAACAATGGAAGGAAGACGACAGCCACAACAACAACAACAGCAATAGCAACAAAAAGTATTATGTTAGGCGTGATTTTATAAGCCAAGTTGGGAAGATTCAAGATTGAAAGTAAAAACTGAGATTTTCTGTCTTTATTAGCGAATGCCAGCACATGTAATAGACAACCTGTTTTGTGAAGAAGCGCGTGGAAAGGAAAGGAAACAACAAACACTTTAGCAATTTTTTTTTATGAATAACTTTTTCTTTTGTATTTGTTTTTATAAATTTCATGTTAAAACGTTTCGCTGCTACTGTTACTGACGGTGCTGCTTTTTACTAAAACAACAAATATTTTCGCACATATTTCTTGCTACATTAAAATGGTGAGCAGCATATTTTGAACGGACGTACTCACACATACAAACGAGCAATTACCTATTTTTTCAATTTATACGCACGCATGTGTTTGTGCGCCTAAGTTTGTATTACAACCTATTAACCTTATAAACTCAATTTATAAGTAAAACAAAAAAGTTTAAAAATAAAGTAAAATCAAAACAGAAAAACAAAAAAAAATAACAAAAAAAAAAAATAAGGATAAAAACTTTAAGCATAAGATATAGAAAATGCAACATGCTCTGCTCTTTGCTGCTTCTTTCACTCCTACCCCTACCCTAAGTAAAATGCGTTGTTTGCTGTAAATTTATTTGTATGCATGTGTTTTGTGTGGGTGTGTAGGTTTGTCTGCTTACTCGAAGCTACACTATACTACAGAGATTTTTCTGTGAAAATGCGCCACTGAGCGTTGATTTAACTTCATTTCAGCTTGTTTACGTGTGTTTAACGTGGGTTAGTCAGTTTCACTTTAACATGCTCGCCAACACACACGCAGTGTTGTTAACATTTATTCAGCGATGTTAACGAAGAGCAGAAGTACGGGTACAGTAACTTAAATTTCGCAACACACAAAAGTTTTGCAGTAAAAATATTAAACTAAAATAAAAATAAACAAAAAGAGAAGTAAGTGTTTTTTTCTTTGCTTCTTGGAAAAAAACCCTTTAAGTGTAGGTTGAACAAGTAAAAAGTGTAGCCCCAGCATAATTACGATAATCGCGCAAGGTTACCTACCGCCAAGGCGCAACGAAAACTTGGCAGCCGGCAACACTGTAACTTCTGTCAAACTTTTACTTTGGGTTAAAAATTTGCCTTTTTCCTAAATTCTCTACTTTATTGTTGCCATTTTTTTTATATATTTTCGCTAAAGTAGGTACATAGCTTTCTTTAATTTGGCTCCATTTTTTTTTTGCAGTGTTTCAGTGTAAACTTCGCAGCTTAAACTTTGACAAGACTCAAGTTTCATAATAAAATTACCTACTTTTACTTTGAGTTTCAAATTCAGTTCGGTATTTCATTTAATTTTTTTTTCTTTTTCAACTTAACATTTTTGTGGAGTTTTTATTTTATTATTTTTTCTTTTCCTAAAATAAGCGCACAGTAGGTGTAAGTTTTTCGTGGAGTGGGAGTGAAGGCTATAAGACAAGAAGTAATGTCTTTCCTTAAATTAAGTACGAAAAATGAATAATGACTTTTTGTGTTTATATTAGCGTTAATACGCAAAAAGGGTTTCATAATGAAGATAATGACAAAAATGATTATCTTTTAATAAAATAAATGATTTTATTATTTTATAATAGGAATGGCAAGTATGGCAGGCAGTGCGCTGAAGTTCACTCTCTACTCCTGCAGCAATTTTCGGTACATGCCACTTTGCATATTTGAACCCTTCCTGGGTTCAGTCTGCTGACTGATTTTATATTCGTTTTTGGTTGGTTTGGATTTTATTTTTTACATTTTTTTTTTTTAATTTTTATTTTGGTCTAAATTGGAATTTTATTTTTCCCCTTTTCATTTTGAGAGTGACAGTTTGTTATGTGCTTTCGTTCTCTACTAACTTTTTTAGTCATTTTGATAACTTTTTTTTTTCGTTTTCTCATGCCTTTAACCGCTGTCAGTACGTATTAAGCATGGTTCTGGTAATTTGGTATTTTTTTCCTTTCCGGATTCCGGTATGGTTAAAGCGTCAGCATAGGCTAATGTGCGTTTGATCGATGGCGTCATATGTGCTTTTTTTTCTAAGTTGTTTATTTATTCTTAATGAAGAAAACTGATTTTCTTAGCAGAAAATAGAAAAAAAAAACAAAATCTTGTCAAAAAGTTTTACGCAATTAATTATATAAGCTAAAAATACTGATTTTTTTCTTTTTTTGGATTCTATAAAAATAGAATGTGATTAAGTCAGCACTTGATATTAAAGTCAATTTGCATAATTAGTATTTTTGAAACGTTCTCATGAGTTGAGACTGCAATTTATTAGATATTAGACATAAGACATTCGTTATGAAGTTTTGAATATGTAAACAAAGAGAATTTTAAGTCAAAGTATATTGCAACGAATATATAAAAGGAATTTATTTAAACATTTTTCAGTAAGCATTAACAAAATTAGATATATAAAATATTTACATCATAATGTAATACAAAATATTTATTAAAAAAATTAAATCAACGCCCTTACTTCATGTAGAGCGATACAAGACAAATTTTTTGA
This sequence comes from Teleopsis dalmanni, assembly GCF_002237135.1. Classification (NCBI taxonomy): domain Eukaryota; kingdom Metazoa; phylum Arthropoda; class Insecta; order Diptera; family Diopsidae; genus Teleopsis; species Teleopsis dalmanni. The sequence continues at coordinate 59,009,820 of NC_051846.1, read as the reverse complement.
TTCTAAAGTGAACTGCAATTGCTTCTAAAATTTAAGAAATATTATCATACAGGGTGGCTTAATTAAAATTCACCCAACTTCAAATACTTTTACTACCAAAACGAACTGCCATTGCCGCCTAAAATTTTAAAAAACTTTTGTTAGGACCATGTCATAAAGACAGCCATATAACGAATGGGCACTGCAATTTAACACTTCTCGTGACGAGAAGATATCAAAGAGAGTCATATCGCAATCTTCAATTTCTTACCTTCACTACTATTTGATTACGTTGTTCTTTGTCTTCATTTAAACGATATTTATTGAAGATAAAATCGGTCATTCATTATGCAATACGGTTTTGACCAATACGACAAGGCACAGAAATCCTCAGAAAGTGTCAGAAAGACACAAAATCCCATGACCAAATTTTAATCAAAATTTCTCTCTTTTTGTTCTAAATTTTTTTAATTAACTTTGAAAAAAATAACAATTTCAGAGAACAACTCGATGTGGCATTGACTGTCTGTATAACACGCACTATCTAATTCCTCATTTAAGAACTACTTGCATCACTTGAGTTACTAAATTGTGAGTCATGTTTGTAATGGTCGAGTAAGTAAGTAAGTAAGTTAGTATATAAGTTAGTAAGTAAGTTAGTAAGTAATTTATTATTTAAAAAGGAGTAGAGCACTGCGACCTAAAAGATCTATTAGAGCATTAGAGTATTTCTTCAAGTCCAATTTCCTTAATGTAAGACAGTATAGAGCCCATCTTTCCTACTCTTGAATTCTTATGATCCATACAATACCCTTCTAGGTGTTTCATCCGCTTGTGTATCAGTCATGTGCACTCCCTAAACACATGGTATTCAGTTCCTCTACTTTCTACAGTATTTGCAGTCTGAGTTGTATCGAATTCCTAACTTTGTTAGATGATTATTCATTTTATAGTGACCGGTCAATAATCCCGAGATGATTCTTAAATTATTTTTTTTGGATTGTTCTTATTAAGTACCCGATCAATAACCCCGAGATGATTCTTAAATTATTTTTTTTGGATTGTTCTTATTAAGTAAGTTAGTAGGTCACTAAGTGAGTGAGTAAGTTAGTAAGTAAAGAAAAAAGTAAGTTAGTAAATAAGTAAGTAAATAAGTTAGTCAGAAAGTAAGTAAGTAAGTAAGAATCAAATGAAAACTTTATAAATTAAAACATTTTATTTGATTTCTTCCTATTATAGAAAACTCCAACAATATTAATTAATTAAATAAGCAGAAATATTTTTTTTGAAGTGAGTTATCTATTCAATTTCCTTTTCTATCTTTCATTTCTTTTTGAAGTTATACTCTAACTCATTGCTTCACATTTCTACTGACATTAAAATATTTACTTTAGAAGGCAATCTCCCACTTAAATTAAAATTTTAATTTGTTTTCCTACAAAATATTATAAATTTTGTATTTGTGTTTCTATAATTTATGTAAAAAATAACTAATCAGACTCAAGCTAAACATAAAATGATTATCTTTACTGGAGCAGAGCATATGAGCAAAGCATAAGCACGAGTGTAAATGTAACGTATACGCACCGTAGGGCAATTAGAGTAAGTAAATCTGTGTCGTAGCTGCTGCATAAGTTGTATCTATTTTATAACTTATAAAGCATAAGCATAAGTGGAAAATTATATTGAAGCATGTGTAGAAGCCTACATGACCTTAACTAACAACGAGTAAACAACACCTTAATTACCCACAAGAAACATGTAAAAGTGTAATTTAAATAAATTTATTATATAAGTTAGTTTTTGATGTTGTTATTTAGATATGTTTAATTATGTCAACATTTATTTCAAAAGCATTTACAAGCATAATAAATAAAGGAAGTCGGTATGTGAACATGTGTGTGGTGCCTACTGGTATGTTGATAAGTAAATCTCTCATAGGTACCGACATAAATCTAACGAACTTACAAATGACTGAGTGAGTTGGTTTGTGCGGATTGGTACGATTACATTTATGACATGTCAAATGTCTTTTAAACATATGTATATACGTATTTAATAAATATTAGAATGCACGCATAGGATGTGCATATTACTTGGGAATTGTAGTCATAGAGCACGCATACGATAAAGCAATAAAACATTAGTTAAATTTCTACTAAAGACCGCAGCAACTATACAGCTATATACGGAGTTATAATAAATTAACTGCAGACAGTGTGACAGCATGTAGGAACTGAAAAAATGAGCCTAAATAAATGACAATATAGAGTGTATTTATTATAAAAATATTTTTATATCACTTGCTATGGTTACATTGTTATTATTCTATACAGTATGTATTAGTATGTGACTGTATAACTTCTTGTAGTTGTCACAACAGTTATTGTCTCACATAAAACTCAACTCTTTACGTTAGTTTAACTAATTTATTCGTGCAATAAATTATTGAACCATCGGAGCACATGTTGAGTATGTAAATTTAAAAATAGAATTTTAATAGTCTGCAATAAAAAATACTATATGACAACATTTACAATTTATTATAAGTAAATGTATATCTACAACCTTAAGAGTTAATGATTAATTATATACATATACATCTCTTTGAAACCACTACAAAGGATTCTATATTTAAGCCAATTTTAGTTTTTGTATAATGAAGTATTTCGATCCTACTATAGGCTGCTTAGTTTACCCATGTTTTGTTAATGAAAACTTTTTTTATCGTTTTACAGACATGTGACCACAAATGAACTAACTGATTAGCTGACTTACATTAACGGTAATTTATTATGAAAAACGCTATGACATTGAGGATTAAGCCATGTTAACAAACGCTTTTCAGAGACATAAATTCATGGTAACGCATATTTTTATACCAGCTTTTATGTTAACGTTATTATGGGCTTTACTACGCTTTTGTAAATGAAACCCCAAAACCCTGAATAGACTAATTAAACTTTAGTGGTAATAAAGGAAAAATAACATGGTATGGTTGTTGCAGGTAAAGAAATAATTTAAATAGTTTTAAAATATATATTAAATTTATAAATAGAAAAATAAGTAAATTATAAATAGAAAAAATGTGTTAAAGTGAAATTGTAAAACTTTATATATATAACACTATATAAATTCAATAGTTATAAAAAATTTCTCTAAAAATAACCCACTTCTAACTAATTAAGTTCACAAATTTTATTTTGTAATTAAGTCAATAATTAAATTAAGTTAGTATTTATTATAATAATAATTGAATCGATATTGTTAACAGTTTTTCTTAAGTATTTTATAAGTAAATTATATCTATATATACATATTAAATTTTCTTCAGTATACAGTATGTAGATAAGAAGCATTTATGAGTTTTTATTGCATGTTTCAAAATACTATATATCTACATATAAAATATATTCTTTAGCATATGAAATTAACTAAAGGTTCAAAAGCACATAATTCGAAAACAAATTAATTAAATTTTTATATAATAGGTGTTGTTACTGAGTTCTTTCTGTACTGTTCTTACTGTAATAAAAGATGGAAAGACTCAACGATATGACCACGTTCCGATAAAAAGAAATCCAAAATTGTCATTAATATATCGCGTACAGATCTCAGTATTTTGGTGGGTTTACTTACAGATCACTGTAAATTAGAAAACCATGCTAGAAGATTATGTCTCCGTTTCAAACAAATCTGTCGCAGCTGTGGGGAAGACGATGAAAGTGCCTCTCGTTTACTATATTTTCTCCCCACTCATGCACGGCACCGACTCAATACTTTAAGAGCTGTCGTTCTTGAGCATCTTGACCAATTACCAGACCTGACATAAAATAGCATTTTATGCTTCGCCAAAGATTCTAGGTGGTTTTAAACCCAGAGTTTACTCCAATATATACGGTAGCACAGCGGGTAACACAACACTTTAAGAACCCTCTTTCTTGAGGATCTTCACCAATTACAGAACCTGACTTTAAATAGCATTTTGTGGTTCGCCAAAGTTTAAACCCTCAGGTTTTTTCTATATATATGGTAACACAATGAGTAACAAAATTGTTTATATTTCTAAAAAGGTGCAAGCCGTTGAATGGTTCAGAGTATTTTCTAAACATTCTCTCAAAATTTACTTTCATATGTTTTACACAATCGTATCGCTATTAAACTAAACCCAATAATATTATTATATCCCGCCTTCAAAGTTACACAAAAGATATTTAATTGGTATCGAAATTATCATCATAGAAGTTGCAGATACATTAAATCAAACTCACATTTTCACATTAAATCAATCTCATGCCAAACAATTTATATAATAATACTTCTAAAAATTATACACAACAAAATGTCGAAATCTTATTACGAAAACTATTAATTCACTTCGAATAAAAAACCACACAAAGTACAATGAAAGCACAGCAGTGCGTATGAGTGATTTTTTGTACATGATTTTACTAAAATATGGAAATATGAATCAACGTTCGCATGTACGTTACTAAACATATTGCTTAGCATTTCACTTATCTGTGATTGCATGTATGGTATATTCTACTTATCTTCAAATATAGTTCTAAACATTTAAAAGCACTTAATATCGCTAATAGGACCCATTCGAACATGAACGAATAATTATACAAAAAGTTACTAATTAGAAAATACTCAAAATACGCAAACATAATCAAATATGTATGCAAATATAATGTTATTAAAAGCCAGCCTAGGCATTTTGCCCATGGATCAGTAAAAAACTTATAGCAAAAAAGTTGGAACGTGCGTATAAGCGTGCTTTACCTTGACTTTTCGCATGCAAAATGTTACTCATACGTGCCGACAGCCAATTTACATATGAGTATTGCAAAATTCATTTAAAATGTCAACTCGAAGTAAATTAAACGCACGTTTCACTGAGTTAAGTTATTAATTTTTCACAGCACATTTACTAAATAAAATTAGTATTTCATTATTTGCAGAAATTTATTCTCATATGTAAAAGTGTGTAGTCATAATATAAGAAATATTGTGAGTTGCGTTGCCAGTATCATATTTAACACCATGGGAAATTTGGGTTTGTTATAAATATTCTTGTTTATCGGGACTAATTAAATTGATTAGTTGGAAATATTAACTAGGTAACGTGTTAGTCAGAATTATAAAAAATATAATTTATTTGAAACAAAAAACAAAAACAAAAAAAAAACAAGCACTTTTAATAAATGTGTAAGCATGGTTGTAATATACAGTAATTATAGAAGTATACATAAACATATAATATATAAAGAATTAAAAAATATTTATTAATCTTTGTAATAATTATTATCAGTAAGTAATATAATTTAACAATTGTAATTGTTTATATAATAATTTTTTAATTTTATTAATAAAATATGATATATGATATTATGATATACACTAATTATGGAAATATATATGAACATTAGGTTGCCATTAATTTTCGAAAGTCGGAAAATTGCCCTTGGCACCCCCCAGATCGGTTCATTTTTCTAAAAAAATAATCTGTGTGAAATTTTAGTTCAAGTGGAAATGGTGCCCCAAAAGCCCCAAAGATTTTCCATAAAATTCATCTTTGATTGCTTATATCTCCGACATATTTAATTTTACATAAAAACTTCTTAAAAGTTATAGATCTATTAAAAATAAACAATTCACTCATACAAAATTTTTCTGTATTTCTAATAGTTATTGAATAAAAGCAAATACAAACTTTTATTCAAGTACATATAATATATTAACAATGAAAATATTTATTAAATTTTGTGATAATTATCATCAACAACTAATATGATTTAATAAAATGATTTATTTGTATAATAATTCATTAATTTTATTAATAAAATAGTTTTATTCCTATATGAAAAAATATAACTAAATATTTTATAATTATTGTTTTTTATAATAGTTTATGCTTTAATTTTATTCAGTTTATATATTTCTAGTTTATATTATGATATAAATTATATATGTTATATATATTTTTATATTTCTAGTTTAGTTATTTGTATTATATGTAATATTATTATTTTTTAATTATTATTATCAATAACTAATAATATTTTATAAAAACATTTGATTAATTTTTATATTTGTTACTGGAATTAGGACTTTTATTTAACATATAAATTTATAAAAATGTTTTTTTTTAATATAATAAAAAATTAACTTAAATATAACAAAGTATTTAACACAGTACAAAAATGTAATATTTTATTTAATTTAAAAAAACATTTTTATAAATTTATGTGTTAAATAAACGACCTAAGCCCATTAACAAATATAAAAACTAATTGAATATTGGTCGTAATAACAATTTATTGGTAATTATTATATTTGTATATAATAATTCTTATTTTTAATTTGAATTTTTAAAAATTATTTTTAATTTTATTTATATTTTATAAGTTATTTTATTTATTTTTTATCATTATTATTTTTATAATAATTATTATTAAGAACTAATAAGATATAATATTAATATTTGAATATACTAACCCATATTATTAAGGTGAATTTTTAATATTTTTATTTTTGATTTTTTTTATTATAACCTATGTATTAATTTTACTTATATTTTAAAAATCATTCTTTTTGTTTGTGATTCCAATATTTGTAATACTATCTACAATTCCAAATGAGTCAAAAATGATTCAACTCTATATCAATAAAATATTACTTCAAAATAAACTCAAAATTTTAAAATAAATTTAATTTAAATTTGTTATTACTTTCAATACTTTTACTTACAATATCAGGGGAAAATTCAACGATTTAATAATTCACTTAAATAAATATTTCTTAATACCAGCAGGACTTTGAGATGAAAAAATTAATATTTTATATTTTTATTTTAAGAAAAACGGAAAAGAAAGAGAAAGCATTTATAAGTAAATGGAAGTAAAAATATTTCCTACCTAATGGAAAGTTTTTATATCAGAAAACGTAAAACCAAAAGTTTTAAAATAAATTTAACTTTAATCGAGAAAACGTTCAAGAAAGGGAATAAAAATAAAATTCTTTCATAATTTTAATTCATTTTTGAAATCCAACCTTGAAGCTCTTGGTGACCGTTTGAACTTTATTGGAAATATCTAAAGGGTATATAAAATTATCTGATCTACTGTTTAAGAAAAAAATATATTAATAACATAAATAATAAAAAAAATTAGTTAAAGAACTGAATTTTTTTTAGCTAAAACTAATAATTACTGCAGCATTATAGAAATCTTTTAAATATATCAAAAACAAAGATACTAAAAGTATAGTATCTCTTTTCATATTCCTACAATTTAATTAAATAAGAGAAATATATTAGCTCGAAAATAATTATTATTTTAAATCATCTTAACTTATCTACTCTGTAAAACTTCTTTACAGACGGCTCAAAGTTAGATGGACAAGTAGGAGGAGGAGTATACTGCCCTAAATTAGATCTCAGTATGAGTTTCAGGCTACCGGATCACTGCAGCGTTTTTCAAGCTAAAGTATCCGCTATATTTAAAGTTTTAGATTGGCTGGAACACAATGTTTCCTCCGTTAAATTTATAAACATATTTACTGACAGCCAGGCAGCTATAAAATTCTTAAACTCGTCGACCATCAACTCGAGGTTAGTACTGAATTGTCTTACATCACTTGTGGTGATGGCTGAATATTTTCGGACACGAATTGTTTGGGTCCCTGGACATAGGGACATCCAAGGCAACTGTTGAGCAGATGAATTAGCAAGACATTGTACGACAGCACAAATTCTTCTGAGAAAAGAAAGTGTGGGTATACCAGTTGCTTCTTGTCGGCACCGAATAATATTATGGACATACCAAATGTTTGAAAGAAGATGGTCAACAGTAACCAACTGCATAAAAACCAAAGAATTTTGGCCAAAAATAAGTAAGAAAAGATCGGGGGAATTAATCAACCTATCCCGAGCAAATTTATCCAGGATAGTGGGAATTATTACGGGACACTGCCCGTTAGGAGGACATGCCGTGAGGCTCAACATCAGGACCTCCTTACAGTGTAGACATTGCATGGAGGATGATGAAGAGGAATCACCAACACACCTTCTGCTACAGTGTCCTGCCTTCGCAAGACATAGACTATCCTACGTAGGGTCGCACTTTTTCTATTCACTAAGAGAGCTAGATTCTATTTCCATAGCTCGTGTCAATGGCTTTGTAGCCAATACCAAGTGGATAGGGACAGGTGTCAAATTCTTAGGGTATCACAATGGACCTCATGGTCTAAGTGAGTCTTCGGACGGCCCCAGTAACCTAACCTAACCTAACCTAACTTATCTTTATATTTTTTTGTATGCTCTGTTATTCTTACAAATGTTTATTTGCATAAAAATAATAACTATTTAAAAATGTTTTATTCCTTTATATAATTTTTAATTGTTAATAATTATTTCTACTTAAAACCTTAATTATATATATAACTATATTTTTTAAGAGTAATGAGTAATTTGATTTGAGGTTTATTTTCTAGCTTTTTGTATACTCCAAATTAGTAGCTAATATTAAAAAAAGAATTGTTTGAAGGGTTTGAATAGAAATGAAAAGATACCAATAAAGACTTTATTTATTGCAATTTGGCTCACCATACCGCTCTGTTTCGAGTATTGCAAAGTACTCATCATCAGAAAGTAAAGCGACCACTGAACTCTTAAATAGTTTATTTTCGTTATAAGACGAAAACAGTTTAAAAACTGTTTAATTTCAATTGGGATAAACTCTTAGAAGTCCTAGCACAACTTAAAGAAATAATAAAAAATAATAATAATCTATTTGAACAAATAAATTAAAATTTTTTGCAAACAAGTTTAAAGATTAGAGCAAAGGTTCTGACACGAACAGTCAGTACCAAATTTTTCTTAGAATGAAATGGAAATTAATTAGAACTGTTTGTTTGACGACTAAAATGACATGGAATATTTTCACTACATAAGGCTACGTAGAGTTTCTACAATAGTGTATATATATTTAAAATTAAATGAACTTGAAGATAGTTTTATATAATGTTATCTGAGGTACCATTTGAAGGAGCTTAGATGCAATTCCTTAGCGGGTTATCTCGCGGGTTAAACTTTTGATTTGATAAAAGAATTATGGTGATTAAATATACATTATGTGCCACCAATAATATATATTTTGATTAACTAAATTTTAAGTATATATTGGCTTAACTGAGGCAGGCTAAGGTTCACACTGGACTGTAGTGCCAAAAAAAAAGAAGAATTGCTATGACTGCTTTTATACACAATTCTTCTACATTTCAATTCAAATTTCGTTCTAATCGTCAGTTTTTAATATAACTGGCTACATCGAATAAAGCCTCATAGAGAATGAAATTATGTCGTACTATATTAGAGAGGAAGTGTTACTTATTACATGCTTTTGATCTTTTATTGAAGAAACAATTCAGTTGTGGAAAAATTAGAAAGAGAATGATTTGAATAACGTCAAACTTTTGTATATTGAAATAACTGTGTTTCTGATAACGAAACTATTTTGAAATTTTTGCAAAAAATCATTAAATTTTCAACGCCGTCAATTTGTAAAGCCATCAATTTATGGTCAAGTTATTGCCAAGTTATATGACAACAAGTCAGTCGAAGATTAGCTTATGCGGACAATTCTAAAATTATGATCGCTTTAAAAATGAACATTCGTCAAATTATTGTCAAGTTAAGATCGGTTTTGTGATGACAAATCCCTCGATAATTACCTTAAAATGTGTAGTACTTCAAGTTGCGAAAAATCTTTAAATGGTATTGCATTTCACACCTAACGGCAAGGCCCAATATGTATATTAAAATAAAAATTTGTAGAAAATTTCAGTTATTATTTCAAAGATTACTTTTAAAACTACTGTCCATATAAACACCAAAAACTTATTAGAGAGGTTTCAAACAGTACTGAATTGCGTTAACAAAAATTTTTATTTAATTTTGTGCAATACTGAATTGTAACAGAAAAATTTTTTATTTATTTTCGTACAGTACTGCACTGCAACAAAAACAAATAATAAACAAAAATTTTTATTAGCTTTTGTTGTTCCAATTCAGTACTATAAAAAATAAATATAATTTTTTGTTGTTGCAATTCAATATTATTCGAAGCCATCTCTATTGAATGCAATCGTTTCTATTAAAGGAAAATAGTGAATCAGAACAAACGTTAAAATCAAATTCACTAAAATACTAAAAATTCATTTTAAAGATTCATTTTCCATTAGACAAAGTATTACAACTATTCCTGGAAAGTACAGAAACTGATGTTTACTTGCAAAAGGAATCAATACCTTAATAATGCTTAGTTAGTGTACATAGAAATCGAAGGATTTCACTTCACTTTATAAATTTTAGGAGTATTAAATTTCAATTTTGTAGTACAAAATTGTATAAAATGGAATTTTCCATTCGACGAAAAATCTACTTGAAATTTATTTTGATTGAAGAAAAGCAAGCAAAGAGCATGAGATAGCAAAAAATTTATTACAAATAACTGAAGTAGCGAAAAGTACATTCTACAGATATAGTATATATATGTATATATTATAGTAGCATAAATAGGAAAACTAAAAGTACAATACAAAAAAAAAAATTAAAATTAAATAAAAAATGAATAAAATTCATTACAAAAATATTAAAAATAAAAAAAATAAATGAAAAAATTCAATATAAAAAAATATAAAAAAAAAAATAAATGAAAAAAATAAACAAAATGTCTACGAAAAAGAATAACAACCAAAACTTCTAAATTATTTGACATGAAAGGAACAAATTAGCAAATAACATTATGCAAATTTTTTTGCCTCAGGTGTACAATTATGAAAATTTGTTTGACATGAGGTTAAACGTTGTAGGGAAACACGCGAAAAAATACCAACAAAACTGACAAAACTGACTGAATTTACAAAACTAATTAAATTTTGTAAATGGAATATATAAAAACTGAAATGTGAACCAAAAGCCAAAGACAACAACAAC
>NC_051846.1:58991980-58998739 GCF_002237135.1 Teleopsis dalmanni | reverse complement strand
ACATAACAGCTCCGATTGGCATATATGCACACACGCTAGCGAAGTTGCATGAGTGTTTAAAATGTGTTTATAAAGTGACGTATCTATATGTGGGTAGTTGTGAATACATTTTAATGAAGCTTGGGTTTACATTTGCATATGCATTTGGAGTGCATACTTGTACCGCACATACGCGCTGTGTTAATAAGTTCGGTAGAATAGTGTTGCCACACTTGTCTAGTATTTTGTTCTACACCATTAATTGCGTATTAAACCATTTTAAAATTTGCATAAATGTGCTTAGCTTAGTTTAACTATGCAAATATTTGTTAATATGTGCGTTGGCATTACTGCAACCGTAAATATTGGTGAACCAATGCATTTAAGCTGCTACGAAAGCTAATTTGTATACTGATTCATAGGTGTTTACGAATTGTCTTTATAATGACAAATTTATACAGTTAGAGTTTAGATGGGTAATAGATGTAGTTCCTACAACTGGGTCACAAATTTATGTCTTAAGTATATATCTTAAAGATATAAGCACTTATCTAAAGAATTCTTATAACACAGCATCATAACTGGACAAAGTCCGTACGTAGGGTGTTAGAGGATGACATATTTGGTGGTTACAATTTAAATACGTATTACTTAAGTCTTTTATATTAAATTGTAGATGATGACATATTTATACTAAAATTAGTATACTAATTAAGTATACTAATTTAATCTTCTATGGTGGTTACTTAAACGACAGTGACTTGTTAGGAAACTAACTATAGCATGTATTATTAGACTGATACCTGGCACCTTAATAAAATTCCTAGAACAATATGGGTTCATATTGTTAAAATTATCTGTTGATATACAGACATCTTAATAAAAATTAGTAATATTTTATTTTATTCAGGATTACAAGAAGGGTTATGTTTCATAAGTATTTATTAAGAAAATTAATATAGTATCTAATATACTATCTATAGTAGAAATATAGTATTCATGATGCTTTAGTTGTTATTGGTTACATTAAGTTTTACTCTTAATCGATTTTAGATTTGCCTGATCAAGATAATTTTTATAATCGTGTTATGTTGTGGACCAATGTATACCTATTTTGTGTGGAAATAACTAGGTGTGGCAGATATACTGCTTTAATACATCTATAAGACCTCCGAGTCTATAAAATATATGTATTTCTGAACGCTTACATTAAGTTAGGGGTGTATATAAGTACCTCCCATGTAGTGTATATATATGTATACATTATATATTATAGTAAATGCAGAAGTTAAAACAATTTAAATAAAAAGTTCGTTGTTTTGGACTTTTTGGTGTTTTTGCATTACTCATTCTCATACTCATAATAAAAGAAATTTGCTGGAAAACTTTATATTTTTAATAAGTTTTTTTATTTGACAAATTGGTTAGAAATTTAAGCAGCAAAATAGCACTTAAAACGTATGTTCCCCCACGTACGCAGTGACATCGATTCACATAAATTTTGGTTTTTATTAAAAACACACAATAAAAACGAATCTAACCGATTTTCCAAATGAACATTTTTCATTTATTTTTGATTTTCCCAAATGCAATAATTTCGAAATGTATTTTACGTGTCATTATTAAAATTAAATACTCAGAAAGCAAAAACAGGAGTAAAAATTATGAAAGCAGATTGCAAATCGCGTATTGTTTTTCGCCATTTTACGTATAAAATTTTTGACAATTTTGTGTATTTTCAAATAAATTGACGTAAATAACGTATGCGTTAAATATTCATGTCTGAGGCAAAATTGTAATTAAAATTTTTGCCAAAATTAACAGGAAAATAAATATATATTTTTGCTTAAGTGGGAGTGAACATATATAGTTATATATATGGATTTATATCCCGCCGTATAAGAGTGAAAAAGTATCTATGCAGGTGCGTACACATATGTGCGGTTCTGGAAATAAATGACATTTAATTTTCACATATGCCAGTGGAAAATTTTATGCACTTTGGGAATTGAACACAAACAACAATTAAACTATTTTCGACACAAAACAAGCATACCAATTATGAATTATGACATTTTCTATGCTGACATTTTATTTTATTGAACCAAACTGCGATAATGGTAATAAAATATGTGACACGACACTTACCGCCTCAGGATTTGCTGTAAAATCAACGAAAGGTGCATAAGCGGCGGAATCACCTTTGGGACCTGGTGGGCCTGGTGGTCCAGGTGGACCTCGTATACTATCACCAGGTGGTCCTTTAGGGCCACGCTCACCCTTTTCACCTTTAATTGTACGATAAGCTGAAAATAAAATAAAATGCGTTAGTTATTGCAGTGAAAGTTTATTAAATTTTGTACAAAAAAAATAATTTTAATTTGTTGCAAGGGAAAAATGATTTCAAATTAACTTAAATAAAATATTTAAAATTTCGCCACATTCTCTCCCGTACAGATAAAAATTTGAAAAATTTTTGACAAATGACAGTTTCCAACTTTAACTGTTGAAAACCACAAAAATTATGTTGATGAAAAAGTTTTTTAATTCAGCTAAAAAATTGCTGTGGTGCAATACTTTTTGCATACACAGTAAGCGTACGAGAACGAGCAAAATATACACACAATGAATTTGTCAACGCTTATATGCTGGGTCAAAACTTCATCCTTCCGCTTGCAGTTGATAATAAATTTCAAAATTATGTTTTTTAATAAAGTAACCAAAATAAAAAAAAAACTATATGTAATAATAAAAAAAAATTAACGAAAGTTTTTATAGAAAATCAAAAATTTATTTACACACAAGAAAAAGAAAAAAATATAATAAAAAATTATTTACTCAGAAAAAAGTGTAATACGGAAAACTTATTGTATGTAAATTACATATAAAATTTTTTAATGGTGTGCACTATTGTGCTGGTGTTTCGTGATTTTACACTGGCTTGCATGCTGCACATTACGATTGGTGTTGCATGCAATCTTTGTTTGTTCTGTCGTTTGTTGCTTTATATCCCTGTAAGCAATGCATAAGAGGTGTGTTGTCACTCTTTTATATTTTTTCCTTGCTTCTACTTAATCTTTTCCCTTTCTTTTTTCTCCCATATCCACGTCCTGATTATAAATTTACTGCAATTCCATAAAATTTTAGCGATTAACTTTTTGTGAGCACGACTCTATATAAACAAAAGTCAACAACTTTAACACGACAGCACTAACAGCGCCAACATTGCCAATATATGCAAATTCAAATCACAGCAATATCTTGTAATCGCCTTTGAACTGGTACTGGTGTACGTACGTCTATGTGCGAATATAGCCGCGTATACGTAAAAGTGTTAAACGAAAACTCCTTGCGATTTTTTCATAAGTCGTTTTCCGCAAAAAACGTAGAGAGGATGTGTGTCAACATACATGAATGACGTAAAATACCATTACTACTACTACAGCGCGGAAAATCGCAATAAGGATATATTAGTTTTTTTTTCAATTTTCATAACATGTCATTAAAGAAACTCTGTATTTTACTTTTCCTTTTGACACACTGTAAAGTGCTTACCACATATACAATATGTAAATGATGAAATTTAATTGAAAAGTCACAAACGCCAAAGAACTTCAAAAAAATTTTAAAATTGGGATGGAAATGGCGAAGAAAAAAAAATATAATACAAGCTAAATTTAACAAAATAAAAAAAAAATTAAAAGCTAATAAGTTCTGTTAACCAAATTTGACTTCAAATGAGGCTTAGTTAATACGATATGACTTTTTTTAAAATTCCAAGTGAAATTCTTTAAATGACCCTTGGAGATGATTCTAAAGCGCATCTTCAAAGCTTTAAAATATCAGTCTTAATAAGATACTAAGTTAATACTACACTCTTCATCACAACAATATATATTAAAGAAACATTTAGTAAGCATTTTATAAAAATATATAAAAATTTTATTTTTACAAAAAATAGAATGGTATGATAAACATACATTAAAAACCTGAGATGCGTTACATTATATGATATATAGGACCTCTAAAAAAATAAGAAAAGAAGTTTTAAAACATAAAATGCATGTAAGAGGGAGCAAAATTCAATGATCATTAATTAATTAATATTATTAATTAATATTGTATTAATATTATTATTAATTATTTAATAATTAATTATTATTAATTACACACTCGCAAGCAAGACTTTCAGGACGCCGCATCTTGGGACCTCTAATCGACAACTTAAGGTAGAATTCTTTATTTTATTTATTAATAAATTAGCTTGCCCAAGTCAGTCACGTTGCCATAATTGTCTTAGTAAATCAACGTGGCTAAAGCGATAAAGCTTCGATAATAATCTTGGTGGACTAATGTGTACAAGTCGGTAAAGATATAATCTTTACAATAATAATCACAGTGAACGAAATCGGCAAGGTTGCCTACTTTTACTTGACCATTAATATAGCCACTGCAGGAAACTAGTAAACTAGAAAATTAAATTTGTCTTTCAATCATACTTGCTGCAGTTGTAGAGACGAAGATGAAAGTACCTCATATCTGCTTCGTTTCTGTCCAGCACATGTGAGGATCCGAACAGTGTGCCACAACACAAATTAGCCGATCATTTAGCCGATCATTTAGCCGATCATTTAGCCGAAATTAGCCGAAATTCTGTATTCTCTGAACCAGTAGAGACATTGAAATTTTATTTTCCTTTGTTTTTGAGATTGCCTTTCTTTTAAATCTAGTTTGAGTTCAATCGGTCTACCGGAACCCCAACAAAAATAGGTCCAAAAATAATTAACACAATGATCGTAAAGGCCTAAATGAGTCCCGTAAGATCATCGGTATACCTAACTGTTTACTTGCATTTAAATTTAAATAATTTTTTAAACAACTAATGTAGAATAAGGTCTGTTATAAACTGTTAAATATATAATTCAATAAATATAAGAATTAAAATTAATAATACTACAATTGTGATTTATAGCTATCAAAAATATCAAAACTATAACACTTCTGAAAACCCATGAGGTATTCAAGCTGCCAACGAAGGTGATAATGATGTGACACAATTCGTCCATTCGATTTATGGTATGGTGTTTGATCTAGAGGAGTGATGGTTTTATACTTATTTAAAAATGATAATGATTTGACATAAGTGGTTCATTTTGATAATTACGGCCACCTATTTTAATTGGAATAAAATTGTAAATATGAATGCTAATTAGACTGGCCATAAATTGTATGGGAAAAAATTTTTTTTTGATTTTTATATGTTTCTGCTTGTTAAAATATGCCTTTTGATGATAAATTAGGGAAAATAAAATTTCAGATCGATCGCATTGTGCCAACCCGTGCCGAGTTGAACTCAAAGTTGTAAAAGTACCTCAATATAGAAAAAGTCATCAAAATTACTACTTTGCTCGTAAAATAAATTACTAACAGTTTTATTTCAGGAATATTTTTGACTAATTTACATTATTTATTTGTTTTCACCTAATTATACTCTATTTTGTTTGTTTTACTGTTATAGTTTTTAAAATTTTTCATGTTTTCGGCTTAGTAGTGACGATTTAGTATGAGATGGATACATGTGTCGATAATATTCAACAACTTGCAATAAATACTGTTTGTCTTTTTCGTCATATGTTAAGGCTCGGTTGAAGTCAGTGATTAACTTAACAGCTCTTTCTGCTGGATCGTTTACAACTGTCAGGTTTTTACAAATTTGCAGGTCAGAAGAATAATCACCTCTTTCACCCCATGATGACGGATCGTACTTTAAAAAATCGGAGCTAATTTTCAATCGAAGAAAAAATCGTTTCGTCTTACAAGTAACAAAATAGCTGAGATCCTTATCTTCGAGCTTCATTATGTCTTCGATTGTCGTTTCGAATTTTTTTGAACATGGAATATCGTCATCTTTAGTTTATTCCAAAGTCTTAATCACCTTTCCTTTAGTATCCAGTGGAACTTCAGAGTCGAAAAATGCTGAGCCAACTGCTTCTTCTGACAAATACCACAAGTGATTTTTGAATTTTTCTAATAAAACCGCTGAAATTCGTTTATCAAAATACTGGATTGCATCTTTAATTAGTTGTAAATCCCTACGTGGCGCTTCAATTGCGTGCTGGCATGTTAACCAATACTGTATGTAATAGCGAGTTAGAAAAATACAAATATTGCGTATGGCGTTTAATTCTTTTGCCGTCAGTAAAATGCTTAAAAATTGAAATTTCTGGAGCCGATGAGATACCAAAATTCAGTTCAAAAACAGCTTTTAGAAATATTTCGCTGATATGACGGCAGCATGAGGAAAAAGTAATTCCCGCCCCAATTTCTGCTCGAGCAAAAAGGCGGCACCCTTGTGAATACCAGTATTAGAACTTGTTGTATCAAAGCAAATAAATTCAACTAAGTTGTCTAATTCCCAAGTAATTAAAAATTGATCAATTGCATGTGCGATTTTGTTACCAGTGCTGTTATCTAGTTTCGAAATACCAAGTATATTTTCGGTTTTTTCTCTTGTGACGACAAGAGCAAGTCGATCAACCTTTTCTTTACCCTTCATTTCTGGTAGAAGTTTTCCATCCCAATGGAATACAAAAACTTGAGGGATCTGCAATTAAATATCTTAAATAAAACTTAAAAAGTAAAAACTTTAACTAATTTACATCGAAATTCTTCAAAATATCATGCGCTTTTCTGCGTCGGTATTCTTTTCTCATCAGGTGGACAGTTGTACGATTCAGAACAAGATCTTCTACGCGATGACCTAAAGCAGCTGCTGTTGCA
>NC_051846.1:58981537-58991880 GCF_002237135.1 Teleopsis dalmanni | reverse complement strand
CCAATGTCGACAGCGCTTGCAAAAGCGAATTTATTTTATCACTTAATTGACGCAGCCTCTCTACTGACTTTGGTTCAACTCGTCGCAGCTCAAACATCTCATTAATGTGTGCCTGAAAAATTAATCTTTTATTGTCAAATCTTTTAACAAGTAAATTAAGTGACTTATCATAGTTTAAGTAATTAACTTCAAGTGACTTGATTGTATCCAACGCAGAATCCCTCAAACATGATCGCAGATGCTGAAGCTTCTCTAGATTACTTAGATCTGCACTGCTATCTACAATCGTCTTAAACATAGCATAAAAATGCGGCGATTCTGTAATTTTACCACCGAATGTAGGTGATTGCAGTTCAGGTAATCTTGACCGAGAATACTTAATGTTGATGGAAGAAGTTTCCTCTGTTGATGGATATCTGGTAGATGATTGCACATTGTTAGATCGGCAATTGTTAAGTGCTATCATAAGCGCTGTTTTTAATTCCACATATGATTCGGAAAAATTAAATCTTGGTTCACCTTAAAATTCGTCAAAGTTTTCTTCTTCTATTATAGGTTAGATTGTGATTTTTCAAAATCGTCATTAAGTTGCTCAAGAGTATGAACATAAATTTGCAATTGCACTTCATGACAACGACTTATAAAATCTTCGGATAATTTTTGACTCAAATTAAATAGTTGTCTGGTTAGACGATCACATTTTAATTTGAGGAATGAAAGTGTGTTCTTGTCTTCATTTGCCATTATATAGCGAGCTCCCCTGAGTAATAGCAAAAAACAACAAATTGTTAGAAACCGCAATAACACTAAAAAGTCTACAACGAATAAGGACCGTTTAACATTTATCCGCTAAAACGATCATTGTTATTGAAACCGGTTAAGCTGCAAGGTCACATGCTCAATTGAGCAGCGATAAAAAACTTGATAACGCTGCGCTGATTGCGCAGAGGGTACGTATGTCGACGATAAAGGAAAACGGTATATATTTTAACCGAATATAAACTGACTACAAAATGATCGACAAAATATTTCGCAACCGAAATAATTTGTTTAAAAGTTTGCCTAAATTTTGGTGAATTCGTATTAATTTTTTATTATTATCAGGTCGGGTCACCAATATTTTGAGAACTTCAAGCCTTTTTGTAGTTCGTTAATTAAAACCGAATAAATTGAAAAATGATAAGACCGGCGCAAATGAGGTTTGAGAAGCAACCAGTCTATCAGGGTTGCCAGGCAACTATTTATGATTTGTCTAGACATTGGGTTTTAAGATAACTTTTTGGGTGAAAAACAACAGCGACAACTTTAAACGCCATTTCGTCCTAGTTACGTCTTGTTTGTACAACCAATGGAAAAATGCACAAGTTTAAACTTAGATAAATTCAAAATCAAACAATATTAGTATTTAACATAAGTAAAAAAGTAAATTAGAATAAACGATTTTGCCATGGTCGGTTTACGCCGTTCAATAAATCGTTTAAGATATGAATATATGTTGCGAAATAATGCAAATTATTATAAAGCCCTCAAGAACACAAGTACTTTATTAATATACTTTTTATTTATATAAACATGTTTTACATTTTTTAGTTGTGTTGTATTTTGTAATTTTATAACTTCAGAATAACTAATAATTTCAAAATAACTAATACTTAACGCTGCTAAAAAGTAAAAATCACATATAACTATAATTTATTATATAGAACCTTGCATAAATCTTTCTAAATCGGTATAAAGTTTGGCATTTCAATGCCTTTTAACTGTTCGACTTCATATTCTGGATCTACTAATTGTTTACTATTGGTGTCAACATCTATTTCATTTGCTTTAGAAAGTTCTAAGAAATAACGATTTTTAACTACTTCAGACTTAGAATGGATACCAGTTTTCACTGGTAATTCCTTTTGATCAGACTTCTTATTATTTTTAACAAATCCATCTGAGCTCGATTTAGATTTCACGCATTTCTGTTTTTCATTCTTTCTTTTAGGCCGATCTCGACCTGACTTACAATAAATGCAATTCTTAGTATTGCATTCTCCATTGCGTTCATATTGCGGACATACAAATACATGACGTTTTTCACACTAAATTATTCGTAATTGCAATTAATAAAAATATGCAACAAATATATATAAATGTGTTCTATATTTATTTCAATGGAAATACCTCTTCTGCAAGTTTACAGAATCCGCGTAGGAAATCTTCACAAACGTCAGTTTTGGAATTAAGCTTTTTGTGCAGATATTGACATTTCTCGCGGACGCACGTTCCTCGCAGATAGAACTTACAAACAGGCATTTTCGAGTAAGAGGCATTATGCGACAAGAGACAGTTTTTATTTTCACACTCACCGCGAAGAAATCTACAAAATTATGGTATATAGGGAATTATTAGGAAACTGCAGTTCCAGTCTTTTTATATTATGTATGTACTTAGAACAGATCACAACTTGCTGCTTATCGTGCTTCTTATTGCATCGACCGAGTTCTTGAGCAGCACACTTTCCTGTTCGTTGGAAAATGACACATGGTACATTGTTCTTGAAATATCGTTTTCTCAATTGCTCTGCAGAATATTGTTTGGCGCAATTTTCATGCGCCGTAGTTGTGTTATTTTTAGTCCACGTGGAAGTATCACTACCTGGCGAAGATTTGTGGAGCAGACCACCAGCATTCCCTTGTGGAAGCTTCGACTTAAAATCCACTAACTGATTTGATTGCTGTTCTTGTGCATTGATTTTCACATTTGAGTGAGTGCTCTCCGACTTGGGTTTTGTGTTATTGAGGACGAGGTCCTTGCGTTGTAATGAATTACGTGTTAATTTGTACATCACACCATTAATGTTTTTTAATTGAAATTTTTTATTTTGACCGTAGGGACAACCGAAGAATGCACTGCTTTAAAAGTAATTAAATAATTAAAGTATTACTGTAGTTTATATGAGCAACGCCACACTTACCTGGATACTGATGATCTTGGAGCACAGTTCGCACCAGAGTTAAAATTTCTTGTTTTTGGTAACGAAGAGGTGGTGCATGCGTTAAAAGCCTTATCAATTTTATTATCTAATTTATAACTCTTTGGTGAAATGAATGGGTTGCGATTAAGGCGTTTGTGATGAACTACCTTGAATCTACGTGACAGTACTTTCGAACTTGTAGCATTTGTTTTGAAAAATGTTGTGTTGTGATGTTGCTGTGTGTGGCTTACTAGAATATGATTGTTGTGACCAGTCGATGGTGATAAGTCTTCAATCACATTGGCCAATAAAGCTTCTTCAACGATCCGTTCCTGCGGTAAGTTTGAATGTGATTGTTGTGCGATTGTTATGCGAATGTTCTCTGCTTGTGTACGAGTTTCTACTTGGTCTTGTGTAAGTGGAGTTGTGTTAGGCGATTCGTCTATTGTGGCTGGAGTGTGGAGGTTTATGTTAGTTTCATATGTTGGTGTTGTATTATCTTTAGCAACAATTGACCAATATTCTGCGGCGAGATTAAGTAAAAATTGTGGATTCATATGTATCAGTCTTGACGAGAAAAACAGCGGGTTAAAATGTGTAGTCTTCACTGATAGAATAGGATTGTTTTGGGTTTTCTTTATAAAATTTGGATTTATATATATCATGTTTGTTTATTATTTCGACTATAAAATTCTTTGTAAGGAATTTTTACACTACAATCCGTAAAGAATTTAATTATTTCGCACCAATCAAATTTAAAATTAACTTCACTCTGCGTAATTTCAACTTTTTATAGCTCTTAATTTTTTTTTTACTTTGTAGAATATTATTTATTTCGTTAAAAAAAGTTGTTTCTTAGGTTACTTCGTTTCAAACAAATTTTACAATAAAACTAAATTTAAAAAAAAATTTAAATTTTACTATATAAAACAAATTAAAAGTATACCACGCAAAGACTTAAGTGCTTATCACTCTCTGAAAACATATCAAATATTTTGAGATGTAATCCAAAACCTTCCATTTGCTATGGGCTATTTAAATTATTTCCCCAGTTTCCTATCGAAAAACAAAATCTGAGTTAATTCGTGAGAGTACAGGTATTTCAGAGCTACAAATTTTGCACGAAAAGAAAACTAATCCCATCACGTCAACCAGTGAAAATCCGGTGAAGAACCGTTGAAGAATTGATGAAGAACCGGTGAAGGATCGGTAATAAACGAAAAATAATAATATTTGATGAAACATCTATAAACTATTTTTTATAGCAAATTTTGAAGTAATGTTAACAATTTCGCAGTGATTACCTCAAAAACCTGAACCAATTTATATGACTACGCGCGTACATGTTTATAAGTTCTACAAGGTCTTAAAATGTAATTAAAATTAAAATAAATATTAATTTTAATTCTAGTTGCTAGTTATTAGATTAATATGAAAATAATTAGGATATTTCTTAAAATCTTGACTAAATTAACTAGAGAAAAAATGATATTATTTGTCTCTTTTTATGTAAATAAGAAAGTCTTTTAACAATGGAGGTATTCGCTGTTAAGGGCAACATTCATTGGCATAACAAAATTCTTGGCCTCTCATAATTTGCCATTTAGAACTCATCTGGAATCCCGTAGCCTGGATGATAGTGCAAAAAATGGCAGTTTTTTATGCCTTGTGGAGGCCAAAATTTGAATTTGCTTTTGAGTGATGAAACTAATTCCTCTACAACAGTGAAAACGTTTTTCGGGTTAAGTCGAGCAAAGTCAGTCGACCTTTTAGGTCTTCTCTCTTTAAAACAAGAAGAAGATATCTCTGCAATTTTATGATGTTATTGAATGCGCGAATAATCTTAGAAACAAAACTAATGATTCTGAACCTCTAAGCGATTGTGAAGCAGTTCTGAATGAAAGGCTGACTTTCGAACTTATTGTTGTAAAACACGTGTGCTATAAGTGTTACTACGAGTGAACACTATTAATAAACTATGGCAATCAACTAAAGTAGACTTGAAGATCACTATTGACAGTCTATGCTAATTTCGTATCTTGATAAAATACTATCGAAATACTGAATTTGAATAATAGTTGAACAATCCTAATTGTTTGTAAAAAAAAGTAGTTACAAAATTGCATTTAAATTTAAAGAAAAAATAATAGCAAAGATGAAACGATTGTTCAGTGATGAATATATTGATGGACCCATAGAATCCATTGAAATGCAGTATAAAGTAAACTTTTTTACTATAATGATAGATACTATCATAATTAATACCGACTGTCGATTTAAAACATTTAATGGATATTTTGAACGGCTAGTTTTATATATGTTTATACATTAATCGTATGGAAAGTATACCAAACGAAGACCTTCCCAAGCATTGTAATACTTCAGGTATAATACATTGGGAAGGTAAAAACAGCGACATTCCGCCTATTGAACTGTATGAGGAACTGCTGCTTTTAAAATCGATATTACTAAGCTCAAACAACGATATAAAGCAACACATCCTAAAGGAAGCTTCTCAAAATTAAAATTGATTAAGACATATTTGAGAAGTATGATGAGCCTGAGAGACTACCTGCATTGACAATTCTATCAATTGAAAAAAAAAATAGAGCTGTTGGAAATTATGATATAATTTAAAGAAAAATTCAGTGAGGCTTAAGTAGGAAAATTCTTCTGCCTGTCCAACTCATCTCATTTTCAATATTTTATTTGTTCATGTTTGCATGGCCAACTCATATTATTTTGAATAATGAATGGTGAATATGGAACCACCACATCACTCCCCCGGCAGTGACTGAGTCACACGCAATGTCACGTTAAGTCAAATTTAACGTATTTTCTTGGAACCTGCACTAATCGTCCCCTTCCTGTTACATTATTGAGTTTGGTATCCATTCGATTATCAGCCAAAGTTTCTGTACGTGATAGCAAGAACACTAAATACAAGAGGACTTCTCAATTGAGCTTTTTAAAAATTTGTCTCCAAAAACATTAGACCCATCAAGAGGAACGCTTTGTGTTTGTTCTCTAGTTTTGCTTTTGCTTGTAAATTTGATATAAAATGTATGCATTTTTAGCTGAAGAGAAAGAGTGCAATATATTTGATTTGTGTTTTGCTATATTTTCTTTTGGAGAGATGTTAACACCGTGCGTAGTCAGAATGCAGTTAGACATTTACATTGTTTTAAAATATATCCCTTGCATCAATACAAAAACCTTTCCTTCGTTTGAATTAATTGATATTGTAATAGTCTGGCCTGAGCTTTATTTCCTGTTCAACCCTAACACCAGCAGACCTTGGTAATAGTGTGCAACCTTATTACGATAAATATTACGATCATATTACGATAATATTATGATTTGCAAATGTACATAAGAGGGAGTAGGAACCCTTTAATCACAAGCTACGCTCGTATCATATCCTACAGTGATAGGAGTAAACGAAATTAAAAGTATTCAGCCTGAAAAGGTAAACATAAACATAACATGGAATATGTATGCGTGTCAAGCTGAAAAAACGATTCAAATTTCGTTGCTTAAAATTTATGAACTCACATCACACTCTCTTCCCTGTCTCATCTATCGGTAACCGATTTTCAAGTTCATGTTATGTTCATGATAGTGTAAATTGGGCCAGAGAGTGATTTAATTTTTAATATTTTATTGTTTTGAATAGTTTTAATATTATATGATTTTGTGATGTTGGACACTTCTAATTGAAAAACTTTTGATTTAAAACATTTTAATTAAAATTTAATACATTTTAAATAAAGTGAGTTAGTTGCGGTATATATACATATATACATTCATACACATGTATATAAAAATATGTTTACTAAAGCGCGGTGCAGACTATCATACTGGTATGTCATATGAGAGAGAAAAACGTCGTATGACACACAGGTATGATAGTCTGCCACCTTTACCAACGTTTTGGCGTGCTCACCAAAATTTTGGTGAACAGCTCTCGCATACGCGTTGTGTATGATAGTCTGTCACCCCTAACGATTCATACGTCATACAAGAGCATTTATTATTATTATATTTATTATTATTAAAATTACACTTATAAATTTGTGTTAAATATTTAATTGTATCTTAGTTAAAAAAAATATAAATTTTTACATAAAATTCTTATAAAATATTAATATACAATTAAATATTTAATGTAATATATTAAATATTTTATTTAATTTATTAAATATTTTATTTTCTTTTATTTTAATTTATAAACGATGATTATAAGTAAAATTTTTTTTAAAAAAACATCTATATATAAACATCGTTAAATTTATGATCTAAGCCCAGTAATAAAAAAACATATTCAAAATTGGTCGTAATAACAATTAATTAATAACCCAAATTTAAGATATAATACTTTGTATTCTAAATATGCTTTTCTTTGTTAAAACTTGTTATTAAAATAAAAGAATTTTAACTAACTTTAACTTTAATTAACAAAAATATGGAAATGATCAAATTTCTTGAAAAACAATTCTTATGTATATACATATATACATTATTTGTATGATCTATTTATGAAAAATTTCTTAAGAAACTTTACAGGTAGTGAATGAAATTAACTACGGTCCTTTACTGATCTTTTCATTTTAACTACTGTGCTTAATGACCAATAAACCTGAAAAAATTATGAATATGGATGCAGATAAAGCATTTTTAGATGCTTTCATCGAATGTTAACAAAAGCAATCGCTGTTTGTGGAATGTCCAAAGCTGTGAATATAAAGATCGCAAAAAACGCGGCATATATAAAATATACAAAATTATAATCAATTATAAGCAAAGTACAACCTATACGTTAACTATCAATTTTTTCAATTTTAAAATTTTATTTTAAACACACAAATTTTCACAGCACTCTTCAAAAATTTTGCCTACTCTTGTGTGTCATACCTGTTCAAATTCGGTCGCTAGAAGAAATTTGAGCAAGAGAGAGCGCAACTCGTATGACACACCAGTATGATAGTCTGCACCCCACTTAAGAGCTGTCATGCAAATGCAAAAATTATGTACCGAAAAATAACAAATTTGCAACAATAATGACGTAGTCTTATGCGTTGAATGTTTTTCTGTATATGTGTAGCTTTGAAATAAGTGGTTAGAGAGAAATAGTAAACAATTGTTGAGAACTACAATTACTTAATTAAGTTATTGATTTAAAATATATTTATTTGTATGAAGGTTACATCAACAAAGGTATACATCCACTTAATAATGAGAACATTTTTAATATCTGATCTGACATTTTCAATGATGATTTCAGTAAATGATGTAAGGACAATTTATAATAATTTATAACAGAACTTATGAGTTGATTTGCTTTATAGCTTCTTATAATGAAATATGTTGCTAATTTACTTTTAATATTTTTAAACTCTATAACAATTTTGTTATGTTTTATTCATATTATTTGAATGAACTAAATTTATTTATTTACTTTCTACATAATATTTTTAAGTTATGACTACTCTTCAGATTATCCCTTTCACTAACAAAACATAGTATGTGACTGCTGTATTTGATATGAGTATAAAACAATATTTCTGATATTCCAGCTTAGCATTTTATTCTAAAAGAATGTAGAACATAGTCGAAAGCACTTCCTTCCGGCACCGATTTGGTTAGAAAGGTTTTTTTAATAAGCTTTCACAGTAGAAATATGAAAGAATGTATTTAAATCCTAAATTGCATGTGTACTTAGTATTTATGTTGATGCTGTGGTTTGTTTAGTAATTTATTCAAAACAAAAGAATGACTTAAATGTTCCTACATATGATACTGAACATAATCCCAGTGGGTATTAACTGCATGCCCATAAAATATTTACATATAGCAATACATATATCCTATGCAGTATATTTTCGCTTTAAGTTTTGTATTGGAATACTCATAATTATAGTTAAATTTTTTATAATATATAAAAACTTAAAGCGAAAATTATTTTCGTTGTTTTGTTTTTTTTTTTAATGAAACAGCAAAAACCAGATACTTTGTAATTAGATAGTAGTGAACTAAAATCATATTTTTAATTCTCTGAAATTTTTGGCTGGCTATGCAGCAGCTTGAGTTTTCTATAATAATTATACTCAGTAGTCTTTCGAATTATTCGTTGGTTTCATAAGCCCCTATATAATTATTGAACTACAACTGCCAGACTTAAGAGTTTTAAACTGTCAACTTAGAAGCAGAATCTTTACATATTTTAATTGAACGAGTCAAAGCTGCATAAAATATTCTTTCTTCATATTTCAATTGTTTTATTACTTTTTTCTGATTTCTCAGAAGAAGAAAAATACTTATTCTAATATTTCTTAAGAGTACTGATGATGAATACTTGGCAATACTCAAAACAACGTTGCCAAATCACAATAAATTAATTAAACTTTTGTTCTTGTCTTTTTTTTTTGTTGTTCGAATCCTTCTAACTTTTAAATAGTTTCTTTTCATCATAAAGACTCGTTACTATCGGCAAGAAAACACTTTTTGTCACTTTTTACGTAGATCGAGTTTATAACCCACAACTTATGGAAAAAAAACCTTCTTATTAGTAAAATAGTTATCTTTCATATGAATAATCTTAAAAAATTAAATTTGAAAACCTTAAGTTTTTTTTGATTCCGCTTTCTAAATAAATCCATCTTTTTGCAAATTAAAGTATATGTAAACCTATTAATTTATTTATTTTGCAGGCAGCTATTCTAACTTTAAGATACTAGCTGATTTAAAAGTAAAAAAGTAAGTATTCTGAGTAAGTTTTAAGAATTTAATTATATTTCTATTAATTAAATAAATTTAAATTAAATGTAATTATTTCGCTTTACATACTGAAAACAATATTTTTAGGTTGATTGTAAGCATTTAAACTCAAAACGTGTTCAAATATCCTTAAGCAGTTTTCTCAAAGTTTAATGAACGCTTCATTTGCTGTTCAACAGGGCAGGTGCGAAAATTAGCACGATTTTTTTAACTACTTATTATTAAATTTTGCTAAGTATAATATAATCAAGTTTACATCTACCACAATCTGGGGTAGCCAATTTTATACTATAACTGACATAAAACAATTTCAGAAGCAGATTAAACTGCAGAGAGAGAAAATTACAAAACTAGTGGATTGCAGGAGTTAAGAAAAACCATACAAAAATTTCAGATCAAACACATTAAAATTTATTTGTATACGATTATGGATATTTAACTTTAATCGCGATTAGAATACAGAACAAAAGAGACCCTAGTTAACAAACCTGAAAACGATATAACTAAGTAAACAGGATAGAAGATATTCATTAGAAAAACTTACATAAATAAGATAATATTGTTAGTCCAACTCAAATTAATTGGTTTTTTTGTTGAATTCAGT
>NC_051846.1:58975945-58981437 GCF_002237135.1 Teleopsis dalmanni | reverse complement strand
TTTAAATAATTTGAAGTCGGGAAAAATTAGCATTGATTAATGAATTAATTAACTTCATAGTGTCTTCTATTATTCTCTTGCACAATACACAGCAGTAGTTAACTAAAGCAATTATATAGATTAAGAGGACTAGGTTCTTTATCTCTTCGCGTCATCTTGAGAGATTGTGTACAGAACTGAAGTAAAATAGTAGGGTATTAGGGTATTAGGGTATTATTTTCTCTGCAAAACATCCGCAAGGCGTTTTGGCATGGAATCGACAATTGTTTTTGTTTCATCAGCAGTAATTTTGCCCCATTCCTCCACAATCACATCCTTGAGAATTGTTTTCGATGTTATTATGTGTGTTTGGATTTTTTGCTCAAGGAGATCAAACAAATATTCTATAGGGTTGAGATCAGGACTCTGAGGAGGTGTTCACACCAGATTTTCAACATAATAAAGCAGCTAAAGCTTTGTATTCTGTGCCGTGTGCTTTGGGTCGTTGTCTTGTTGGAACCAAAATTCACTTTCAAGCCCCAATTTCTCAGCACTTTCTTTTAAATTGTTTAAAATATTGATATATATTTCCTGATTCATAGTTGTTTCGATAAATGTGAAGTTTCCCACGCTGTTTGCTGCCATACACCCCCATATCATTGTACCGCTTTCTCCATGTATAACTGTGTTGACTAACTTTCCTTTTTGAATGCTTCTTTACTTTCCTTCCACACAAAACTTTGCCCTTGATACCAAACATGCAGAATTTATTAAGAAGTTTAGGTATTTTGAACCTAAGCGCTTTTGCCTATTGACTTCTGAAATAATTGGTTTTTTACGGAAAAGTCTACTATGGTAGTCGGCTTTTTTTATGATGCGACGTACCAAATCCGCTAAAACTGTTTTGGAAAAACTCTTCTGGATTTGAATCTGTGATGTATGGGCTGTTATCCTGGGATTACGATGAATAGACTTAATAATCGTCTTTTGTTCACGCCCCCTTAGCAAAGGCGGGTGGCCAGATCGAGCATTTGTTAAAATGGAAATGTAGTTATTAATTACTATTTGGGTAGAAGAGTGGATTCTTCCAACAAACGCAACAATATCTCTATATGATTTCCCATTTAAGAACACAAATTTCTTTGTCTTTACTCTCCATGCTGTAATTCTCCAAAATGTAATCCATTGTTACTTTAATTAATACTCTTACTGAAAGTGGTTAATTCAAAATAAGTTCTTTCCTAACTTTAAATTTTTTGGTAGACTTTCTATTACTGATTTAACAAAATTGGACTCGTAAAGGAGATTTATAAACAGTCGTGCTTCCCAAAATAACAACTTTTTCTACTAATATAGTCTGATATGATCTGTCATTGATTACTTTAATAGAAAAATCTTGTAGAAAATATGTTCTGCAGTCGAAAATAAAAATCGTAGATGTGAAGCAAGATATTTCGATAAATATTGGAGAACAAATTATAAGCCCTTAAAAAATTATATAAATACGAAAAATAATTATGTATTATTTTTTATTTTATTGTTTTTTATCAATTACATTAATATCCATATTTAATATATATAAATTAACATATGTTAAATTAGGGAAAAGTATTTATGTGATAGTGATAGGAAAACCGTTTGCAAAATTATTAAACCTTAATTTATAAAGTTATAGTGAGAGTTTTTTTAATCCATCGTTTAGACACGGTTGAGGTATCATATTAAAATGTATAAAAAATTGGTAGAAATTAAATTATTTTAACTATTTTATGAACGTTTTTAATTGAGGAGGTGGCGTGTCTAGCCCTTATACAATTGAAACGCTTTTCTACTAGAAATAGTTTTGGTCTATGAGAAAATTGCAGTAATGTCAACCGTTAAAATTTGAATAAATATTCCTAGAAAAATAGTTGAGTGAGTGCCGATTGTATGCTGGTAGGTTGTCGTAATAATTTATTAGGGATAATTACGTAGTTTTCAAGTAAGTTTCCTTTTGCAAACTGTGACATATGACTAATGCGCTGACTAATATGCACTACTTAGGGTAATTTGCAATTGCAAAATACTTTTATGCTCCTTAAATGGTGTAAACTGTTTTGTTTTTTGCATTAAAATCTATTAAATAGTTGAATATTTGTACGCTAGAGTGCGCCATAATTATATGAATCAACAGAAACAAAAAAAAATTACTCACACTAACTATTTTTTAACATGGAAGCATTTAGCCATTTTTGTAAAATTAATAAATATTAACGGTTTCTAGGTTTATAGTATGTCCAGTCTTGAAACGAGACTGAAATACTTAATATTAAATAACAAATGATCGGTTTTAGATATTGTCACAGCTACATAATAAAAACACCTTCTATATAATTTGAGTGAGTTGATTAGATTATTAGAAATGAGATTATTTTATTATTGTCAATAATTTTTAGAGAGTTTTCATAAAGTTTAATTTTGAATATAATGCATTTTTAGCAGCGGTCGTAAGTACAGGTAGTTGATGTAATAGCACGTCCCATTTAATACAATCATATAAGTACTGATATATTCCATTATTTAACCTTCATTTTAATTATTTTGACCTTATGAAAATTGTTATTTAAAGTGCAGATAGACACATAGACTGATACTTACTAATAACTATCATAAATAATTAACATTAAACCTTATAATTCTCATTATGTTAAGTTTTAATTTTTAATATGATATCTCTCGTAATGTTAGTTGGATTGAGCACTTGTTTTAATATAATTTTCATCACAATAATCTAATCTCATATTTGGATTTCCGTTTAAAATAATTTAGTGGGTACTAGCTATTAAATAGTTCTATACGTACGTTTGAAGTTAAACTCTATGTGTATATTGGGGGGAAAATAAATAAATAAATTAATTATTTGTTTGTTTGGAATTAGTGAATACAATTATAATTAATTATAACAGAAAATAATAATAACTGATCTGCAGCTATTGGAGACATCAGTCAAGCCTCCATGGTGCGAGGTCAACTTCTGAAAGTTTCAAAACTTTGATTTTTATTAAATGTAAAAATATAACCTAAAATCACGGTTGCCACGTATGGTACTTTAGTACCAAAATTGGTACTTTTTTTTTTTCGTTTGGTACTCATGTTTAAAAAATGGTACATTTTTGACGACCCAACTTTATTGTGGATATTTCCAATTAATTTTTTTTATAAATGCAACTTTGCACTATTTTATTTTTTGTTCATTTATAACACTATGAAAAACACAGAACGAAAAAATAAAAAGGTCCAAAAAAATTTTGGACCTTTTTTTACAGAAGTGGTACCTTTTTAAACCAATTTTGGTACACGAAAAAATTTTCAAGTGGCAACCGTGCCTAAAATGACAGTACACCATTCAGTCGCCAACTGGAATGCATAGTATACATTATAAATTTATACTATGAACACTTCTTATTGACTTCTTCCATTCCATAAGCTATTAATAAATAAAGGAGTAGTTTCTATTGAATGAACCCCAAAATTATAATAATTTTTTGAAGTAATATTATTGCGCTTTAAATAATCATATTCTCAAAACAAATATGGATATTTAGTCAATGAAAATGAGTATGAAGATAAAAATTCTGTAATATCTTAAATTTAAAATTAAAATTAATTAATTAAAGAAAACACATAGAGAAGCAGATTTCTTTCTAAAGCAATTTATTTGGCACTTTCTTAAAGTACCACGAATTTATATTGATTTGTATTTTTATAGTCATTTTAAAGGTTCGCTTTTGTTGAATACTAGTTGATATTAAGCTAAAGATATTATACTCCTATTCCACTTACTGTAGCTAAATAATGGCTTTCAAATTGATTTACCAAGATGTAGTTCGATTTTTTACATTCAAATAACATGTTATTCTATAAAATGTATATATGATTTCGAATCATAAAGTTAATAAAATAATAGTTCAGATAAATTTTTTAAAGAGGTTTTTTCGAACAGTAGTGAAATACAACAACAAAAATTTTATTTTTTATATTATTTTAATTAATTGAATTTTTGGCTGACCATACAGCTGTTTCGAGTATTGCCAAATACCCATCATCACTGGTCTTAGAAATAATTCTTGTATTTAATTATTCGTAAATAATTATTTTTGGAGACTGCAAGTACCAGGAATCGAATTCGGGTCCTGCCAAATAT
This sequence comes from Teleopsis dalmanni, assembly GCF_002237135.1. Lineage (NCBI taxonomy): Eukaryota > Metazoa > Arthropoda > Insecta > Diptera > Diopsidae > Teleopsis > Teleopsis dalmanni. The sequence goes on along the minus strand of NC_051846.1, from coordinate 58,977,275 downwards.
GAATAAATTTTTTATATATTACTACAACATGTTATTCTATCCAAATAATACGTTGTAATTCGTCAGTATAAGAAGTTAAGCCGAATAACTTCTTATCTTAAGTCGCCGAAAAATAGTTGTGAGATCGCAAGAAAAATAAATTTAGTGATTTCGATTATTTCAGGTCACATGAAAAGTTATATTTTAAATTAAAAGGCAACATGTGTTCCACATATTCTTCTATATTCGCATAGGAATCTGTAGTTTGATTCTCGAGCGAGGATCAAAAATTTAATGAGCGTGAAATCATGCTATCATCAGAAGGATGACACTTGGATCCCATAAATACATATAAATCAATTAAAAATTCTTATACATTATGAGTATGAGAACACAATCATTCAGGTTTCATTAAATAGAAAAAAACCGAAGTAATTTTAAAATAATTGTAAGATTTATATGGCCAACACATAACTATGTACCACGATTTTATATATGTTAGGTTAGGTTATAAGGGCGTGTTCCAAAGAGATCCAATTTGGCACATTATGTTATCATCTAAGCGGAAAAAAATCACAGATCGAAATTCACTTTGAACCTATGGAAAACCTTGAAATGCTATTTAATGCGAGAGAGATTTAATCTAGCATGGCTTTCTCATTTGCAATGACCTGTGTGCAAACCTGCCCAAGAACTGATGTCTCTACGGGGAACAACGATGATTTTGTATAACTTCATTTTCATTTTTTCAGATCAGTTCATTAAAACATAAATAAATTGATACGTCATAAATGTGCTAATTTTTTGAAGGGCAATGAAAAAAAAGTAATTAAACACTTAAGTAATGTGTCAAGTTCAATCTTATTTTATATCACAGCAAAATACTTTTTAGATTGACAATAATAAATTTTTAAAGTACTCATATCTTATAAATATTTTGCACAAGTTCTCGATATTTTGTAAGCACTTACTAGTACGTATATTTTAAAAATTTGAAACAATATAAAAGCATTAGCCTCGGTTGAAGAGGAAGATATCTGCCCTTGAAAAGAGAGATAATGGATAGCTTTTGTGCATTTAAGTAATTCACAAAATTTTCAATTGTCGTTGACAAAACTCAGTTCGACACGATGTAGTTGGATGATTGCTTGGAGTAGGATAGGCAATCAGTTCATAATCACAAACATTCGCTTCATGTGACATTCGACATTCTGTAAGTGGCAACATGGTATTTGCGCCAACCAACACTTGAGACACTGACGTGACCATGGCTTGGGTTCTGCTTCAATTAGCAACGTAAACAAATTGCCGTTGAATAATCTTAGGCAAATATAAAATACACGTACAAGTA
>NC_051846.1:58890626-58975845 GCF_002237135.1 Teleopsis dalmanni | reverse complement strand
TATTCCTCATAATCTTCGTGACTATTCAATGACTGATCTAAGATTTGTTAGATTGTTTTGCTAAAAGACGATAAATATATTTGAATTTATTTATATAAATGTATTGTATAAAAATATCTCATAAGTATCAAATTATTTCATAAATGACATCATGCATTGAAGTCTATTCGTTTAACGTATTCTTCCTATAAACTATATATTGAATTTCATTTTAAGTCAAATGTTGAGTTTAAATTGATATATAACTTTGACGAGTAGCTAGAAACATTTATTCTTAAGATACTAATGTAGCCAAAAACTACAATACACATAATAAGACATTAAAATACATATCACTGCAATACTTACAGGTCCTAGCTTAATGCCCTATGCTCAGTTGATATAAGTAATTGCAATTGATATGCTTTCACAATGTGCGGTATATAAAAATATGCAGTCATTTTTGCACAATTATATATTATAGAATACTCGTATATATATACATATTTATCTTATACAATTTTTAAATCTCATTTAAAAAATAAAGGCAGCACTACACAAACTACAATAGCTTTTGTGTATAGTGTAGCTTTGATGATATGTCGACTCTGACCGCGTTTTACCAACATTTTTATTAAACCGTATTGAACTGGAAGAACACTGCTGATACATCAGCTAATGACATTTGAGATCATCAACGTCGTTGCAGTCTTTGCCAACATAGCAATGTCATTGCATTTGTCGTTAAATTGGAAAAATGATTGCATCGCAAAATTTACGATTTTCTTTTACACGCAACCAATCACACTAAAGTCATCCACCTGTCAGGATTAAATAAAATCTTTTGTTTTCACAAAACAACAAAAATCATTGATAACTCAATATTACATATACTATAAACTCAAATAATACAATTTTCCTTCATATTAGTAATTTTTCAATTCAATACAGCATATTATTTGATAGTTTTTAATGTATTTAGTGAATTTTTTAATAGTTTTAATGCTTACTTGAGCGAAAAATCTTCCTTGAATATTTATATGAGACTCCTTTTTGGAATTAAAATAAATTTTCCGAAGTCTTCTGTATAATAATGCCATTAGCGATAAACGATAAAATTTCTCCGTTACTGTACGTTGATACCTATAAAAATCCTATAAAAATGCATGAGCACCGCATGTGAATATTTTGATATGAAGCCAAAGGATTCAATAGATGAAATAGTTTTGTATAGTTTTTGTTTACGAACCGACTACTCTCCGTCCGTGTGGTTGCATTTGCCTGATATCTTCCGTCACCCAATATTAGCTTTTAGTTGATTTTCCTGCATATAAGTAGTTAATGAGTATTACACCCTTTGGATTCAAAATGCAGAAACTATAATTTAACTGACCGAAATATATATTTTTACACAATATTTAGTAAATTTTTGTTACAGTAGTGGATTTACATCACATTCACTGTCATCAAGTATATCAGTCAAAAGCATTTAGTTTATATTTCACTGCCAAATAGCATTGTTATTCATTTACACACATATCTACTATCAGATAGAAATGTGATATTGAATTACGTTTACTTATAATGTTAACTTTTTTGTCTATGACAAAAAGAAACTTGTTGGGTTCGAACAATAATAAAGAAGCTACAATAAAAATTTGATTAATTTATTGAAATTTGGGTGACCACACAACGGTGTTTCAAGTGAGACTTTATGCCATTCGCACAATGGTTCTATAATATTTTCTTTAATAAATATATTATATATATAATCATAAGTCACGTTAAGTAGTATTCGTATGACTCCTAACTTGGTAACCGGTTAAATTTAATCAACTACTCCAAAAATGTTTGAAGAAGAAAAGTATATCCTTTTTATACCACTATTTACGATTTTTCTTGCCATTAAAGAAAACTTAAAATAAAATATATAATATAAATTCATTCATATTACAAAAAAAAATACCTGCTTCGACTGGATTTACTTTTATGGATAAAAATCTGCTACACTATTTTGAACTTATTTCGCTCGTCATCGGTAATAAAGCGTTAATATACGAAATTAAGGTGTCATAAATTCGCTTTAGTGTGCTTTAATTTAATTGCTTCATTTTCAAAAGATGAATAAACCCTGGAAGAAAAATAGCTGGCACAGTAAATGCAGAAAGGCAACGGAAGAGGTTGCACAATGCACATGAATGCAGGTCGTTAACAGAGAACCGAAACACTTTAGAGCTAATGCAGCACTTAATCTTAGTGAGAAATGGAACACTTCGCAGGTTGGTGACAATAAAATTAATGCTTAGGAAGTTGATTAAGTAAAATTTTCTGAAGAGGAAAATGAAGTAAATACAACCATGTATACTTGTGTCTTGTATAGTAGTAATTGGGAGTTTGATTTACTCCGGGTTATAAAATGAAGTGTTATGTGCGAGTAACGTACTTTACATGGCTAGAAAGAAAGGTTATAATTAAAATGAATAGTGAGAGTTTAAAAGATAATAAAAGAAGTTTACTTGAAAACGTTGGTTGGAGAGGTTGCAGAGTTGTACCTATTAAGATGCGATAAATCAATGAGGTGATTTTTTCATAAATCATAAAACTATAAATGAATTACACATTTTGTTTCTGTGACATGCATTTATTTATTTCCAATCTGATTTGTTTAAACACTCCAAAATTGTCTTCATCTAATGTCTTTATTTAAGATATACAAATTTTGTTAATGATAACATTGCTGCCATGTAATTAAGTGTCAACTACGGTCGTGGGACACACTATATACTGAATTGCACTCATTTCGCTGAGGGGCAAAGACCACTTGACAGTTCTTTGAGCTATGAAAATATGAAAAAATAACAAAAAGCGATTGGAATCCAAAATTCCAGAGTATTAATTACGAAGAGCATGGAAATGTTTAGGAAATTGCTTGTGACTTGTGACACGCTTTGGGCGCGGCTGATTTACAAATTTAATTTAAGTATCTATTTTTGGGAGCTGTAAGTACGAGTACAAATGATTTCATGTTTTGTACTGAAAATTGGGGTTACAGCAAATTAAACGCGGTTTTCCATTTTTCGCTAAGCACATATGTTCCCCAACTGATATGCGTGTCAGATATCATGTCGCGTGTTTCAGTCGACACTGAAGACTAAGGGTATTATCTCATCAACAGATATAAATACATATATAAATATAAACAAATACTGAGGGACTTGTATACAAAAGTTTATCCTGTAATTTTAAAGAATTATTTGAGTAATTCAAACGTTTAGTTCTATGAACTTGAAGTTTGTTTAAGAAGTAAGGCAGTTTATTTAGTATCAGTGACAATAATGAAAATATATATATTCGAAATACATAATTAAAATAATATTTATTGAAGTTTTAACTAATTTAAGTGCATATCAATATTTCAGGAATTTTTTTTCCAAATACTTCTCACGTAGACTTTCAGAACTCATGATTAAAACTAATATGTTGAGTTTTCGTATGAGTAAACATAAGCATTGTTAAGCATCATATAAAAGAACTATGAATAATTTAATAATTAATCATTTAACTTTATAAGTACAAAAGTGTCTTGACCACGTCATGTCAAGCAACTTTTACCGAAAGTCTCAAAAACGGAAAAAAACTAAAACTTCAAGTTTTCTACTTCATTTTAATATAAAATAATTTTTTATAAAATAATTGAATTTTTCACGACGTATTTACTGCATTATTATTTACAACCATTAAATTTTCCCAAAGTATAAGAAATTTTAATGAAAAGATAAATGACATTTTATAAATCAACGGACGAAATTCATCTGCGTCTCATCAAAGTCAACAGCATCCACACTTTGTTGCATTTATCATGTGTCTTCCCAAGTAAACAAGATAGAAGATGAAACTCAAAACTTACTTCGTCAACTTGCAGATATAATGGTCAAGCCGTTCTTCCTTCATACAATGCTACCCTAAGTTGTTCGCGGTCTTAAGGAAGATTTTTTACGCGGCGGAAGTCACCTCAGTGTTACCTACTCAGCGTTAATAATTCATGTTTCAATTAATTGCCATTTTGTATGTTTTTTCTTTATTCAGAAGAATAAGTGAGTGAATGCTTAATGACCACTACTGGCATTAAATTTATTATATTTTCTACAAAAGGATTAATGTGGAATTATTGCATCTATTTGACATGTCACGAGATTTTTCGCTTGTTTGTTCTCTTGATCCCCCGGCATAAACTCGTATGTAAGCTTGTATCTTAAAAGTGACTTTAACAAATTGGTTTGCTTTTCAAAGGATATTTCTTTTAACCAGTCATATTTGGGAATTATTGTGAAGTACCAAAACAAATTTCAAGTTTTTGTTCAGTGATTTTTAATATTTTCATATACTTTTATTCTAAATGATCTTTTTAGCATTCCTTTCTTATGTGATTAATAATTATTGAGTCTTGGAAATATTAGTAATTACTTATTATAACAGTTTTTTAGTGAAATTTTCAATATTTCTTTTTTAAAAATGTTAAATAATCTATTAGAGGTATTTGTAGATGATCAAAATCATTCAAAACTATAACCCGAGTACAGTCTTAGCCATCTCAAACAAGTATCCCCACGGTCGAGGCAAACCAGCTCAGTCCTTCGACGGAAATTATTGAAGATGTTTAATGATTTACATAGCAATCAGAAAATATTTTTACTGTTTTTTTTTATTGTCTACTGACATAGTCCCTTTAATTTATTAGAAATATCAAATATTTATACAGTCTTTTATACTATACATGTAATTCTATAGTTCCAATATAGCTATACTATATATAATAGGTGACCTTAAAGTTTACAAATTGGGAGTACAGCAGAATATTAAACTCCTGGCATTTTGTATTTATAAAATTATACGTATATTATAACTATTATTATTACATAAATATTATTAAAAAATTGAAGAAAGCATTTTTACCGAATAGTGTCTGTAACCATTAATTTCAAGAGTTCTGGAGTACTGATATATAAAAAACTTTCTAATGTAGGTGAGTATTGCATTTCAATTCAGAATTTCAACATTTGAGAATCACTTTAGACTCAGCTTGAATAATACCTATTATGGGATATCGAGCTCAATTATAACATAAGTTTAGGAAAGAATATATGTATATAAAGTTTCACAATACCAATTAAATATCACTATTTTCAATTTTTTTTGAAAAATGCTAAATAATTTAATTTATAAGACATTATTCAACTAATAAATTTTTTCCATTTATTGAAAAATTGAAATGAAACATAAATAAAAAATTAATGCTTATGCTTTTTTAAGTGAGAACTTATTTAACTTTTCAAAATCATGTCAGTGTCAAGTGTTAATACTTAAATGACCCCAATTTCAGACTATTTGGACTGCGCATCCCACATGACAGAATGTGACAAAAATCATGAAGACTTTAAAATAAATTCATTAGAAGATATTGGTATTCAAAAATATTTATTAGGAAATCGTCGTTTGCTTTTTTAATAATAAATTTGCGGTATAATAATTGTGTAATAATTTCATTTTTAAATAACGAAACTGTAAAGAGAATTATATTATTATATGTATATAATAAATATATTCCATATATATCAGCTTTAATCCTTTCCGTAAGTATTTAAATGTCAAAAAAGAGACAAATGTTAATCTAATTAAATAAAAAGTAAACCAAAAGTTGTCACATATGTAGCAACTATTTCAATCCTAACATTCATATTTTCTAATTATTTAACAGAGAGATTTCAAAAAGTAGTGGACTACAACAAAAAAAATTATTTTTATATTATTTAAATTAAAATTATTTAAATTTTTAGCTGTTTCGAGTACTGCCAAATACCTCATTATCCGTGGTTGCTCGTGGAAGAGGTAATGCGTAATAAAGTACAACTCGATCGAACACACTCTTCGTAAAAACCCTGAGTGCACTATTTAGCCTTTTAGCGGAAACCTCAAGGAGCAAGATATAGAGGTGGGTCCAAAATGACTTCATGCAGATGCATCAACAAGGAGACCATAAAGTATTTCAGCGAATTCAATTATATTAGTAGCAGTATTTTGTAGATTGACTAAGTTCTTAATTACTTCATTTGTTTGTTATAACATTTGAGCATGTCAATAATAATAAAAATAATCATTTTTTAGAAATGCTATACGAATATATCAAAAACCAAGATGCGCTTGCATATGACACTTTATGAAAAGTGTGTTTATTTACATTCTAACATCGTTAGCTATCGTTGTTCTTTTTATGCCGACTTTCTGAACCTGTGGTTGAATTCCTGACGAAACATTTCCTTGCACTTAACAAAACTTTGACGAAAATTTTACTTAAATTACCATTTCAATTATAATTGTATATAGTATATGTTATAGTATATATTCAATATATATTATTGATGGATTGAAAAATCCTTTATTTGAAATTGAAATTAAATTATATTAAACTATATTTTTTAAAAATATTTAACGAAAAATCAATTTGTTTGATTTTAATACATTGCCCATATTAGTTTTAGATAAGATTAAATCTTTGTATGTTTTTTTCAGTTTCACAAAAGTTTTCGCATTCCATTCAATCTTTGATGTCCTTACCTCACTGGATGAAATGAATATTAATATTTAATATATTATAATCTTCAAACCCTACAGGTGTAGCAAATTATTCGAAAAAACAATTGTACCAGAACTTGCCAAGAAATTAACCATCTGTTACTGGTCTTTATTTCGACCTAACACCATATAACTTATATATAAGTTGTTTATGATCTAATTGTAGTCCGCTCTAGTCATTCTTTATATTCAAACGGTAAAATGGATGAAATGCAAAATAAATATAGAAATTTAAATATGTGTATTGTATAGTATAATATAAATATGTTTAAGAATTTTATATTAAGTTGTATTTTAAGTACCATGAGCACATACAAATCTTTATATATATACATATTACTTGGATGCACAAAACTGACAAAGGAAATCCTAAACTTTAAGTAGAAGAAGAAAAATTATTTCACGTAAAACTGCACAAATGCAAGTATTGACAGCTGTCAAATGCTAAACTAGTAACAAATTGTTTAGAGGAGCAAAGAATGCCTGTTGTGAGATTTAAATTGCACAATCTTGGAAAAAATCTTATTTGATGTGAAATTGACAAATTCTTTTGCGAAAAGAGAAAAAAATCCATATCAAGTTTTGCATATTCTCTTCCTTTTGACGTGTAGTTCGTTTGCCTGCAGTGAAGTGAACAAAGCTTGGTAGTTGCATATGTCAACTGTCAGCATTGCCATATTTCTTCCGTCGAACAGTGTGTTCCATGCCAAGTTGAGGAACTCCTCACAAATCCAACAATTGTGTTGACACAAACGATTTTTGGTTTCTGTTTATAGGGAGCCAATCTATGAAGAGTGTTGGGTTCGAAACGCGTGTGTGTCTTTTGTGTCAGCACCTGACGGTGGGATTACTTTACATTTGAAATGCGATCTGAAATGCCGGCAAACCAGCAGACAAAAATGCACTTTTACACTTCTGATTTGATACGAATTGAATTTCTTAGACGAGTTCAAGTGTGCCAGAGTATGTAAACCACATCAAAGCAAATATTTTCTTTATAAATTCAGGACAGGGGGTCTAATTTTTTGCTTTCGATTCTTACGCGTAAAAGAAAATGATGTGTTTTCTCCCCTTTTTTATAACACAAATTGTTGAATTTAATTAGCGGCAAAAAAAATTTTTATTAAAACTTAGAAGTCACTTGATTTTGTTCTAAGATAGTTTTTTCTTTTTGGTTTCATTGTTTGTTGACTTCTCTTCGATGGAATGAAGTTTATTTATTTTCATAGAAATCTATTTTTCCTTTGAGTAGTCATAAGAAAAAAAATTATAAAGAGTTTGTGTCTTAAAATTGTGGTTAATAAATAAACAATACACTTTATTTGGATTTTTTGGGTTCATAAAGCTCTTCTGCATCAAATTAATATAGAAACATTTGTACATTTTAGTACTAATAAAAAATTGTATAAAATATCTGTATTAAGCAGACTTTGTGTAAAGAAAATTTCTGCAAAATTGTTTATGTGTCAATTAAAAATTAAATTAAAATAGTGATATTAGCAAGATAAACCAGAAATAAGCAATTTTTTTGATATATTTATACTATTAATCGAATAAGTACAATCAAAATTTATAAGGACAAAGTAGATCTTAAATGAGCGATGTTTTATTAAACTTGTGAGGATAGTTCACAATATACAGAAATATGCCTTATATGCTGACACCATTTCTACACCAAGTTTGTCGCAATTGTAACAATATATATGGATATTTCATTGCATGAGGTTTCTCTAGAGATGATAACAACCCAATTTGGCGTGAGTGTGTTGGTTTATATATAATGAAACTCGTCAATCATACATATCCATCTACAGTAAGCAATAGAAAAACAGGCTGGAAGACTACAGACTACAGCAAAATAATCTCGTCATGTTAATATGGAATATACGTATGTATATTATTTAATACGTTAAACGTAATAACTTCATGTAAGTGGCATTCATACTACGTAAGCATACAATAAGTCTACATAAGTAGAGTTCATATATGTAGATTTACTTAAACAATATAGAGTAATGGTTGCGGTCCTTTAATCTTACCCCAAACTGCTGTATGGAGTTAATGTTCTATATAGTTATTAGCAGTATTACAACTACAATAAAAATTGGCACAAATGTGTTTTACATATAAAACGACTTCTAAAGAAATCTTTTTTGTGAGACGATTAAGAAGATCGTCTTGAAAAGAAGAAGAAGATGTAGGACAGCAGAGTTGGGATAATGGGATAAGCTGGATGTAGTATCCCATTTTAAGAAACGAGCAGACTAGCAATATCTTTATTGTCTATGGTAATGATATCGGACAGATATTATAAAATGGAAAAAACATAGTTATGGCAACCTGTCGATTAAGATTCACTTTACATTAGTAAATTACATGAAGTATAATAGTCTGATACTAACATGCAAATAAGTAATTTTTTTCCTGCTTATTATAAATACCAGCGCTTCTATAAAACTTGTCTTGATATTTTTAATTTATTTTTAATATTTCAATTTATTTTAAATTTTTATTACCTTTCACATTGCTGTTAAAGAGAAATATAAAATTATGTATTTAATAAATTATTAAAAACATCTAATAATAATAATAATAATGCTTAAGCTTCTTTTTAGTAATTAATTACAATGAATTTTAAATTTATTTTTATTGTTTGTTTTATTAATAATAATTTTAAAATTGTATTAGGAAATATTAAATTTTATTACCAACTGATTTAACTCAAATTTATTGCTTACAAAAATTACTATGCACTTCTCCCGCACCATAATACTCTATTGGAACTATATAAAATAAAATACCTTTGGATAATTTAAGACCAAATCGCCTTAACACCACACCCACTTAATTACATCATAAAACACTTGAAATCCACTTAAAATAATAAATTCAAGAATAATAGAAAACAAACAAGAGGAACTAAACAAATCCACAAACGTCGCATATCAACAACGAATAAAAGGTACTTAATAAACAAATTTTCACATAAAATTACAATTTTCCACATTCACAAGGATTCGACAACGACGAGAAAAAATCCACTTAACAAAATTTATGGCATTTCCTGCCGCATTTTTACCGCAGACAGCGATGCGCATACACACATGCACTCCGTGGACTCAATGTGCTGCGTACATGAGATTAATGAATGATAAGGATATGCTCGCACACAGATAAAACTAACAAAAAAGAGGAAAATAATAATAATAAAGCTGCACGGGAAACAAAAGGTGAAGGTGTAAACCAAAAAAGTAATAATTATATTTTTATTGGACATTTATTGCCTACTCAGGGCAACCGAAACATTTTAATCAAATTGGGCAACACTTGTTAGCCAAGCCAGCAAAACCAAAAACGAAAGAAAACGAAAAAAAGGGAAAATGCGGGAAAAACTACGACCGACTATACGACTAATGCGAGAATATAGAGAAAAATAGAGGATTTACGTATGGCACAAGATTATTTATGAGCCAAAATAACGCAAGTCTTTCGACATCGAATAAACCAAGCCGGTCCGAACTGGAATTCCATCGTGTGTAAGGCAGCGCTTGCATACATCTGTGCATTGGTATGCTCTGTGCCAATCGCAGGGGTTCCTTCCTTCAATCGAAAGGGAGAAATTAGTTTCTAGTTTAGATATTTTTTATTCTAACGAATTAAAAAAACCTAAATGTGCGGAGTTCAAATAAAAATTAATTTGTTTCAATAAATTTATTTTAAGATTCTTAACAAATGATAAAAATCTAATAAGTCATTGTGACATTACGGGATTTCCCACATCATGCGGGAGTGTTAAATATAGCAAATAGATGCATTCATAGATACTTTTTTTAACAACAATTACGCATAAATTCCACTTTAAAGGAGGCAATCTAATTACGTATAAAAAACATGAGGCAATTTAAAAATAGTTCACTTTGAATATGTGAAGTTGTGAATTTTCACCTTAGAAAAGGGGAAACTTGTATTTCAGAGCATTTGTTTTTAGATTTGTAAACACTGTTCCTGAAAATAACAAACTCATTAGGCTTTCAGTGCTTTATATGCATTATTGTGCCGATAAAAGGGGAAGAACTCACTTATAAAACAGATCCCCTGCAGTGTTTTAATTGTGGATATATTTTTAATACACAGTATGCAGAATATCTGTACTTGTAGAATAAAAAGGAGAAATACTTAATATAATTTAATTTAAAATTATATCAACAATCGAAAATAAAACTAATTAGTTTGGCTATCATGCATACGAAATCAATTAAAGCCATTATTTCACATTTTTTAATTAATATGTATTTAATGTTTTGTTTTGTACCCTATACCTAGAGTTCAGTAATTTTTAATGTGATTTCCTGCCTTCAAGGCTTAACACTACGGTGTTCAAAAACACACGTATTAATACAAAGCGTCAATCAACGCCCCATTGGAATAGCCTGCTCTATTCCGCCGGTACCAATGAAGATATTCATGTAAGTCATATCTTCCTTCTTAGTGAAATGCAAGTCTTATCTTAAACCTCTGCTACAATGTGGGTTGTAGCACCCGGTGGTGAATACGCAACTCTATGCGGAATGTACCATAATGTTTTCATTCTTCCCGCTTAAGTATGGGTATTAACCAACAGCCACTACGAAGCCAATGCCAATGGTCAGAACAGCCGAAGCTGCGGGCCACTGACACCCGTAGTACAAGATCGGATCATCTCTGGTCAGATGTCGCCAGTGCCGTGTTCACACACTAGCATTTACACTTCCTACATAAGTGTCGCACTAGCACTGGGGGATTTTAGTCGCCTCTTACGACGGGCAATCCTAACCGCAGGAGTATTATTTTCCCGTCTCCACAGGGAAAGCCTGTACCTAGAGAAGGAGAGGAGGAGAGAGAATTAGGAGATATCTCATCTCAAAAACGATTTTTCAATTTCCATAGAATCCTATAGAATGAAATAAACATACACATTAAATATATAAAGAAACAAAACTGATTAAGAACCAAAGAGAATGAATATTTCCGATATTCGAAATTTTTGTAGGGTCAGCCAAGAATTCATTTGTTTAAAAATCAAAAAATTTTTTGTATTTGAATATTTCCTTACAAATAAACTATTCTATTTTATTCGAGATTAGATTCTTATCTAAGGACATAATTAAATATAATTAATTATAAAGTGATCCACGTGACTTTTACTACTGTGAAGAATGATAAGCCACTGGAAGGAGAGCCATCAAGCAGTAATGCTGATATAGAACTGTAGGTGTTCTATATAAAATTTATCTCAGTTTTGATTTCATCAGAAGTTTCGTTAGCTTTTTGCAAAAAATTGTAACAGTACACCTTGAATATCGTTCAGTTATAAAATTCTTCCTATTGAAAGGAATGAACAATGATGGTACTTTCTGACATTTTTCGAAAACTGCCAAAAAAAAAGTTTTTTTATATCATCGTTACACTTTTTTTAGTAAGTATTCTATGAATATCTTTTTTTACTGCAGTTCTAAATTCACATATATCATAAGAAAATAAACGAGACTATCATCGTCGATACTACAATGTACTCTGCCTTCTTGAATTTAATTATCATAAAATAATTGTTGGCGAGTTTAAGTCCCAGACAAAAAAAAAACTTAATAATCACGCACCTCAAGTACAATAGGCGTCGGCGATCATATTTAACTTATGGAAGCAGCATAAACGGCGCGACATGACTTCAAGTCTCTTAAACTGCCTGAGATTGTGGTTTCTGCCATCTTAACTCAGCCACTTAATCGCGTGGACTTATGCATTAAAAGCAAACGCGTAATTATGCCAGAAATTGAAAATGGTAATCACTGCTCGCCTAGACTACTCCTAGGATCCAATTTCTTTTAATTTTTTATCTTCAACAAATTTTTTATGTGTTTCTTGGCTTACAATAATTTTATACCTTTCTTAAGTAATTTAAGTAATTTCGTAAGATTCACAAAAATGTGTCTGCGAAGGTTCTAATGAAGACTCTAATTTGCTTCTTCTATCTACGATTCTGATAATGATTGTACTGCTGCAGTGCAGCGACCACACATAATTGCTTCTTACATTTTACGATAATTCAATATTCTTAAATGTCTCTGGGTTAATTTGCTACCGCAAGATAATAAATCCAACTACTTCAATGTATCGTAGCTACGTACTCTTTGGAATAATTTAATAATGCGCCTAATTATGATGACTGTCTAGATTGCATGATAATCATTTTAGTTATGTGTTAGAAGAAGGACTGCTCGGTTTTGTTTTTTTTTTATCATCATTTGAGTTCAGTGAGATTGTATATATAAAAAACATAACAAATTATAAGTTAATTTGCTTAGATGTTATGGTATTCGCTTTGAGTTTTGGTTTATGTGATGACACAATTAAATTTGAAGATAAATGATTTCTAAAATCTCTATCAAGAAAAGGTTAAATTATGGTTTTTATAATTACCCTTTTTTAGATTCGTTATATAAAACTCATCACAATTATACAGCATTATTTTATTAACAAAATTGGTAAGCATTAATCACAACTTCACTTTATAATACTACATAATTCTTTACCCCAATCATATTTCGATTTCAATATTATTTACTTAGTATCATTTAATTTGGCATTACAGTTACTTTTTGTCCAACATCACATCAACTAATTTATACCGTTTAACATAACTGAAGTCTGAAATCCATTCATCTCCCGTAAATTCGTTACACTCGTACGAGTATTGACTTCAATTATCAGAAGACCGCATTTGGAATGACCCAGAGGCATTGCGAATTTCTTCCAAACACAATTTTGCGTGTTTTGTTGGTAAAATTTATCGTTACAAATTGCTTAAACCCTTTTCCACAGTTTGCTACTTTCCTTGGTAGCACTTCTTACTGTTTTGTCCTTTGGGACTCATATTATTGTTAGCCTTTTGTTGAGGAACTTGTAATCAATCATTTTCTTGACTTATTTTCTTATTGGATTTAATCTACAACCAAAAATTTGGGTTTCTAAGTGTGGTATCCCTTCAGCTTATTTCTCTGGTCAAATTACTGACTTAATACTTTTCTTGACCAAAATTTCAGCATATAAATGCGATTTAGTGACTACAAATCGAAAAATTATAAATGATATACGAAGCGGTATAAATTGATAAGAATAAAGGGCTGTTTACAGAAAAGTTTAGTATGTTATTGGAATACGTACGGCGGCAGTATGCTGACTTTTATGTTTACAAGCAGCTATTGTTTTGGCTCAAGTGATTATCGCAATTTTGGTAATGCTTTTTTTCAATATTTGTCTAATAATTTTCACTTCAAGAATCAATGTAAAACTTTTAATGAGAAGTCAAAAAATTAAGTTAATATCCCAAGGTGCTTTGATGATTTTGACCACCGACCTTCTAATAATTAACATATGTTTTATGCCGAAGTAAGTGACTATACTAAAATTATTATTTTCGTCAGAAATGAAAACAAAACTTAAAAGATATACAAATACCTTATGACAGAGAATCGAAATTAATGTAACAAGTTTTAAATTATCTTGACACGCTTTTGTTACGTGTATCTATTTACAGTAATATAATTCTCATAAACTTTACACATACTACTGTATATATACAAACTAATCTCAACTGAGTGATTGAGTTATTTTAATTCAATATTCTATTTTAATTAATTTGTGAGTTGATAATTTTATTTTATGCATTTCCTGAACCATTTTTACTAATACGTAGACTAATAATTGTATTAGTCCCGAGAATATAGAAAGTATTTGGACGTATGCAGATGTAATACAATTGTGAAGTTAATCTACGGATTGTAGATTTTTGAATACTACCCCTATTTTAATAACAAATTACCCGCACGGTTGTTAAATATTAAATCATTTTATTCGTGGCCTAATTCTGGTACGGCCATATCTACATTTTATGGGCACTGAATCAAGTCATCTGCAATCCTATCAAATAAACAACTACACCAAAACAGTTGTTTTGCAGTGTCATTTAAGTGAAGATATGTTTTCTGTAGTGAATAAATTTCAATTTTTAAAGAAATAACATAAAAAATTGATCAAATGTTTCCTTTCGTCATAATCACAATATATTAATTTGTGAGATTTACTTTATTATTGTGTTCTCTACAAGTGGAAGCTTTATCTGTTTAGCTCATAACCTCTAAAATTGTCCGCAATATTAGTGTGAGGAAACCTAAAATAAATTAAATGACCTTTTTTTATCGCATGGAAAGGTGAGCGGTAAAACGGTACTGCACTTATTGTCTTCTTTTTATTCCTAAATATTTTCTAATTGGTTGATGTGATAATAAGGAAGGAAATTTTAAGAAAATAAAAAGTAAAGAAGTACCATACATATCAGAAGCAAGCAAGCTTTTTTTTTTTTGAAAAACTGAGCCGTTTTGAAGGCGCTGTCATGTTCTGGGGATGTGTTGCATATTATGGTCTAAGCGACTTGATTCTTATCACCGTCTCGATGGACCAAGGTCAATATTTGATTCAGTTTTCTGAATCAGATTGATGTATGTGAAATGGATCTCAGATATAAAGAAAATAAATGGGTTATATATGAAGATATTTATTAAATAATTAACGTTGGCATAGAAATGAAAATGTATATTCATCGAAAGAAAGTGATGGTGCTTGGTAGGATTTCATGTACGTTTTTTGCTGGCTTTCTACTAAAATATACGACGATCAATTCTCTAGTATATTTACTGTTTTTAGAATTTATTAATGAAATATTATTAGAGAAATATTATTGGAGAAATAATAGGATAGTGTTATATATGACAGATATATGTTAGGGTGTCACTGTACTTATGTCATGGCGAAAACGAATATTCGTATATACGTATATATATATATATATATATATATATATATGTATGAGTTTTTGTATGTCACCATCAACATAATATATAGATCATAAAATATATGTTTCCTTTTATTCTGTATATCTCACCTAAACTAAATGTAGTTCATCGCATAAACCATTTTAATCCTTTAACGATATTTTTGTTGAATATTTTATTTCGATTTAATACAAAATCCGTCACATGAACAAAAAATATGTTTAAGAATTCAATTTTATCAATGCAAAGGATAACTAAAGAATGCCCATTAATATGCAACAACGTAGTTTAATTCAGTAGAGAAATGGCATATCCACACATTTAAAAAACTTAGCATTTATTTTGACAACCGAAATGATTTATTAACCGTAAGTAATTTGTGAATATAAAAAATAAAGAATGAGAGGTTGCCGACAGCAACTTAAATGAACCAAAAATTTAAACAAAATCCTTAAAAACCAAAAAAAAAATTTAATATGTATAAGTAACTAAAAATACACTTAATTATAACATACCACCCTCTCTCGGCTATTGGCTCTATGCCGAAAATAAGCAAGTGTTGATTCTTAGTGACTATATCCTTTTTTTTAGTGCTTTTTTATATTGGTAATCCTGTAACTCTATCACATCCCCTTGAGTATTTTTTTACATTCTTAACTCAAAAATTTATTTACAAAAACTACAAGCAAAACGAATTTTTATAAACTAAAATTTTAAATAATGTGTAAATGCTGTCAAGGATTGTATGGATGAAGGGGAAAGCAACTTATAAGATATTCACAAAAAAATCACTCAATGATTAACTGCGTGTATACTTATGTCCGGCCTGGTTTGTAACCCTTCTGACCACTGGACCGATGAAGATTTCCTTCGCTGTTATTTGTATAAAACTAATTTTCAATTGCGTTCGACTGACTTTGGATCATCTTTTTGGTCCAAGTGAATTTGATTAATCATCTTTGAAAGAGAGGGAATAATTTTATTTGAATTATTTTTAAAAGCATGCATATAGAATTTATATATATCATATTTATATATATCCGTATATTTTTGGATATCTTAAGCTTTTATGAGGATTTTAATCGTAGCCATATAAACAGGAAAGTAGATATATGTAACGCAGTAAAATATCAGTTAAATAATTTTTAAAAATATTAAATGGTATTTCAATACTGCCAAAAGATAGACATAGGTATTACAGTAATATCGGATGGTTTTCCAGCTGCATGAGAACTTGAAATGATACAAGACAGAAATATTGTTGGAATTAAATTTCTTTTTTTACCTATAATCTGGTAGATAAATTCATGACATTTATTTTTGGAATATGATTTCTGAAAGGCCGACTTTAAATGCTTATATATTTTAAATTAAATCAAAAATGATTTCTTTAAATTGCGATACTTTTTAAATAGCAATACATGGTGGAATACTATTGTCATTTTTTCTAACAAATCTGTTCAGAGAAAAATGATATAAAAATTGCAAATTGCATAAACCTGACTTAAAAGAGTAAGTAAGATATACCTTTAATTGATAAGTATATGAAACTATAAGTACAGAAATAACTAAAAATATACTTAGTATGTTACTTAGATTTCATAAAAAATCTGTTAGTATATTAATTAAGATATCTATTTGTAATTACTCCATTAAGTAAGTCACATGTCCAACGAACATTTATCTGTAAAAGGACATGAATCCAATTATAATTGTTTTGTTAAGAGAGATGTTAAGCACTCCACGATTTATGGAACACTTTATAAACAAAATTTGAATCCAGCAAAAAATAAAAAAAATAAACAAGCTTCACTCAAAGTCATAAGTAGACCCAAAAATCAAAAAAAAAATTGAAACGAATATTTCTTTAGTATAAAAAAATTACCAAATTTAAATATTGCATTTTGGCACGTAAATTAACTTTTAACCACATAATGATGTAATGATATTAACACTTTTTTCTGCAAACAATTTTGTTGTATTTCATTATTTCAATTCTTGTGCTATACACTCGTTTTTCAAAACCGCAGTTTTAAATAAATCTGCTTTACTTCACCGCAGTAATCATCTCTCCTTAATTGCATTTTCACTGCATATTTATACGAAATTCATGCGAAATTACAAAAACCAACTCGCAACCAAAAAGTCGGAAAAAATTAATAAAAAATGGGATTCTTCCCAGAGAAGTGTGAAACTCACAACACTTCATCTGAGTTCCTCCTCTTTTTTGGGTGTTTGCGTTTCTTCCTTTTTTGGTTCGCTTGGTCTTTGGTGAGCTTTTCGAAAAATTAACCAGAAGCTGCACAAATTCAATTTCCATAATGACAGGTTTGTTTATGGTTAAAATGTGGTAAAAAGCGCAGATTTGATTGCTGAAACCGAAATTTCCCAGTGATTCTGTTCTCATTTCAAAATTCCTTTTTGCGTTAATTTACAGTAAATATTTCACATTTTGTTTGCGTAAAAAAAACCAAATTGTTACTAATTAACATAATTAGTATTTGACCGAAAACCGCATCAACCACAACAAAAACAAACCATGGGAGCAAATAAATTTAATAACAATTTAATGACGATTTTTTTTTCTGATTTTGTTAACCATTAAAGGACTTAAGCCATCTAATAAAAAAAATGTTTTAATTTTATCTGTTTGCATAAATATTATTCTATTAGTATATTTTTCTTCACTCTCAAACTTTAACAATAAAAAAGAACTAATTAGTTCTATAAAAAAAAATTAGAAAAATAGGTGAAAAATTCTAAACACTCCAGCTGGCAATAAAGAAGATAACACACTTGGAAAAATCGTCTCTCCTTATTCGCAATTGCTTCATATAATACTAAAGAATTATGTAAAATCTTTGAAAATTGACCTAAATTTTGTCACTTCGCTTCAGTTGACTAAAACTAAAATATCAAAATATTTACTAAGTTATCTTAACTAATTAATACATAGATTTTACTAAACATGGAAATTGTCTAGCAAAATCTGCTATCATTTTATTTCTTCTGGAAAAGCTAACTAAATAGCT
Source organism: Teleopsis dalmanni (assembly GCF_002237135.1). Classification (NCBI taxonomy): domain Eukaryota; kingdom Metazoa; phylum Arthropoda; class Insecta; order Diptera; family Diopsidae; genus Teleopsis; species Teleopsis dalmanni. The sequence goes on along the minus strand of NC_051846.1, from coordinate 58,957,337 downwards.
AAAGTCACATGAAGGGCGTTAGAGGAAATAATAAAATATTTTTTACTTACTCAAAGAAGTACTTGTTCCCCGCAAGAAAGAAAGAACGTAGAATAAAAGAAAACATTATACAATAGAATAATTTCCCGATTAAAAACTTTTCCTTTTATTTTATTGCCACAACCGTTTTTAAGGCAATTGAAAATGTAATTAAATCAATACTTGTACAATTTTAGCGCGTAAAACAGAAAGCTGATCTATAGCCAGATAATCAGATCAGCACTACGTTATGGGTGTGCCACGTATAGCAAAGCTCCCGACTCTACTATCCAAAAGCTACAAGTTGCTCAAAGTCTGGCTCTCCGTAGTCGTCTCTTCAAAGTATCATGGTACATCCGTACGAATGACATGCTAAGAGACCTTAGAATCCGGTCAAAAAATACATAAGGGACAGAGCTCTGAAGCTATATGCGAAAGCCGACAGGATGACCTACTTAGCATTATCTAATCTCAGAGTAATCACTAACCGCACGGGGCGGTACGCAGACCTTAGATCAATCATTAAATAATCACGACGATTATGAGGAATACTCAAATTAGTGAGTGAGATAGGTGGGATGGGAATAAAAGTGCCCATATGCACTAACTCGGAAAAGACTCAACATAACATAACAAGTTTCTCTTTATACTTTCTTTTTTTACAAAAGGTTAGCACGTATTTTCAACCTACTTCACTCATTTCATGTGGCCCTAAAACAAAACTTACTGTACTAAAGATAAACCTTCAAAAACATCCTGCTAGGTTGAACGTCTGTCAATATATAAGATATTGGCAAATTGAACTTTACAATCTTTCTCAAAGAAGTTAAATTATTTCTGACGAAAAAAATATAGCTTTAGGTATTATCTTCAAAATAGAAAATGTATTTAATTTATATACTTTATATGTTCGTAAACAAAAATTCGATTTTGAATAGGAAAAATGATAATTGTGACGTAGCTATTTCAGATATTGCCAAACACAAATAATCAGTGTCTTTAGGAACAACTATTAGAGTAATTTTTTGGATAAAGATGTATTTTATTAATTGAGTTTTAGAACTTCAGAGTTTATATATCTAGATAAAAACATTGAATATGGATGTATTTAAAAAATTAGAAAGTCAGGCCTATAAATCAACTGGTTCTTCCGATTATAAACTTAAAGCAATAAATATCTACTAAAAAGAACTGGACTTATATATATTTATATGCCCAACAAGAATAGATTTATACAGCAAACACCGCAAATCTCCCATTTCATTTAAGTACTCTCATAAATTTGTTTACACAAACATTCACCTTCCAAACTATCATTCTTACACGTCTTTTTTTTCGACACTAAGGACCGATTCCACAGTCGTGGCTTAAGTCCTGACACTGATTCAAGTAATGAACTTTGCTGTCTAAACGTATATGTCAGTTTTGAGACTTAAGTTACATCTATGACATTGAAACTAAGTGGTACTTATAATCAAATTTGTTGTTGCTGTAATATATAATGCACAGGTGACAGTATTATTCTATGCAAACAAATCTAACTTCTAAAACTACATATTTTTATCGGAGCTGAATTATTGTATTAAAATTGAATTAAGTTAAGTTAAAATTTACATTTACCACAGATAAGCTACAGGATTGTCATCGATGAATCTTTGGGCTACCGTCAATACAGGACTTATACTATATTCGTCAGGTGTTTGACTAGTAATGTCTTCCCCTGTGCGAATCTAAATATTGTAGTGACTTATTTCTATTATCAACGCAGTAATTTACAAAAGCCTGTTATAAAATGTTCTTGTTATACCTATTCTCTCTTTGTTTTCCTTCATATATCATAGAATCTTCCCATGTAATTCATAAGAGAATAATTTATTAGTTCCTTAACGCAATCCTTTACGTTTCCCTTCTTTAAATGTATAAAACATAATTGAATTTCATAATGAATTGAGCATACAAAATACGACAAAACACTAAAAAAATTAAGTCCTTTATATTCAGAATTTTGTATTGATACTTAGTAAGGGAGCACGAATTGAAGAAAGTCCTTTAAAACTCATTTATCATAGCAATTGGAGACTGAGCGTAAACACTGCGATCCCTTTAATGCATAAAGCCAATGAATTTTGGTCAAAAATCAATTACGAAAAATTAAAAGGCGTCATGGATTTTTATGTTTCATTTAGTCATGCAGAAACGGTAGCCAAATATGATAAAATTTCAGATGAGAAGAAAAAAATGGTTGATAAGCAAACATATGAAGATACGCACAAAGGACACTTTAATTTAATTTCCACACATTGGCTAAATTTCACTCGTTCTTTCTTAAATTATACTCATATCCTCTTCCACTGAGTCTCCTTTCGGGAATACGACTTTACGTCCATTGATGATGTGTGGTTAGTAACGGCACCCCATGGCTTTTTTGAAATATAAAATTCTCCTTTTTTCGTTCATTTGACGAAATATTCAATGAAAAATTGATATCAAAAGAAAACTGTTCGCTGGCATTTCCATTGTCACAGGTAACGAACTCGTACGCTGGCTGATGGAAGCAATCTCTTAAAGTTGGATATGTAACTTCACAGTGGCTTGCGTTGACAAATGCGAACTCGTTCCTTTTGTTTTTTATTACTTATACTTATAAACATATATACAGTATACATACAGATTTACGAGTATCTTTTACTGAATATATTGTATGTAAGACATGCGATGTGTTGTTATTTTATATCTGCAGGCATCGTGGTTGCTTGGCATCAAGTATTTTTTTCGCTCTGTTGAGTTTTGTAGTATATTTGTTTTGTAATTTTTTATATTTTTTATTTTTTTATATTTTTTTTTTTATTTGTCCTGTCAAGGTATCAGGATTGCATTACAGCACAATGTACCTTTTGTATTGCATATCTTATATTTAACTATTTTCACTGGTTGCATGAGGATGTTGATTTCCGCTAAATTGACTCGATTTGTTATTTTATAGTTTATACAAAGGATATGCACATTTTGATTTACTCATGAAACCAAGTTTGTTGAACTTTTTATCTTCACTTCGATCTTAGAATGGGAAAATACATTAGAAAGTGTTTATGAAAACTCACATTTAGACAATTTTTATAAAGCAATAATTTTAATGAGTTTTGATATGAAAGATAAGTAATTTCAACTGATTGTTATAATATTATAAACTTGAAAGTAGATTTAAACGGAAATTCTCTACCACACGCAACTCAAATGGAATAATACAAATTTTGTGAAATAAATTTGACCATATTATCAGTAAAAAATTAATACCTTAAAATTAGGTTTAAAATTTATCTTAATCTGTTTAATTATTTATTACTAAAAATCCATATATTGACTTTAAGTAAGTGTAGTGAAATGGAATTTCTAACGTTAGTCATATCAAATAAATACAAAAAACTCTAGAGCATATATTCAACGGTAATTGAACCAATAGCTCTCAACAATAGTCCTTCCCTATAGAATTATGTTAGGGAAAATAATAGTCAAATAGAAATTTCTCATAAATATAAAAGTAATAAACCAATAATGGTTTAATAATGGCAGCATATTATATCGAACTAAATCTTTGAAACTATATAAATACTTCATCTTTTATAAGGACAACCACTTGTTATTAGAACTACCAAATTTTTTACTTTTTTATGAACCACTTAAAGTAGGCTTTTTAATAAATTTTCAACAAACGAAAAAAATGAATCTTGTATGTTTATAAAATTCTTTATTATAAAGGCCGAAATACAGAGATCATTACTGTTCCTTCAAAAACAATGTGGGATTATTACTTTAAAATTAGTCTTACAAGTTTTAAACAATTTTATATAATTCCATTAGTGTGCTTTGAATATTTAATTAATTACGTTACTTTAAACGAAGCCAATATACATTGCCAGCTAACAGCACTAAAAATGCGAAAATAATAACCGAAATAATTGTTTGACAAAAAAAATTTTATGTAAAAGCTAATACGTAAAAATTATCATTATGAAAAGATTTTCTTTTCAAATAAAATTCGCTTCAGTGGTAAGTGGTTATGACAGCTGTCAAAACTACTTCTGCAACAACACGTTTTTTTTTATTCAAATTATTTAAATTTGTTCCAAAATTATTGGAGGACTCTTAAAATACAAAAACAGATTTGTAGCTCATCAAATACCATTAACTGTATTTTTTGTTGTTGTGTTTTGGCTACAGACAATAGAAACAACTAATTACAAAAACAAATTTAAATTTCCATAAAATTTTTTTTATATTTCTTACATCTTCACCCACTCCTCCTAAAAAAACTCCAACCATTCTGCTAACCGAAGTAAAATTACAAAATCTATTTACAATTTGCAAAATTCGTTATTAGCAGTCACACCCATTTAGCTACACCAACCCCTCACCGGATTTGTTTATTTAATGTTAAATTAATTGTGGCATCGAATTTCGTATGCAAAATACTCGTAAGCTTACGTTGTGTCGTATTACGTTACGATATCCTTGTAATTGCCGTTGTGCCCTGCCTGTACTTGTACGTGTATTTTATATTTGCCTAAGATTATTCAACGGCAATTTGTTTACGTTGCTAATTGAAGCAGAACCCAAGCCATGGTCACGTCAGTGTCTCAAGTGTTGGTTGGCGCAAATACCATGTTGCCACTTACAGAATGTCGAATGTCACATGAAGCGAATGTTTGTGATTATGAACTGATTGCCTATCCTACTCCAAGCAATCATCCAACTACATCGTGTCGAACTGAGTTTTGTCAACGACAATTGAAAATTTTGTGAATTACTTAAATGCACAAAAGCTATCCATTATCTCTCTTTTCAAGGGCAGATATCTTCCTCTTCAACCGAGGCTAATGCTTTTATATTGTTTCAAATTTTTAAAATATACGTACAAGTAAGTGCTTACAAAATCTCGAGAACTTGTGCAAAATATTTATAAGATATGAGTACATTAAAAATATATTATTGTCAATCTGAAAAGTATTTTGCTGTGATATAAAATAAGATTGAACTTGACACATTACTTAAGTGTTTAATTACTTTTTTTTCATTGCCCTTCAAAAAATTAGCACATTTATGACGTATCAATTTATTTATGTTTTAATGAACTGATCTGAAAAAATGAAAATGAAGTTATACAAAATCATCGTTGTTCCCCGTAGAGACATCAGTTCTTGGGCAGGTTTGCACACAGGTCATTGCAAATGAGAAAGCCATGCTAGATTAAATCTCTCTCGCATTAAATAGCATTTCAAGGTTTTCCATAGGTTCAAAGTGAATTTCGATCTGTGATTTTTTTCCGCTTAGATGATAACATAATGTGCCAAATTGGATCTCTTTGGAACACGCCCTTATAACCTAACCTAACATATATAAAATCGTGGTACATAGTTATGTGTTGGCCATATAAATCTTACAATTATTTTAAAATTACTTCGGTTTTTTTCTATTTAATGAAACCTGAATGATTGTGTTCTCATACTCATAATGTATAAGAATTTTTAATTGATTTATATGTATTTATGGGATCCAAGTGTCATCCTTCTGATGATAGCATGATTTCACGCTCATTAAATTTTTGATCCTCGCTCGAGAATCAAACTACAGATTCCTATGCGAATATAGAAGAATATGTGGAACACATGTTGCCTTTTAATTTAAAATATAACTTTTCATGTGACCTGAAATAATCGAAATCACTAAATTTATTTTTCTTGCGATCTCACAACTATTTTTCGGCGACTTAAGATAAGAAGTTATTCGGCTTAACTTCTTATACTGACGAATTACAACGTATTATTTGGATAGAATAAAAATTTATTCATATTTGGCAGGACCCGAATTCGATTCCTGGTACTTGCAGTCTCCAAAAATAATTATTTACGAATAATTAAACACAAGAATTATTTCCAAGACCACTGATGATGGGTATTTGGCAATACTCGAAACATCTGTATGGTCAGCCAAAAATTCAATTAATTAAAATAATATAAAAAAATTAATCTTTTGTTGTTGTATTTCACTACTGTTCGAAAAACCCTCTTTAAAAAATTTATCTGAACTATTATTTTATTAACTTTATGATTCGAAATCATATATGCATTTAATAGAATAATATGTTATTTGAATGTAAAAAATCGAACTACATCTTGGTAAATCAGTGTGAAAGCCATTATTTAGCTACAGCAAGTAGAATAAGAGTATAATATCTTTAGCTTAATATCAACTAGTATTCAACAAAAGCGAACCTTTAAAATGACTATAAAAATACAAATCAATAAAAATTCGTGGTAATTTAAGAAAGTGCCAAATAAATTGCTTTAGAAAGAAATCTGCTTCTCTATGTATTTTCTTTAATTAATTAATTTTAATTTTAAATTCAAGATATTACAGACTTTTTATCTTCATACTCATTTTCATTGACTAAATATCCATATTAGTTTTGAGAATATGATTATTTAAAGCGCATTAATATTACTTCAAAAAATTATTATAATTTTGGGGTTCATTCAATAGAAACTACTCCTTTATTATTTAATAACTTATCGAATGGAAGAAGTCATTAAAAAGTGTTCTTAGTATAAATTTATCGTGTATAATACGCATTCCAGTTGGCGACTGAATGGTGTACTGTCATTTTAGGTAATATTATTACATTTAATAAAAAATCAAAGTTTTGAAACTTTGAGAAGTTGACCTCGCACCACGGAGGCTTGACTGATGTCTCCAATCACGGTTGCCACTTTTGGTACTTTAGTACCAAAATTGGTACTTTTTTTTTTTTTTTTTCGTTTGGTACTCATGTTCAAAAACTGGTACATTTTTGACGACCCAACTTTATTGTGGATATTTCCAATTAATTTTTTTTATAAATGCAACTTTGCTCTATTTTATATTTTGTTCATTTATAACACTATGAAAAACACAGAACGAGAAAACAAAAAGGTCCAAAAAAATTTTGGACCTTTTTTTACAGAAATGGTACCTTTTTAAACCAATTTTGGTACAGAAAAAAATTTTCAAGTGGCAACCGTGCATACAATAGCTGCAGATGAGTCATAATTATTTTCTGCTACAATTGTATTCAATAATTCAAAACACATAATTAATTAATTAATTAATTAATTAATTTATTTATTTATTTTCCCCCAATATACACATAGAGTTTAGCTTCAAACATACATATAGAACTATTTAATAGCTAGTACCCACTAAATTTTAAACGGAAATCCAAATATGACATTAGATTATTATGATGAAAGTTATATTAAAACGAATGTTCAACCCAAGCAACGTTACAAGAGAAATTATATTTAAAATTAAAACTTAACATAATGAGAATTATAAGGTTTAGTATTAATTATTTCTGATAGTTGATTAGTAAGTATCGGTCTATGTGTCTATCTGCACTTTAAATAACAAATTTCATAAGGTTAAAATAATTAAAATGAAGGTTAAATAATGGAATATATCAGTACTTATATGATTCATTTAAATGGGACGTGCTATTACATCAACTACCTGTACTTCCGACCGCTGCTAAAAATGCATTATATTCAAAATTAAACTTTATGAAAACTCTCTAAAAATTATTGACAAAAATAAAATAATCTCATTTCTAAAAATCTAATCAACTCACTCAAATAATATAGAAGGTATTTTTACTATGTAGCTGTGACAATATCTAAAACCGATAATTTGTTATTTAATATTAAGTATTTCAGTCTCGTTTCAAGACGAACATACTATAGACCTAGAAACCGTTAATATTTATTAATTTTACAAAAATGGCTAAATGCTTCCATGTTAAAAAATAGTTAGTGTGAGTAATTTTTTTTTGTTTCTGATAATTCATATAATTATGGCGCACTCTAGCGTACAAATATTCAACTATTTAATAGATTTTAATGCAAAAAACAAAACAGTTTACACCATTTAAGGAGCATAAAAGTATTTTGCAATCGCAAATTACCCTAAGTAGTGCATATTAGTCAGCGCATTAGTCATATGTCACAGTTTGCAAAAGGAAACTTACTTGAAAACTACGTAATTATCCCTAATAAATTATTACGACAACCTACCAGCATACAATCGGCACTCACTCAACTATTTTTCTAGGAATATTTATTCAAATTTTAACGGTTGACATTACTGCAATTTTCTCATAGACCAAAACTATTTCTAGTAGAAAAGCGTTTCAATTGTATAAGGGCTAGACACGCCACCTCCTCAATTAAAAACGTTCATAAAATAGTTAAAATAATTTAATTTCTACCAATTTTTTATACATTTAATTATGATACCTCAACCGTGTCTAAACGATGGATTAAAAAAAGTCTCACTATAACTTTATAAATTAAGGTTTAATAATTTTGCAAACGGTTTTCCTATAACTGTCACATAAATATTTTCCCTCAATTTAATTTACCATATATATTTTAACATACCATATATATAAATACATAATTATTTTTGTATTTATATAATTCCTTAAGGGCTCGTAATTTGTTCTCCCATATATATCGGAATATCTTGCTGTAAGAGTTTAAGTATAATATAATCATCTGTGGATATTTCCACGTAGAACGTATTTTCTACAAAATTTTTCTATTAAAGTAATCAATGACAGATCATATCAGACTGTATTAGTTGAAGAAGTTATTTTGAGAAGCAAGACTGTTTATAAATCTCCTTTACGAGTCCAATTGTGTAAAATCAGTAACAGAAAGACTACCAAGCAATCTAAAGTTAGGAAGGAACTTACTTTCTATTAACCACTTTCAGTAAGAGTATTTATTAAAAAAATCAATGACATATAACAGACTGAATTAGCTGAAGAAGTTATTGTTTTGAGAAGCAAGATTGATTATAAATCTTCTTTATGAGTCCAATTTTCTGAAATCAGTACGAGAAAGTCTAGCACTTTACAAGTGGACTCTTAACTTCATACTTCTCAAGCATTGTGATTAAAAATTTTTTATTAACTAAAATGGAATCCTTATGTTTTAAATCAAATTTATATCTAATTTTATAAGCATGCATATTGTAACGAACCTTTCTGGCCGGGGTTTTGCTCGCCGGATTCCAGGTCCAGTCCTACAATAAATTTATTTGATAGGAACAGTGGAATACGGTGGATGGTGACGTTGGTACGGTGATATGGTTTGAAGAAATGTGAATTTCTTCTTTATACAATGGATTTGGCGTAGAAATGTTAATCTCAGCGCCCCTGACAAAAGGTTTGAAGAAATGTGAATTTCTTCTTTATACAATGGATTTGGCGTAGAAATGTTAATTTCAGCGCCCCTGACAAAAGGTTTGAAGAAATGTGAATTTCTTCTCTATACAATGGATTTTGGCGTAGAAATGTTAATTTCGACGCCCCTGACAAAAGGTTTGAAGAAATGTGAATTTCTTCTCTATACAATGGATTTGGCGTAGAAATGTTAATTTCGACGCCCCTGACAAAAGGTTTGAAGAAATGTGAATTTCTTCTTCATACAATGGATTTGGTATGGGTGCTAATACTCATGTGGTATTATCACCTTACCGCGTAATTTACTAACGAAAATTTGATTTCGTTATGAACAATAGAGTAATAGAAATTTATATTTCTATTACTATTAACGAAATGTTAATTTCGTTATTAATTATGATTTTTAATAGAAATGTGTATTTCTATTAAAAATAAAAAAAAATAAAACAAAATAGAAATCGAGATGTAAATTTCGATTCTTGGTGTTTCAGCACATGTAATATAGAGCGACCTGTTCTTAGCTCGCTGTCTTGCTGAATGCCCGTCTACTGCGTTTGCTTCGCCTTTTATACTTGTGATGTGCGAAGCAAGCAGTATCTTTGTTCTTGTGATTTCAACGGTTCGTTGTTTACAAGTTTCTTTCTATTGTTGTTTGTTTTCTTGTTGTTTATTTTGTTTTTATTATATTTGTGTTGTTTGGTATTATTTGTGTAGTAAAATTTAGTTAGTGTAAATTTTATGTTACACTTCCCCGGTTTTTCCATCGAATTGAAGGACTCTGATTATCTCGTAGAATGATTCCTTGTCCGTTTCCTTGGATTTTTGAAAATTTTAAAGAACTTGTCTTGGACTATGATGTTATGATTGTCATCTTTTTGTTCAAGTATACCTAAACGTCTTACTTGTTGCTGGCGATTTTGACTACTATTTGGAATCTCAGTCTCGACGAAACATTGTCTTACTAGCGTTGGTGACTTGGTTCCTTTTGCCTTCGGTTGATCTACGTTAAAGTTCTCCTGAGGTGGCAGTTGTTCCTGTTGACTAACGCGATTAGTTGAAACTTGTGCTCGACATTCTTGGCTTGGAATTTGTAACTGTCTGTCAGGTTCTGAGTTTTGCTGTCGTTGTATTTCTTGACTTTGTGCTAGAAACTCCCTTGTAGATCGTTGGCGGTGTATCTCTTGGACTTGAGTTTGCAACTGTTTGTTAAGTTGTGTATCCTGACTTTGTAATTCTGTGTTAGGTTCCGTGTTCTGTTGACCTGGTGTTTCTTGACTTGGTAATTCTGTGTTAGACTCCGTGTTTTGTCGATGTATTTCTTGACTTGGTAATTTGGTGCTAGATTCTGTGTTTTGCTGACGGTGTATTTCTTGACTCGGTAATTCTGTGTAAGACTCTGTGTTTTGCTGACGGGGTATTTCTGGACTCGGTAATTCTGTGTTAGACTCTGTGTTTTGCTGGCGGTGTATTTCTTGACTCGGTAATTCTGTGTTAGACTCTGTGTTTTGCTGGCGCTGCACTTCTTCTGGTATTACTCGGGCTGGATGAAATACTTCTGGATTTTCTTTAATCGACATTAGGCGTTGCAATCCTTGTTGTGGAGGTGTGAGACATTTACATGGCGTTTGTGAAATTTCTTGTAGTGGTTTTGGATGCTGTTCTAGATAATTTCGATCCTGCATGCTAAGTTTTTTTGTACGTAGGTTGGACTGATTCTGTAATGGGATCACTTGTGGATACTCGACTACTGTGAGCCTGATGAACGCTTCTTCTTGACTATCGCTTCGACATGTTTTAACCTGCTCTGTGCCAAGTGCTTCGAATTCATCGGTTAATGAAATTAGCTCTTCTAAAGTCTCGAAATCTTGACGTTTGATATACTTTTGGAAGTCAGTGCCCATGTTGTGATATATTCGTTCTAGTTGCGAACTTTGATCCATGCCAGCATGTCGCATCAGATCTTTAATGGCAATTAAATAATCCTTAAAGCTTTCTAGTGGCCTTTGACGTCGGGATCCTATTTGATCTGCTAATTTTTCAAAGTATCTAGGTGGCAAAAAGAAAGTTAGGAAGTCGACCTTGAAACTTGTCCAGAGCTGCCAATGCTTATTGTTGTAGCGGTACCACATTAGTGCCTTATCTTCAAGCAATATAGGCATCATCTTGGGAACTAGATTTATGTCGATGCCATAGATGTCTGCAAGTTCTTCAATGTTTTCAATAAAGCCCAACGGGTCCTTACTACCATTAAATTTAACACACCATTTCTCGACTTGTTCAACTGTCTGGAGATAAGAATACTGTCCCATGGTAAAAGATAAACGACGATGTTAACTGGTATCTGTACCAAGGTTCCTGCTTGTCCTGTCACTTCCTTGATTCCTGATGGTACCACCGTTGGTTTGTCTTCCATACTCAACTGAAGATGTTGGTCAGTTTTGTTCCCACGGTCCCTGCTCGGGCGCCAATTGTAACGAACCTTTCTGGCCGGGGTTTTACTCGCCGGATTCAAGGTTCAGTCCTACAATAAATTTATTTGATAGGAACAGTGGAATACGGTGGATGGTGACGTTGGTACGGTGATATGGTTTGAAGAAATGTGAGTTTCTTCTCTATACAATGGATTTGACGTAGAAATGTTAATTTCGACGCCCCTGACAAAAGGTTTGAAGAAATGTGAATTTCTTCTTTATACACTGGATTTGGCGTAGAAATGTTAATTTCAGCGCCCCTGACAAAAGGTTTGAAGAAATGTGAATTTCTTCTCTATACAATGGATTTTGGCGTAGAAATGTTAATTTCGACGCCCCTGACAAAAGGTTTGAAGAAATGTGAATTTCTTCTTCATACAATGGATTTGGCGTAGAAATGTTAATTTCGACGCCCCTGACAAAAGGTTTGAAGAAATGTGAATTTCTTCTTCATACAATGGATTTGGTATGGGTGCTAATACTCATGTGGTATTATCACCTTACCGCGTAATTTACTAACGAAAATTTGATTTCGTTATGAACAATAGAGTAATAGAAATTTATATTTCTATTACTATTAACGAAATGTTAATTTCGTTATTAATTATGATTTTTAATAGAAATGTGTATTTCTATTAAAAATAAAAAAAATAAAACAAAATAGAAATCGAGATGTAAATTTCGATTCTTGGTGTTTCAGCACATGTAATATAGAGCGACCTGTTCTTAGCTCGCTGTCTTGCTGAATGCCCGTCTACTGCGTTTGCTTCGCCTTTTATACTTGTGATGTGCGAAGCAAGCAGTATCTTTGTTCTTGTGATTTCAACGGTTCGTTGTTTACAAGTTTCTTTCTATTGTTGTTTGTTTTCTTGTTGTTTATTTTGTTTTTATTATATTTGTGTTGTTTGGTATTATTTGTGTAGTAAAATTTAGTTAGTGTAAATTTTATGTTACAATATATCATTTACTATTATTTACTAATTGAGTCTAGTTCATTATAAAGCAGTTCGTTTTTATTGAAAATACTACACACTTATCATAGTATTATTTCATTCCGCAGTAAACATCTTCAAAACATCACATCAAACGTCTTCTTCCGTTGATTAAAACCATTATTCACTCTTGTTAAATCACAACTGTTTCGCATAAGACCACTAATCCGTGAGTCCATATAATCATAAGGAAACCGATAATCTCCCTATTAAACTTAAAAAATTTTGAGTTATACCATATGCCCAAAAAATATCTGTTGCAGAATGTTATAAGACTATTAGATTATAATATATAATATAATATATACTCATTTATGTCAAACGACAGGATCATCAGATAACTCTATTTTTAATAACAAGATTTGCGATAATTTTACGCTGACATTTTTGAACCATTTTTTGTTTTGTTTAAAAAAAAAACAGAAATTGCATACTGGACCTAGTAATCAATATGTTGTTTTAAACATAAATATGTTTTGTGTTCACTCTTCTTCTTAATTTGTTTAAAATAATATGCGCAAATTTCACTTTTTAGGGACCGGATAACTGTTCACATCAAAGGTTAAGTTTAATTTTAAAAATCACTCATGACAATGAGCATTTCTCATCCCATTTTCTTGAATATTAACCTAGAACCTCGGCATAGTGCGAAAGCCTACATCAACCAGCTGCGTACACCTGGTTGATGTTGCGTGAAATGCAAGATTTTGCGATTACCGTTAGATTGTTTTTTCGCCGATTTTGCTTATATTGTCTAAGCAATTAGTATTGCACTGTTAACCTGAGTTTTTGCATCGCATTTCGGAGAATTACAGCATGGAGTGTAAAGACAAAGAAGTTTTTGTTGAGAAATGAAAAATAATCGTAAAACTATTTTTAAATGGAAAATCTTATAGAGATATTGCTGCGTTTGTTGGAAGAGTCCACTCCTCCATCCAAATAGTAATTAATAACTACATTGCCATTTTACCAAAGGCTCGATTTAGCCACCCGCCTTTTTAAGGGAGCGCGAGCAGAAGACGATTATTAAGTCTACTCAGTGTAATCCCAGGATGACAGCCCATACAGTACAGATTCAAATCCAGAAGAGTTTTTTCGAAACAGTTTCCGCGGATTCGGTACGTTGTGTCATAAAAAAAGCCGACTACAATAGTAGAGTCACCCGTAAAAAACCAATTATTTCAGAACTCAATAGACAAAAGCGCTTAGGTTCAAAACCCCTAGACTTCTGGAATCAAGTTATATTTCCCAACGATAATTAATTCTGCATGTTTGGCATCAAGGACAAAGTTTTGGTATGGAAGGAAAGCGGAGAAGCATTCAAAAATGGAAATTTAGTCAGCACAGTTATACATGGAGGAAACGGCACAATGATATGAGGGAATATGACAGCAGGCGGCGTAAGAAACTTCACATTTATCGAAACAACAATGAATCAGAAAATATATATCAATATTTTAAACAATTTAAAAGAAAGTGCTAAGAAATTGGGGATTGAACGAGAATTTCGGTTCCAACAAGACAACGACCCAAAGCATACGACACAGAATACAAAGCTTTCGCTGCTTTATTATGTTGATAATCAGCTGTGAACACCTCCTCAGAGTCCTGATATCAACCCTATAGGGCATTAGTGGGATCTCTTCGAGCGAAAAATCCGAACATACATAATAACATCGAATAAAATGCTCAAGGATGTGATTGTGGAGGAATGCGGCAAAATTACTGTTGATGAAACAAAAAAACTTGTGGATTCCATGCCAAAACGCCTTGCGGAAGTGACTGTCTGTATAATATGTCTCTTTTTAAAAATTGCATAGAAATAAAATTTCCATCATATTATATGTAAGTAATAATAGTAATATTTATATAGGAGTTGTTCCAATTGAAGGAAGGTATACTATTTTGTTTCAGTACCGTACACAATCTCTCGAGAAGGTCCGAAGAGATAAAGAACCTAGTCCTCTTAATTTATTTAATTGCTTTAGTTAACTACTGCTGTGTATTGTGCAAGAGAATAATAGAAGACACTATGAAGTTAATAAATTCATTAATCAATGCTAATTTTTCCCGACTTCAAATTATTTAAATTCATTTTAAATTATGAAAAGTTATTATAAATTATTATAAGTTATTATAAATTATTATAAGTTATTATAAATTATTATAAAATCTTATAAATGATTATAAATCATTAAAAATTATTATAAATTCTTATAAATTATTTTAAATTATCATATTTTCTTATAAATTATTATAAACTATTATAATATATTATAATTTATATTATTTTATATTATTATAAATGATTGTATTTATTGGAAATATTCTTCTTAATTATTCCTAAAATGGAATCTTATATATCTGTTTGCACTGTTCCACTTTTTTATATAGTATTATACACAAAGTTTAAGAAAAAAAGTAGAAATACTTTAAATAGACTAGATTGTTAAAGTAAAATATTTAAATTATTCGTTAAGTACTTATAATAATTATTAAAGTATTGAATATTACTTTTCCAAAGAAAAACCTTAATTACGTTTAAGTCCAAACAGAAACTTGGACTAATTATTTTGTGTTTGTATATGTGAAACCATGCAAGTAATAAAGTTATGACTCTAGTTACACTACGTCTTTGTCATAAGACACCGTGTTATTGTGTTATTTAATTATCGACTTTGCGTTAGTCATCATTAAAACACTTTAACTCATAAAAACAAACCCATGCGATTATGCCAGAACAATATTTCCAATATCACCACTTAACGCGGAAATCCCCATTCCTTGAAGTATACCGACAAAAACCATGGTTACCTCAATAATAGTGCCCACATATCGCAAACTAAATATTCTTACCGCTTTCGTCGCTGTTGCTGTTGTTTTGTTTTTGTTTTTGTTTTTGCTACTCGTAACTCGTATCTGTTATTGTTGTCATTTATGTATTTACAATATTTCACCCAGAAGCAGCAACAGTGGCGGCAACAAGAAGAGTATCAATGTACAAACTGTACATGGGCAATACATTCAACACCCTTCACGGCTGAACTAACTAATCAACCCCTATTGACGGTTTGTCGGCCGAAAATGAAAACAAATTTTAACCACATTTGAGTACAGTCAGTCGAGTCAGTGGCTTTTTCTGTCCGACATATCCTTATAAATTTGCTGAGGACAGTGTTTGTCATATTTGCATTGACAGTGATGAGTGCTAAGGACTGCGTTATAGGTACGCGAACGATATTGATGATGGCTTAGTAAGTGAATGACTGACGGAATATGCAACTTTTTGGCTGACCATCTGTCATGGTGTGGCAGCATATTTAGTGCGAGTACCGAGTACATAAGTTGTACTTTTCCACACGTAAAAATTTAACGCGAGCAACTGTACCAACCGCATAAGGAAATCCATAGCTGAACGGAGATACTTGTATCGTTGAATAAGTGGCAAGGGAGAAGCATAACGAGTCATCACGAGAAGTAAGCATGTAAGTGGAAGCATACATAGACTTCCCGTAAACTTAAAATACAAGTGTTTCGTTTGTTTGATGAGGGCAGACAAATGTTCCTAGGGGATAATAATATTTTCAGTAGCGGAACACGTGCAATATTGGTTCATCTGTTTTTTTTTTTTTTGATGCAAAAGCATTTTTCTACGACACTTTGACAATGTCCTCGTTTTAAATATTTAAGCTTTCCAGTTCGATTGTTAAGCATCGGTATGTGACGGCTTAAAAGAATTGATGCTTCTTAATACAGCAGTTTTTTGTACCATTTATCTGCAGTCTGATTTCAATAGCAAAAAATTTGTGTAATGCTATTTTGCATACATATCCGTTTTGTCACTACGAATACGTTATTGTTGAGGACTGCAAAAAATTCTATAAATCCTTTGAAAACCGTTGAATCACTTAAAGGGTGTTTAAATTTGCAGGAAATAAAACTTTCCGCATTACTTGAATTGAATGAACGGAAACGTAATGAGGCAGTAAATTTGTATTTACCTCCAAATGAATCCTTTTGGACTAGAGCGGTCATAGCGGGTATCGGAATATTTCCGATAAGAAAATTCATAATTTTTGTTATTAATATTTCACATATTGTGTATATTTTGCATAAGCGAAATAAGTTCTTAAGAATATTGGTTAGGGTTTCTAAGGATGTTATGTTCTTAATAATCACGTGCTTCGTATGCAATTATTGTAATACATTATAAGGAACACTGTAATGTCTATCCATAAAAGTGAATAAAAATTTTATGGAAATCGAATTAAAAATAAGCATTTAATATTCGTGTCATCACTTAAATTAACTTAAATTATGGAAAATATTGTAACAAAATTGAAAATGCTCTCACAAGATTATTCAAGTTTTCTTCTCTGTATAAACAAATCAGGATAGTTACATCAGAATCTCAAAAATTTCCTTTGCTGTACCAGTTTTGCACTCTGAGACTTTAAAAAAAATAAATTAAAACCCATTGCCTTCTGAAAAATGACAAATGATGGGATATTCCGATTAATATGAACATGAAAATGAATATGAAATATTCCTCTTTTTAAAACTTACAACACATCAGACATACAGTATTTGTCAAAATCATTTTTCAGTTACTCAGTTACTCCTATATAGTTTAGACGACTACAAAGTATTTTTCTCTTATATTAGTAAGTTTTTTAAATGTAGTTCGCATTATGAAGCTAATACCATCTTCAGTTAAGTGAAAATTTTAACAGTATCGTGGACAATTTGGTTCTTCGCTTAAGGATCTTGTTCTTTAATGAAATTTGTTCCTAAATTAGTTGTTGTATTTTTTTGGTGGTTCATAATTAAAAAAGATTGCAGAAATCAATGAATATCCTGGCTATATGAAATATACAGTGCTTATAGTATTAATGGGGGAGCGACCTAAAATCAGAGCATCTCAGTTTATGTACTAATCGATAAAAATATTGCATATGAATAAAATGACTTACTATATTATATGTAGCCCATGTAAGATAACAACATAAAAGTCCACTGCGGTACTATAACAGCACTTGAAAAGTATATAGGTAAGAATTAACATAGTTATAATATAATAATAATATGATAATATTAATTTAAAATCTATTTCCCAGAATACTAATTAAAATAAAACTTGCAATTGTTTAGAATTGTTTGTTCTTGAAATATTTGACACGAGTGAAGTTTGGGTCATGTGAAATGCGCTTACCGATAGGAGGTAACCTCTAACCGTCCCCTACTTTTTATGGTACTGTAGTCGATTTAAAAAATTACATTCGAAATAGATTTATATATATAAATTTATTCACTGGATACAATACATTTGAACTAAATCGGAGATGTTAAGGTCAGTAGGATGTCTGATTTATAAAAGATTGACCCATATACAATGCATTCACTGGATTTTTGATGAAGGCACTAATTTAAATATTTATACAAATATTTTTTTTTGGTAAATAATATTTTAATTGTTTAAATTTTAAACATCTTAAGACAATAAAGCAAACTCTACGTCTCATTTTCGCTTTCCAAACAATCGTATAGCTTTAAAAATAGAACAAAGTTCATTTAATCTTTCAGTCTAAGTATGTCCAAAATATATTTTATGCCACTTTAAAACAAAATAAATTCATATACATTTTTATGTTATGTAAGTAATAATAATTTTATATATATGGAAAAAGACTTACCGAACATATGAAAATCAATAGATTGCAATAGATCCTTTTGGCTGATATTAAGTTAAAAAAATTAATAAAAAATATCATTTTTTCTAAAAACTTTTCCCGAAGAGTTACAAAGCTTAATACTTTATTACGTTTTATTGTATTTTATAGCACATATTGGAATATTTATAATTAATTTATGATTCAAATAAAAAATAATGACAATATTTAAATAATTCAACTTAACACCATAATTTTGACTTAAAATATGTATTAAAAATATTTTGTTTTTTTTAATAATTTAATAATAAATTAATAAATTATTTTATTAAATATTAAAAAATAAAAATATTTAAATAATTTTGACAAATTTCTTTATACATTTTTAATGCCTTTTTACACAAATTTGTGTTGGCAGCATTATTCCATGAAAATAATTTTATTAAGATTAAATCAAATTTTTATAATAATTTTATTTATAGTGAAGTGAAATTTAAAGCAATATAAATATTTTTTTGTGAATACACCTAAATTTGAACAATCAGATTCTTTAATAAAACATTTAAAAAAACTGTCTGATATTCACGAAATATTTGGTTCAGCTTAAACTAAATAAAAACAATGTCCCGTTAACAGAAAATTTTTTTTCAGCAAGCAAAGAAATCAAGCCCGTCACTGTTAATTGCAATAATAAAGCAAGATTTGCATTAACGGCTTATGTACTTCTTTCAATAAAATGTGAATTCTTTCAATAAAAGTATAAAATTTATTATCTTTCGTTAAAAGCATTAATGTATTATATATAATTAATATATTGAAATAAATATTATAATTGTTAATAATTATTACAAGCCCTTATTAAACACTAAACACAGTAAAAAATTTTAAACATTTTAACACTGAACACAAAACACAAAACACTGAGGTGAACTTAGCCCGAGCAACACCCCACGGTGGAGTAATGGCAACTGACAAAGCCGATTATTAATAATTAATATGATCTTTGCGATTAAATGCTTCAATTAGCATTGATTTAAGTGTGGTGAAAAAACAAAACATAAAACCGGCACTGTTACTTTAAATTTCTTTAACATACTTTCAAAATGTTAAATTAATGTTGTGATTTAAATGTACTTGTGACGAAAGCATTTGTATTAATCACAAAATTGATAAATGTTAACTGCATATTACAGTGATTGAATTGCTTTGCCATTGATACGAACGTGTTGAATTATCGATCTTAATAGCTTCGTCTAGAAATGCTTTTAATTTTGTTCTTAATGTATGTTATTGTTAAATTTTATTAAAATTTAGTGTTTTAAATCAAATTAATTTTATATATATATTATTATTTATTTTATATATATATTTTAAAAGACTAGTAATATAACTGATGTTTATAATATCGGAATTTATGAAAAGAGTGAATCAATAAATATAAACAACGTGAAGAACGGGACTTCGACTGCAGTTGGGGTAAGTCAGTTATTATTTTCTTCAGTGTTCTATACAAAAAATTTTATTTTATTCAAATTGTTTTGCAAATTATTTCGTACATACATACATGTGTGAGGGTTTTCTTTAAATCATATTATTAAAAAAGTAGTGTTTTATATAGTTTTAGTATATTATATAAAATAAATTTTAAAAATTATTAATATACATTATTAAGTAACTATTTTATTAATTAAATGCGTTCATATGTTAAATGAAATATAGGTAAATATATAAGAAAACAACATTTTTAACTGCTGTGTTAGTTTATTGTCTAATATCTATATACAATACTATAGATATTTATATATAATCCTCATTTGCTCAGAATTTTTTGATATATGTTTAAAATATTTATGTTCATTTATAACTTCATTATATTTATAATTAAATTACTTAAAAACTATAAAAATTTCTTGATTAAATAAAATTTATAGTTGCATGAACTTTCTTCTAAATTAATAATTGCGGTAAGAGATTAATGGAAAAATATACTTCTTTGTTCCAACTACATATTGACAAAACTAAAATGATTTTATTCAAACCATAAAACATTGGTAATCTTGTTACTCAAGCGTAATTTATTGAAGGCAAATGTAATTCCATTTTAATTTAAAATAAAATTCCATTAAAATTAATTTAAAATTCCATAAAATTCCAACTGCTACTTTTAAAAATTAAAAAATATTTTTTATTTTTATTAAAGTAAACATAATAAGCGCTAAAAACAATTTATTCTTATGTTGACGAAATTTTTTAATGAATAATACATATCAAGCTACTCTAAAACCGAAGCTTGTAGCATACGTCTTAATACAATAATTTGACAAGATTTAAGTTTTCTAATAGTGAATAAGATAGCTTAGGTCTAGCTACTTGATTATAAAGCACAGTTTTAATTTTCAAAATTTTTGTAATGCATTGTAACCAACAATAAAAAATATACGTATATTCTTGATCAGGTCGATGAGTTGAGTTTATAAAGTTGTACGTATACTTTTTGAATCTCGCATACCTTGAGTGGACTTTGAGTGCATCTAGAGCGGACCTTCAGTATACCTGGAATGGATCGAAACACTCCATCCTATTGGAAACGATCTTTTTCTGATTTTAATAAAGACAATCAATTAAAATTTATTACAGAATGTAATTATGTTCACATAAGAAATATATACAAAATTTTATTCATATCGGTTCAGATTTGGATAAAACTGCCATATTAACTGTCACTTCAAACACATGTTGTTATTAGAAACACATTTGTATTTTTTAATATATGTACATTCAAGTTGATATCTGAACATTATTTATGGAATTTAACCCACATTTTAAAAAATGAGTATAATCTAATTAGATTAAAATATAGTTTGCATAGAAACTTTTGTCCGTCAGAAAAGCATTTCTTATTTTTTAATGTATTAAGTTTTTATTTAGAATCAAGGTATTTGATATAGAAGAAAATAAATAGTGGAAAAATTAATTCTGATCAATGCAGATTTGGATATAGTTCTTCTATGAATTGGTACTTTAAATTCATCTTAATCAATAAAAATATTTTTCAGACTTTAATGTTTTTACCCAAATTTATTTAGACCCAGACCAATATTATAACATATCTATTATTGAACCTGTTATCAGTAAATAGTATATACAGGTATTGTACACTTTTGTATTCCTGTTTTGATTTGACATAATAAGAAATGGATATCTTCAGTTCAAATCAAAACGAAGATATTTTAGAGACTTTTTCACATATTCTGAGGGAATGATATCTAAACATCGACAAAAGTTTTTATTATTTTTTCAAAATTTTTCACAACAATTCAACAAAATGTTGCATTTCTGTCTTTCAAACTTACTCAAAACTCATTCAAGTAATTCTATTTAATTACTTCATTTAAATAACTTTCCCTTAAATATATTACCATTTGTTCCCCTTCTTAGAGGTAAGATTACTCTCAAAATTCAAAGAACTTTGACCAAATTGCCCTTAATTCACTTGGGCATATGACTCCTAGGTATTAGTCCGCATTTCGTAATACAGTGCAACTCTAAGCATGTGAAAAGCTTTATCATTAGTTCTGCATCTACCCGAATATTCCATAGATATTTACTTTGCATGTTGATTTTTAACAAAAGCTCTGATAGTACCAATCGAAAGGCTTATTATGCTATGCTATTTAAGGAAACAAAGACTTGCATATGAGCTCAGCACGTAAATGGCAAATAATTGCATGGTACAATTGTTTTGGATGCATTGTAAGGAATGCAATAACAGCACTCGAAATGGACAAATCAAAAGCAATACAAAAAACAACAACAACAACAACTACTACAGTATGAGCAATAACTTCAATGCATCAACACTTCAATGAGTGGTGGTCAATGACATGTCCATCAAACGCATATCGACAACAATTGTGCCATAACTGAAGAGTGAAGAAGGAAGCATCGCGTACATTGAAGCACTTTTTGATGAAGCGCTGAGCAATTATTTCCATTTGATTGAGCAAAGAAGTGCGCACACATTACCAACAGCTAAGCAACCTAAACAACCACTTCCAAGGGACGAGCAAGTAGAAGAATAAAACACTTTAGTAGCCACTACTACTGAAATCATCCGTCTTCTCTTTGGGGTTTGTTTTTATGTTTAATTTCATTTCGAAATGCTTCGCTGCACTTTGCAGTTATACGATCAAACCAAAAACAGCACTGAACAAACAAACAGACAGACATTAATCCACAAGTTGCACTTGAAACGCAATTCTTTAAACTAAATCCTCAACTCAAAAATAAAAAAAAAATTTATTTTAGAAGCGATGCACTCAAAAATATTCAAACTGACTCACTGCTCGGTTCATATGCGTTGATATGCGACAAAGGTAGTAGGGGGCGCAAATGTCATTTAATAGGAAACCCTAAAAGTGCATTTCATTTGTCGTAAGTAAGTGTTTTTGTGTCATAGCATCAGTTGTTTATTAATACACATAAAAAATGATTTCAATATAAAACATAATTGTTTTTTTCCTACTTTCGACATACAATATATTTTGAAATGCATAAAAAATGCCGTAAAATTTCTTGTCAAAAGGGAGCATTAATGATTTTTCGCTTGAATTACGTCCGCAACAAACCCAAATGCAAATACGTGTTGCAAACAAACAAAAAACAAAATTGATATGTTGTAACAATCATAACATCAACAGTTACAGCACAATGCAAAGGACATGTGGTCAAGCCAACCCCCCTCCTCCTTTGCTTTTTAGCAATGACGTGCAGTTTTTTGCATGAGCGTATCACTGCACTTTGGCAAACATCGACAGCAACGGGCAACCCTGAACGCTGCGCTGCGGTGGTCGGTGATTATTTGTTTGGCGGCTTGTTGTGAAAATGTTGCGTATACGTACGAAAAAATGCATCTCTAGTTCGTAATCTGTGGACAAAAAAGTATCTCAGTTGGACTTCCTTTTTTTAGTTTTCGGTCAATAGTAAATAAAATAAAATTTTTTATTAATGCGTTTCGCTGCAGCGTTGCTATTTGCATTGTTGCATTTGTATTGTTGCATGATTTGCGTAAAATTTGTTTTTCGGCTTAATAACAATTTTTTTATGCATCAGTTTTTTTTTTTCTTTTGCCAAAATTAATTACATTTTTTCTAGTTGGTTGAGTTTTTAATGAAATCGTTATTGCAATCACTGGCGGTTTGCTGAATGATATTCCCGCAGCTTTGCGGAGTATCATTTAAAAATATCAAATTTGCATTCCATGTTGCAATTTTTTATCGAATTGACATTGTCCTTTTCTGACTTTATTTCTGTTGATTTTCATCATTAATTAAAATGTAAAACATTATTATTAAAAGCATCATTATTTTATATATATTTACGTTTTGTTAAGTCGAAAATGTATATCTCAGCATGAAAAGTTATTCAGTTCAGTCGACAATTGAAGTACAAATTACATGTTCAGCAGAAAAACAGAAATAAAAAATTTAACAGAAAATTAAAAACAAGGAAACAGATAAAATTTTCCTTAATTAATAATGATGAATTGAGTATTTAAAACAAAACATTTATTTTTATTTTAATTGTGATAATAACGTAAGTTTTAAGAGACATTTGGTTATTTTAAAGATAAATTTTTGTTAACATGTTACATGTAGAAATACATACTTATAAATGTGTATATACATTTTTTATATGTATTATTATTGTTAGGGGATGTGACACTGCGACCGCCGGGTCTATTGTGTCCCCTTCTGGGCTTAGAGTAGGTCTCTTAGCTCTCTTGCGTCAATAAAAAGCCTCTTCCGTAAGAATATACATTCCCAGAAGCCTTTTCCGTACATGTTATATGTAGATATGTAGATGTTAAGTTAATTGGTAAATTAAGAAGTTTTCAAATATATCTCAGAAAGGAGGGAGGGTACACTGAAGTATAGATAAAAAATAACTCTGTCAAAAGAAGGAAAAAAATATTGACAAATACCCTATATCTAACAATTATTGTCATTATTAAATGGGAGCTAAAAAAAATAACTATAAAAATTCTATATTAAAAATTGCTATCACTATTAAATCTCTGTTTGTTATCATTACTTAATTATTGCCCTTGTGAATGATATCATAGGATAATATATGTTTCTCAGTGTGTTAAATTTAAAGTTTTAAATTCAAATCAGGACGCACAGGAAAATATGCTGATCTACAGTCCGTCATCAATTAAAAGATAAATAAATAATAATAATTCTAGTATAGTTCCCAGTAGAAAACGGATCGATCCGTCATCGAAGACGTCTTCAAGACATGGATACATACATGAAGACCGATCGATCCAAATGTATGACGGTCTTCGAAGACACTTTCATACAAATTAGCCAAATGTCTTCAATGAATTTTTGCGTACATGTCTCGAAGACCGTCTCGAAGACCATGTCTTGCATAACGGACGCATTCGACAGAAAGTTGTGCGCTCTTAGTGCAGTGCTCATATAATTTTTTCACCCTTTTTTTATTTCTACTCTTTTATTGCGCTCTTTAAATTTTAAATGAATTTCAATTTTCTCTTTAAATAAGTAGAAAGAAATTGTTGTATTTTGTACTTTTATTTATTTTATATAATAATTTCTTAAATTACATTCAAAATTAAAAGTTTTAAAAGTAAATTATAAATTTTATTATAAATTACTATAAATTTTATTAAGATATTAATAATAAACTAGTAAAAACTAGTAAACATAATGAAAATTAATTTAAATAATTAACTTAATATAACTTAGCATATCTAAAATTAACTAAAACTAATATAAAATAATTTATAGCATTTCGCTATCATCAATTGTTGAAGTTTTATATGTTTTCAAAAGCGTTGAAGAGGATTTTGGTACAATTAAACCTTCTGATCTTAAGAGTTTTAAAATATCATTACTACAACGCCTGTTAATCCTGTGTTTTTTAAATATAACAGCTAATTTTTCACAAGTGTTTTCAGTTTTTTTATTTTCAACATCCTTTGTTTCGTTTCTAAAACAACTTTCACTGGAATTATTGTCTTCAATATTAATATCAATATATTTTCCAGGAACTAAGTCACTATTTAATTTGTTTTGATTTAATTTCTTTTTTTTTAATATTTCGTAGTTTAATGATTTTGTTTCTTTATTTATTTTGATTTTTTTAATATTTATTTTACTACACTTCAAAATTATTGCGTCACTTCATTTATAACACATAGCGTCATCTGAGGCAAAATTCAAATACGTTGCTATGAACACTAAAAATGAGACAGAAAGCAAAGAAAGAGTATTTACATTCATGTTTTGAGCAATTGTTTTGCAAATTTGCTTGAAAATGCGGACGCGGTATCAAAGACCGTCTTGAAGACAATGTCTTCGAAGACCACTTTTTCTACTGGGTTAATGCTTAGTGTGGGCAAAGATAAGCCCTCTAACCATAAAAGAGTAAAAGTGCGCAATAGCTTTAACTTAAACCACAACAACAACAACAACTAGATATATTCTGTCAAATAAAGTTGTGACATTTCACAATTTTTTGATAAATAGAAGATTTAAGGCATGGTAATTTACAATTCAGATAGTTCTACCTATGGAGACTAACTCTTTTTTTTTAATCAAGATCTGAAGCGGCATTTTCCTTTTCAGCCTCGTAAAAATTTTGCGTTAAATATTTGAATATCAATACTCTGACCAGGAGCCGCCATTCTGGCTTTCGACCCTTAAAATATGCGTGCCATGAATATAAATACCAAATTCAGAAATCTCAAAGACTTTGTTACAAAAATGAGATAAAAGAACTCCCGATATGATCTTAACAAGTCTATTAAATAAGAAATCTATTCATTTATAAAAATGTTCACTTATTTGTTACATAAATTATATTATTAAACTACTAGAAACGTATATTATTTATTTTTTTTTTTGTTTGTATATATAATAGTTCTTTAAAACTTTTATATTCTGCTTCATTCGGTAAATTGCTGGAAAACGTTGTATAAAATTGTATTATGCATAATTATATAATGTTATAGAAATCTTCATCTATAAAAAAATGAATCCTATGTTTTAATAAATATTCACCATTTACCTCCTTTGATTCGATTTATTTTGCTTTTCGGATCAGAAAATCCTTTTCAGTATACTAAGTGGATTGATAAATACACGG
Source organism: Teleopsis dalmanni (assembly GCF_002237135.1). Lineage (NCBI taxonomy): Eukaryota > Metazoa > Arthropoda > Insecta > Diptera > Diopsidae > Teleopsis > Teleopsis dalmanni. Next base: position 58,930,735 of record NC_051846.1, on the reverse strand, counting down.
CTTAAGTAATAAAAACGCATTATTTTGTGAAAATAATATTTTATGCTTCAATATAGTCCCCTTTTAGTTCGACACACCGAGCCTAACGATCCTTCAATATTTAGATATCTTTTAAATAATACGATTAATCAAGTCCTCCAAAATATTCCTCAATTTCCACTTTATTATTTGATACAATTCTCTTTCCCTGGAGCCATCGTTTCGATATATATATATGTACAATGTACTATACATATAAAATATGTAATATATAACTTATATAATGTTGTAATATATATAATAAATAATTAATACAATATTTATACTATATGGTATAAATAATTTAGATAATATTTTAAAAAATAATTTAAAACATCTTTTACCAAATACTTAGTTTTATCTCTGTATCTTCTTCACTTTTTTATTAAGATTTATGTGTTTATGTCATATAGAATTTTATATTAATTAAAAAAACAAAAAATATATATATATTTTTTAAATAAATATTTAACTGAGCCAATTATAAACATACCTACATGTGTACTTAAAAGCATATATAAAGTTATATGTTTGTTATGTGTAACATTTCTTCAGTTCCTTCATTCTTATTTATATTTCCTAAAAGTAGTTTAAAAGTTCTTAAAAATAATTTATTGCATCATTAAAAACATTGGAAAAATTTTAAAAGAAATTGTTAAAAAGTTTAAAATAACATCAAATTATAAAAATGTTTACCACAAATTATCGTTGAACCCATTTCGAAAAGAAGATTAATTTGTATCTACAACCATTGGTTAATCAACTTACAGATCAAGTGAAGCAAAGAGTAATATGTTTAATACTAAAATGAAGTCATTTATTTTTGTACAAAATGCCAACACGTACTTCTTGGATATTTTATACCCAATCTGTACCCAAAACAGAAAACCTTTGAACTTTTTAAGTTATAAAAATGTATCCAAATAATGTGAGGAAAATTTCATAAAAATTTGGAAAGCACATCAAAAGGTAATAAATTTATCTTTCACAAACGAACAATACATCTTCAAAGCACCTCTTCTTCATCTCAACTACATGGATGCCTTCGCAACTGAATGCGATCAAGTTGAAGTGATAAGGTGCATATTGTGTCATTAATTATAGTTTATAAAATGCTCTAAACCACCTTCTATTTTATTGTAATAGGTTTTTCATTATTATTAAGGCAATAGAAATACTCGTACATTCTTGGAATATTTTTCACTTTCCTTAATTTTACGGTTATGGCTGGCATTTGTACCACAATTATGACCATAAACCCATTTCAAATGTAATCGGATCGCTTAGCTGGTGCACCAGTGGACCGAACCTAATTTCCTTTTTATTGACAAAATCTATATTTTCTTTACGGTGAACATTTTTATTATAAACTTATTCACTTCTTTTCTGTGTAAACATTAATTGCTAACTTTTAATATAATTCCACATTTGTAACAATCTATAAATCTAAATAAGAGAGAAAAATTCTTAATAAATATTTTTATGACGTCTTCATAAAATTTTTGTTTTGATGATGAAATAAAAACTCATTCGCTTCCAAACTTCCAAACTTCCAAAGTGTGGCAATCGTACTAGTGTGGTTTACGATTTCAGACCAATTTAGCTTGGCTAATCATTTTAAGGTGGCTCTTTTAATATTCTTTTGAATACCTCGTTAGGGACGTAATTATATTTCATCGTTATTCAACGTATTTGCTGTTGGTTATTTTATTAATTCTCTTTTATATCTTTTTTTTATGAACTTCGCAACTTTGATATAAAATGGAAAGATATCAACTTAATTATTCATAATACATAGAATACAGAGAATGTTACTTTAGTTTTAATACAGATTTGATAGTCTGCTGTACTAAAGACAAAAATATAACGACATTTGAAGCTCAAAAATATATATAAAATATATCTTCCGTGGAAACATATTCCTTTTAATATGTATGTGCTCAATGAGATGTCTGAAGACCAACTTCAATTTAAGTGCAATGAATTCCTCATTGCCTTGGAACTGTTCGCGATAACCGACAGACTGTCCTACTTAGCACTATTTAATCTCAGAGTATTCACGAATCTGTTGAGAAATGCATAAATAAGTCAGTGAGAAGGACTTTGTAGTGAGAAGGATTTTGCAGAAACCCCCCAGCTATTCAAGAGTAAAAGTGTCCAGATGCACTAACTCGAAAAAGACTCAACTTGAAGTTTAATTTATATTATTTATATTTAGATATCATATCGGCATATCGCTAACATCATGGGCATATCGCTAACATCATGTAAATTGTTATTGAGTTCTTTCTGCACTAATACTTTTAACAAAAGATGGGAAGACTCAACGATATGTAGACATCTGTATGCAATCTGGCCACTTTCCGACAAAAGGAAATCGAAAACTCTAATTGAGATGTCCCGCAAGGACATTGGTCTTCTGGTAGGGTTGACTACAGTACACTGTAAACTAGGGAACCATGCTAGAAGACTAGGTCTTCCTTTCAACCAAATCTGTCGTAGCTGTGGGGAGGACGATGAGAGCGCATCTCATCTTTTGTGTTTTTGTCCAGCTTATGCACGTCGGCGATTTAGTACTCTAGGAGTCCCCTTCCTTGAGGACCTGGACCAGTTTTATGCTTCGCAAATGGTTCTAGGTGGTTTTAAACCCTGAGGTTTTCATTATTTATATACAGCATCACAATGGGCCAATAGGCCTAAGTGGATCCACTAGGGATCACCGGTATAACCTAACCTACCTATTGAGATATCTGCTCATTGCTGCTTAACACTAAGTTATTAATACTCGACGAAAACTATGAACCTTGGTCAGCACTATACACTGGACTCTCACGGGTACTTCTTTTCAATGAATCCAGTGTTATTTAGCGTCGGTATCTGCCTTTGAAGGCTTAACAGCACGGTGCTTTAAAAAATACTCGTATCAAGCTTATGCTCCAATAAACGCCTCATTGGAAAGTTCAAGAAATTTCTGCCAGCACAATTGAAGTTATGTGCTTGGTATAACTTCCTCGTTGGTAAACAGCGAGGCCCATCGTACCTGGCATGAACACGCATCTCAACGCCGTATGAAAGTAAAATACAATCATTCTTCCAATGTAAGTTTGGGTAATAACCACAACCACCACAGACCCCGTGGTACCAGACACCTCTTGTCGAGTGTCGCAAATGGGGAATCTAACTTACTGTCATTCATACTACAAGTAGTACCAGAATAGCGTCGGGATTTTAGTCGTCTCTTACAACAAGAATATCTTGCCTCAGAAATATTGATACTCCTTAACCGCAGGTTAATGTCTATGGCAAAGTCAAAGAAAAAGTTAAAAGGCCTACACAAATCATAATATATTATTTGGTGGAGTTCAGAAAGTTATTTTTTATTCTCGCTATTTCTGTACTTGCAGGAGAAGCTAATAATTTGTTATATCTATGTTTATCATACCATTCATCTTTTTCTCAATTAATATTGCTTTCGCACTAGGTCTAATGGATTTGCTACTCTTCTTAATATTTATTGATTTTTGTTTCTTCTTGACTTTTTGCGATTTATCATAGGCTTTAAACGGGAATTGCTGGTAACCGGCATCGGCCCTCCTTAGTTTGGTAGGCCTGTATGAATGCTCTAAAGCTTATGTCAACCGTTGTCCTTTTTGCAGATATTCTCTTCGATATTTTCTTTCGCTGCTGTTGATATATTTTGTGTTTATTTCAGACCACAGGTCTTTTTGACTCCAGCTAAGTAATTAACTCCAAATTTGTGCACTTAAGTATATAGTACATTTTTCTGATGTTTCCGTGAGAATTTCCATGTTTCGAGATTTGATATATTAAGTGAATCCATCGACTTCCTTGCTTAGAAGTTCAATTAACTCGCATAGAGTAGGTATGAATTTAGTCATAATCATTGTTACAAATGTTCTTGTAAAATAACAAAGCAAATTTGAACTTTACCGTTTGAATATATGAACATATCAGTTTTAATAATTAGAGAATAATTGACACAGATTTTTTATCTCTATCATCTATCAGCGCTTCAGGTAAACCTACATGAACCCTTTAAGAGCACACGTGGGCTTGCTCAAAAGTACTGTGTTCTTGATCTTTTTTTCTAATTTACATAAAAATAAAAGATCAACTACTTTGTTTGGATATGAATTCTAAAAATTAAATAAATTGATTTTGTACATGAAAACGCAGATAACAAGCAAAAAATGACTAAAAGCAATTACAAACAGTAAATGTCAAGAGCATTAAGCTCGAGCCGAAGTTAACACTGGTAGCTTTGGGTTTGTAGTAATTTGAGTCAAGATTACTTGGTCAAGTGACGTACAAGTGTAGGCACAGGCTTCGACGTGCGATTTTTTATACACCTAAGACGCTTCTTCTTCTTCATGCACCAAACTTGAAGACTAGAAGTCATTGTAAGAATAAAATTAATAACAACACTTAAAAGACTGAGATAGACCCCATGCGGACTGTTGGGCTCGTTTGTTTAATTTTTCTAATGTTTTCAGTAAAATGATTATGTTGAGTGCAGTAATAGCAACTGAAATACTAGAAATAAAAAAAAAACAATAAAAATATATTCACTATTTCAGTTTATGTTGATAATAATGATGATGATAAACACGTGCACTAAACAAACAAAAAACTTAAAACAAAATCTTATAGCATAAAGTGCAACTATGATATCTCAGATCGTTTTATGACAAGAACAAAATGACAGCAGGCCGTTCGCCTTGAAGTGCAAGGCATCTTTTACAGTGGAACACAATCGATTTTTTTGGGTTATGCATTATTTTTTTTTTAACCCAAAAATGATTCTATTGTACTAATGTCTACATTTACAAACTAAACTTTATCTTCATATATGTAATTATATGTAATATATTACAACAATTGTACAGACCAATTACACAAACTTTGTTCCATGATCGAAGCCAATACATGGATCTAAAAACAGATTAGAGTCCAATGTGTAGGTAGTATCTATTTTGAGTATATATTTCAATTTGTGTCTTCATTTTCAAGTAGAGCATAGGGTCTCCAAGTAGTCACATATAGTCCTTCACATATATGAAGGAATATAATACAAAAATTCCAAGTTTTTGAGGCTAAGCAAACAGTTTTTGTAGTTAAATTACTTTGATACAAAACCTGGCTTATAATATATTTAATTGGAACATTATAATAAATTATTACAAATATCTAAAAAAGACTGTTTTAAGTATCAATCCAGTAATTAATATGATTATTATTATTAACGTATCACATTTTTCACTTAGACTTAGAATTTTACTCTGTATTTCCCATGAACACATAGTATTAATCCCATTACCTAACAATACAAATGAAAAGTATTCTAATGTTACTATCTGGATTGAATGAAAATGAATACAAGACATACAATTGCCTAGTTTCATTCCTATGACACAAACCTGAGTCTACTCTATTATCATACATAACATATGGTACGAGTTCGGCTTGTCGGCTCCTAATCGGGTTCGTCTCCAAATATAACCCAACAATGTGTACGAATCATATATTGGAAGTCAATGGCAATATTCCTGATTATTATTATTAAAACTATTAAGTTTATAGATACCAGAATGCAACTAAAAGTTCTCCCGTTTGCTCCGTTAAATTATTTCTATTAGTACGATTTTCGACAAATTAGTATGCGGAACTTATTTTACCAACACTTATTTCCTCAATCGTTATGGGTACTTCTCTCATTTATATATCAGTGCCGAGTTAACTTCTAGCATATGATTTGTGCCCATAATCTCTTGTTGTAAGAGTTGATATTGTTAAACAATTTCCATTTTTTGACTGATTGGACATGGGAAAAGCAGATTGAAGATTTTTTTTGCAGTAATTGGAAAACATCAAAAGCCATAGTGTGGGACTTGAACATACCAAACCACCTATTCGGAATAAATGGAGAACACTTCTTGATTCCAGTTATTAGGAAAGAGAAATATGAGCAAGAGGTTTAATACTTTGTGAACTTAGTTTATCTAAGCCAGAAAGCATGGGTGTAAATTTAAGATATAGATCCAATAATGAAAAGATAAGCCTGTTTGTTAGCAGAAGTCGGTTTTTTCCATATTATTATAAATATAAATATAACATTTTTTATTCCTAACAGTTGTAACGTTTTGAAGCGGATATGTTAGGGTCTATATTTGATCATAGGAAGATGAAATATCTCTGCGATATAGACAAGTTAACAGACTCATTCAGCTGATTTAGAAATATATATAAGGTACCTGCAGTTGTGCCTGATTTCTTTGTCGTTATCTGTGCACTGACCATTTTAGCATTTTTTTTTTTTGTAGGTTCCTTTATTCTGTCATGAAGGTAATGTTTTTATTTCCATGGATTCCGCTCTAAGCACAAGATGGCTTGATGTGTAAGGGCACTATTCCTACCAATATTAACCTGCAGTTATAATTATATGCATATAGTTATGTACCATAAACATAATTTACATAACAATCATTCATAAATCTATTAATCCATATCAATAATTATATAAAAATCTGTATAAATCAGAAACTATTTATGAACAATTTAGTGGTACCATATTTTCCATTCGTATAACCATTTTTGTCTACTGTTCTTGAAACAGAACAAACTCAATTTCGCTTTAATGTCTTTTCACATTCGCGGTACACTTTGACATTTAAAATGACAGCCACAAAATTGTGGCATGTGCTCCATTGAAACTCAACAATACATGACTGGCCCCGCAACATAAGCAATTATGAGTTGCAACGCTAATAGCAATCTTAGCTAATAGCAATAATAAAATAAATGCAGTTGTTATATTATTTTTAATACTTTTTTAATATTCGGTGTGATGATTTTTTTAAGTAGAAGAAAAGAGCATTAAACATTTTGCTTTTATTTTGATTTTTATTTTTTTTTTTTTGTTGTCTTAAATTTTCATTTTTCTATTATAGAACGGGCGCGTGTTCTACAATAGAGTACGTAAGCCTACACAGTTGCCTAAACCAGAACCAGAACACATGTGCATATGTCGGTTCGGTACAATTTTTACAAATCATTTAAGTTGTGTACTGCAACTTATAAGATTTTACTTAAAATATGCAATCTCATAGAAGGAAAGGGGATCAAGTTGTCTTTTAGTTGTTCCACATCTGGTCTTACAAGTAATTCTCGACTTCGGCACTGTGGGCTGGTGCGGTTGGTGTGGCTGTTGGGCACTGCATATTGCATATGTTTAGGCATTGAAGAGGAGAAACCTACACACTTTTGTCTCGTGCCATCTGAAATTAACATTAAACAATTTTAAAACAAATTAAGCAGAAAATGAATCTCAAATTTATTCAACATCAACAAATTATGAAGATGGCTCAGTGCAACACTTCTTGATTGTTATCTCAATTGAAATAATTGTTCTTTTAGTTTAATTGCTTTTCTTAAAACACATTTTTTTAATGCAACTAAAGCAATAAAAAAATTTTTAATATATTTTTTACTGTAATTTTTTATGTTTAACTCAGTTACAAATTTTTAATTTTTTTCTTTATTATCATTTTATAAATTATACACATTTCTTTACTTTTTGATATGTTTACAGTTAAACATATATATATGTGTTATATGTTAGTTAAATAATAAACATTATTTATTAAATATTAGTTAAAATTATTATCTAAACAACTTCTATATTATTCAAACAAATCTTTAAAATTGCTTAACAATAATTAATTCAAACCTAATTAGTTCAATTATATTAAAATCATTTGGAAGCAAGTATTAAAGTTTCGAAGTTGTGTCTTAGCACATTTCATATTTAAGAACAGAAATTTAAAACTTGGCTAAAATTTGAAACAAATACTTCTTATACATCATTATAACCAAAAAAAATATAGATTTTAACCGCATAAAACTTAACCAAGTGTGTCCTGGCTTTTTTGCATTTAATTTAATTTTCTATGATATCACTTATATAATATATAGTCAATAAAATGTAAACAACTGTATATAATAATTGATGCTGAGGTAGAAACACCCATTTACCAAATATCTACCGCTACCTGTACACCTGTTGTGCCTATGTCCACGCTTGTCCTAAACCAGGCTTAAGCTTTTGGTTGCCCTTCTTTAATATATTTCCAGCTTTAGCATTGGTCAGACCCTCGCATTTATCAATCCTTCTAGCTGATTCTAAATGGTCCATTATTCTAACCATTATTTCCAGAAATTGTGGAATCAAAATGGCTTTTGTAAAGAATTGAGAAAGATTCGTTCTTCCCTCCACTTTGACTAATTATAGTGCTTTCATCATACCTTGAATAATTTTCTTTTGAAAGTCCTGTATCAAAATGAGGCTTGATTTACTGTGTTCCATTTAATAATTTATTATTTAGAAAGATCTTATAAAACATAGTCTTTAATAGTGAACTACATCTTAAACTTAAAGACTTGAACATTTTATTTTTAAGTTCACTGACCAAAATCAAGAAACCTTTTTCTAAGATGATGTTTGTGTTTACAAAAATGCACTTTTTTTTCCATAAAATTTACAATTTTTAGTAATTGACTGTAATGAAACATAATTAAAAACTATGATTAAATCAATAGATATTTAATATCTTAATCTGTAATTTAGGTAACCTAAAACTTGCAAGCAATATAACTAAAAATTTATTTCATTTCAAATTGAATTAATAAAATTGTAAGTTCCGTTTTTCAAAATCTTGATCTAATACAGCTGAGTAAAAATCGTAAAGTAACTTAAAATAAAAATCACATATTCATAACAGACGTCAATTAAATGTTTTCAGTTATTTATTTTTGGCAATTGTTTGCACACTAATCAATAAAAAAATACTTTCACTCACCGCTACCCCAATAGCTATGCAAATTCCTAAAGGATATTGAGAAAATATGAAAAAATTATTTATGCATGTCTCACAGGATCTCACCCATATATGAGAGCGCTGGAAAAAATAATGTAATGCTATGTAAATGCTATAAAAATTACTCAAGTGAAATCACTTTCTTTCTTCAGAAATAAAAAAATGAAAATTTCGCTGAGGAAAAATTGTTTTTTAACGACGGCGTTGTTATCCTTGTTACCAGTTCGGGTAATTCGATTCAGGCTGCGACTTTGCCTTGTTAATGTTGCTGGTTACTGTTGCTGGTTACTGTTGCTGCTTCTGTTGGTTGTTGTGATTAGCATACGCATTACACTGATTTACATACGAAAATTGCTGCGCTTTTTTATTTCACTCCGATGTGATATCACATCGAAAATGTGTAAAATTTAATCTGAAAAGGGGTAACGGATTCAATCTGTAAAATCATAGGGATTAAATTGTCCTTTGACGCCTGGTGTATGCAAAGTAGAAGGGTAATTTTTTTTCTGACTCTTTGTGGGGTTATTTATATGTGAAAGTTACAAAACACTTCAGCAATCATGTAAAGTCAATTCTGGAATTGTTGACATTCGGCAAGATAAGCGAAATTACATGTTTTTATGTTTTCTAATGGTTACGACTGTATGCATTTGTTATTAAGATTGGAGTTATTGTAAGGACATTTAGTCTTATTTTTGAGTACAATCCGGAAAAAATATATAAATCATTTGTATTTGGTTAAGTGTATTTTGGATAATTTTGATATAAAACAGTTAACCAAGTTATTGGTACTAAGATATACTGGTAAGTACCAGTGTGCTTATATGCACTGAGGTTAATAGACTTGGTTATTTCTCAATTTGCGTATTAAAAAGCTAATTGATGTGCTTTCCGGAATAATAATACAACGCTATTAGCTGTAGATTTTAACTAATCAATTATTATAATAATATCAATATCAAATTTTATAGAACCATTTATTGCAGTGTATCACCTAAGTGATAAAAGACTTTATTGAGTAGAAATACTTTAGATGCTAACTTACGTTTTATCAAACACAAGCCAAAAGTTCAAGCTAACTCACAGATTATCTAAATCAGGGTTGTCCAGACCAATTAAAATCGCGGACTAATAAAAATCACTGAATAGGTTAGGGAGCCGCAGAAATAAATAAATGTGTTCATAATTTTTTAAGATTAAAATAAAAATACGGTGATGATGATAAATTTAATTTTATGAATTCTTCAATTATTCAGCTTTTACAATTATATCACCATTAGCATTATAAATATTAGTTGTTGCCATACAAAAAATATTTTATTTTATATGTTGTACAAACAAGAATATATATTAAAGTCTTTGTCAAGTAAGTAAATTAACGTGAAATGTAATAAATTGCTTAAAACATTTTAATTCATTTATTTATATACAATTAAAATAATATGATTTTATTGAAATATATTAAAAACGGAAATTTGCCTAAATGTAGTAGATTAGTAACCCAATATGGGCCGTATGAGGCCCGTTGGACGTGCTTTGGACAATCCTGATCTAAACTATGATCTATCTTATAAGAAGATATAATTCGTATTCATTTAACTTCCATAGAACTTTTTAAGAAACTGCGAAGTAGAATTAAAGACTCTAAAAGCATCCCACGGTACTAATGTTGGACCTAACAGACTATTATTTTAACTCGGTTTAAGAGTTAGTTGACAACATCTCTTTGCTGATAATAAATATTTAATAAATATATACTTCTTCCAGTGAAAACTCTCCTAAATCACTTTTTAGCATCCAAATTTTTTGCCATTTTCCATATACTCATATATAATTTAGAATATTTTCAATGAATACATTATATTATGTAAACCAATTTATTTATTTATCTGAATTCATCTTTTAATCTAGATTACAAAAAAGTGAAATTTTATAAAAACTGTAATTTTAAAAAATCTTTGTATCTACTTATTAACACGCACACAATAAGGATTATGATCTTGAGCAGTTAGTACTCAATTATCAAAAAATGTCGATAAAACTCATATTTTCGAAAAGTGGCCATGGTGTGGATGAGTAGATTAATTATGGCGTTTTCGATTGTGTAATCTGGATTCAATCTAGATTTACTCTCGATCTCTCAAATTTTGTTGCCCAATCGAACATTTTTAAAGTAATCTAATACTTTTGTAGTAGTCTTACTAAATCGTAAATACATATATTAAATAAGATCACACTTCTTCAGTCAAGTGTCAAATGTCTTTAGAGCCTTTTGTCAAATGCTATACTTCTTGAGTGTTGTACATTTTGTTCAAGATTCTCCAATCGAAAATGAAAACTGCACTAAAAATGAACCTGAATTGAAAAAGTTACCCAAGATTTACTAATCAAAAATAGTATTAGTTTATTTTAAGATCTGCATGAATTTTATAAAATTTGCTTTTTTATGTTTTTTAGAAACAGAAGCATTAAGGCATTAACAAAATTATAATCAGTTATCTGTAAAAAAGTATTGATGACTATTATAGAACATAATCTCCAATAATGTGAGATTTTGAAAACAGTAGATACATTTTTTGAAACGGTCATAAGAATTAGATCTTCTCATACTAACTACTTCGAGATGTGCTTCACTAATATCTTTTCTAAGACATTCCTTACGAAAGTCTTATCTTTTCTTACTTTTGGAAACAATCAAAAATCAAACGGTGCTAGTTAAGGGGAATATGGACACTTTTTTTTTTAATTTTTCCACTTTTGGTACTTAATTTAAAGTGTTTCAGTTTTCAAATTTTTGAAGAAAATTTTTACTAAGATGTACAAGTGATTTTTGATCTTTAGTAAAGACTCCAGCCACATTTCTTTGTGTATCTAATTACTATATATTCGCAATACAACTATGACAATCAAACTCAGTTTATTTGTAACAATCTTCTGGATAACTCTTGGATATTTATCAACTTTCGCCATTACTGAACCGACGCTTGTCCAAAATTTTGGCTGAGCTTCGCAAGATTCGTTTAAATGGTCCGATGTGCAATCTGCGTAACTACTTTAAGATGGTTACTTGGAAAAGTGCAATTTCTCTTTATGGTATCTGGTACAAAATACTTCCACTAACTTAAGATCACGCAAAAATCCGTAAAGATTAGCAAATCGAATATCTTGCTGTTATATCGAAGAATCTGGCATTAATACTCTACCCAAATAGCTAGCATTCTCTAATTTCTCTAACTTCTGTTAGTCCTGCTATAGTATAACATAATAAAACCTTCAGGTACGTGTACAGTATAATTTTGACTAGCAAAAGTTCGAGTGTGCATTCTCCGAAATTTCTTCAAGATGGTAACTCATAATAGTGGAGTTTATGGTATCTGGTACAGACTAAATACTTTTACCAACTTAAGGATACGCCAAAAGCCGTAAAGAAAAGCAAATAGAATCTCTTGTTGGTATATCGGTGACTTCGGCAATAATACTATACCTAATCAGATAGCATTTTTTGATTTGTCTAGAATTTTTTCCACGTTGCCAATATTGCGAACATTTCAATCCCTACATAGTTTAATAAATGTTATGGCACTTTTACAGAATAATTTGGACTCTCGTTCATCAAACTTTGCCAATTATAAAAGCAAAGAAATATAAATAAAAAAAATTAACATATTTTACACTTAAATGCACTTCTTCATATATCGCCAAAGAATTTAAAACTGCTGCTGAATACATCATTTATTATTCGGTTTCATTCAAACAGAAGACCTAATCTAACTTCCGAATTTTTATTGCTCAAGGCATTAATATTTTCTGCAGTAAATTGTTTTCTATAATAAAATTTTTAATATTTTCTTTTTTACATTTAAAAATTTATTGTTTCTTTTTCCTTTATGATTTTTATTGTTTTATAAATAACATTTTAACTTAAGCAAACTGTATGATCCGCCAGTAAGGATATCTGTACTCTACGCCTGCACATGTAAGTTCACTATGCCCCATGTCAATGTTGTAAACTTTTATCCTTCAGCAGATTTGAATGCGTCGAAGCCATTCTACATAAATATCCTGCAGTATTTTGCATATATTTTTATGTTTACTTAATATGCATCCTTCAGTATCCTTCAGCATTCGGTTACATTTTTTATATTCTTGCATGTGTTTTTTCACAGTCATTTCAAGAAATTTTTATAATTCAACTCTAAATATAATTGTCAATAAAAATTTACCGTGTGGAAAATTTGTTTCACAAACAAACGAATTGCCAAAAGCTAAAGAAAAAAATTATTTGCAGTTGCAGGAGAGCAAATATAGCGACATATCCATAAATGAGATGTGTGCATATACACGAGAATTGCTAATATTGCGGTTTCATTTGCATTCCAATTTATTGCAAATTAAAATCTTAAACCTTAAACTCAAGACTTTATACTCAAGATGCTTTACTCGATTTAGTTTAAATGAACGAACCCCAATGTCTATGTAAGATAATTATCTATTCACACATAGTAAGTTACATACATACATGATTTAAGTACATTAAACATCTTTCCATTAAATAAAATTTCTAAAAATTACAAAGAATTATTTCATTAATAAAGTGCTGTTTCATAGCAACAAATTTTTACATATAGGTACTGTAATATATATGACTTACATTACTTTGGTTAGGAAATTGCAATAATTAACTGTTTAATAGTCTTTTGACAATGTATATGTCATGATTAAAACGTATGATAAAATCCATCGAATTTCGGAAATACACTTATATATAAAAAAGTGGACCACTTATATATAAAAATGTGAACCACTTATATTACTTAATCATTAATAGAAATTTAAACAAAATAAACACGTGGTATAGAAAAGCAGAGCAATACGACCATGTTGATATATTATGCTTCTAATCAACAATAACTGAACAGAAGACATTTCAGGAGCCGCAACATATAACAGATACTTTTCTGTGTTACAAGTCGTTGGCTACCATGGCTAAATTGTATGACTTACATATTAAATTACTGACACAGCCACTGTGTCCACCAAACTTGATACCCAACGATTACTACCACAGACCTTCAAAAAATGTTTCAGAGGTTATAAATTTCACGCCAATGAAGAGTCCGTTGCCGAAACTAAGACATATTTTAAGGTTGAAGTGGAATCATAATACTAGAGAGGTATCGAAATGTTAGGGAAGCACTGGAAGCACAATTGTATAAGTCTTGAAGAAAAAAAACTACATTGATGAATAAGGTCAAATTTAACCAAAAATGTGTTGTTTTACTATTTATCCTACAGACTTTTAGGCCGATTTGTGGTAGTCATCAAAACCAGACAGACATATATAATAAAAAACATGATCAAATTGATTTATCTGATACTGATAATCGAAAATAACCTATCCAGTAAATGATATAATGCTCATATCCTGTGTTTCATATACTTTAATAAACAATGGGTTGAAAGGTATAACGTAGAAACTAAAATTAACAGAGATTTAAACAATTGAGTATCACAATTTAATTTGCACAAACTTCAGAATATACACAATATTATATACAAAAGATAATCAAATTTAATCACAAAAAATTTTTAGTTCATTAGTTACGAAATCATAAATTAAGCAAAAAAGTTAATCAATACTAGTAATCTCAATACTTTAGAGATATTAATTTAAAGCTACATTATCGGTAACCTTAAGAACTTCCGGTATTTCTAGTAACTTAGTAAGGAATTTGAAGTAGCGCTCATTTTCCCGATCATTCAAGCGAACTTGTGCTTTTGCTGCAAAACTGCAATACAAATGCAAAATTTGGTAACCAATATTCTTCAGACTTTCACAAGTAGAAGATAATTGCACTGTGTTTGACTTAAAACTCACAGCACCCGTTTCGTAGTCCACAACTCGCACAGCATATGCATTACAAGCTAGACCATCATTTATTAACTTCTTTGCCAAATCGTCTGAATTACGCTCAATTTTGTCATACGTAATAGCCTCAATGTTATTTTCGTAGTTGAAGAATGGCAAAACATTATCAAAGGTTGCCTTATGTCGCTTCAGGAGAGGTTGTAAAATGGACGTTAATTTTTGCATCGAACTACAATTTGCAGTGATGATGGCACAAACTTTCAATCCAAGGCGCAGTTGAACAATGTGAGTGCGTGAAGGATTCAGAGATTTATTTAAATTCTCTATTACTTTTGAAATTTTCGTGGCTTTCATACCCTTTCTTATTGCCGCTCGTATGGCTTCTTTAAGCACCGCATTTTCATCTGGATCATCAGAACCTCCCTCGAAAACAGCCAGACGCAATCGATGAGCTAGTCTCCGCACAAAGCTGACTTGTTCCAGATTATATTCTATTGAAGGACCATTTTTATATCTGAAATTATCACTACAAAGGTTACCATATTTCCTTTGATGCAAGTTCATGGTTCCTCCGGTTTCCGTTTAAATTTGGTAACATAAAAAAATTTTGAAACATCTAACAAAAAATGAAAGTTTATAGAATTGTGAGTTTATGGATTTTGTTCTAAACGTAAATTGGAAAAAAATGAATATGAAAAACTGTTTAAAAACATTTCTATCTTTATTTAATAATTTTTCAAAGCTAACTTTGTTATGCATCAAAATTTCAATTTACGAATATATTATTATTAACATAGTTAGTAAATAATATTATATATAAAGGATAGAGCCCTGAAATTATTTGCGAAATCTGACAGACAGACCAACACCGCGTTATCAAATCTCAGAATGGTTACAGGCTTCTCGGGGAGGTATACAGATCTGAGGTCAATTATTGCTTAGTCTAATGAAGTGATAAACAATAATCTAGTCAAGGCGCAAAGAGTGGTTTTGAAGAAATCTCGCAGTTAATAGAGAGTAAAAGTGCTCAGGTGCACTGACTCAACTAGCCTCAACATAATAATATATATAATATAATATATGTAATATATATAATATAATATAAGTATATTATATAGCTCAGGTACATTATATAGACCATATAAAATAAATAAACTAAAATGTCGTTTGGAAGAATGTATAACATTGAGGGCTAAATAAAGGTCATCACAAAATAATAACTAAAAAACATATTTTTATATTGCAAAAATATCTCAAACGTTTCTCGAATTTTGGCCAAGATAACTATAGGATTATATTTAATTGAATGATACGACAGGAAATTTTTTAATAACTGCACTTACTTTCACTATCAATTTTTTCCTACACTAAATCAGAGGAACCATATTAATGTTTTTAAAAAATTTATTCTTAAGCTAAACCCAAATATCTCAAGCTTAACTTTGATAGAAATACTATTAATCCAAAGACTTAGTAATCAAAAAGCAATACTTGTTGATTTGTCATCCATAATTATGGCTAGGAGATTTAAGTATATAGTTTCTTTCTTCCTAAGTAACTATATATCTAAATATTTCCTTTTGTGTACCGCTCTGCTTCGACGCACCGATCTGCTTTGGAATGCCGATCTACACCGGTTAGCTTCCTTTACAACAAAGGACATTTATGTACTATATGTGCCAATGGGTTTGGTCTTATATAGTTAACATCTCGAATAGTATTGACAGATAGTCGTGTATTCAGAAAAATAGATACTGAAATATAATCCCCATATTATCAACAAGCTTGGATACCAAGTGTACACATATAACGTATTTGAATGAACGTACTAAGATTATCAACTTGTAATTCACATTAACAATATATATTACTAGTGCAGCTAGGAAGATCTATAAAGACGGTTTGTGTTTTATATGATGCTGGGTGATTCTGATAATATTTTTAAAAATCGAAATTGTTTTTAAAATTTAATAATTTTTTTTATTTATCGTATTCACATTAATGTGAACATTGACATTTTTTGAAAAACATTGTGTTTCGTGAAGAGCACTAATGAAATATTAAAAATATTACATACTACCTGGCTTGAGAGTAGTCGACTTTTGGTGCTCTTTATGTAAATTGCCAGCTACTTTAAACTTTTTTCTTTTGATAGACAATATATGCTTTGTTTCATCATATGCTTGTAATTACAGCAGAGTTCGTTAGACTTTAAAAAATATCAAGTACATAGTTGTAGTGACTGAAAACCTTGTAAAATGTAGTCTTTCAAAATTTGTAGTATCAGTAATGATGTGACTCGTCAAGTACTTATTATTTCTCTGTTTTGATAGCACAATATAACCTATCATAGCTATCGCATACTTCTCATTCCAAAAAATCTATTACGTCTTATAATAACACTAAATATAATATCTATAAATGATCGTAACTGGAAGCCTCTTAAACTCTGACCTTTAAAACTCCCTTTCTTCATTCAACACAATAAGCGGATACTAAAGTGAAACCAATCCTTAATATCTTAATTTAAATTATTAATCTAATGTAATCAATTATTTAATTTAATTTATGATCGTTTAAGGATTAGCTATGTTAGTTACAATTGTGTACCATGCCAAAGAACAATTTGATAGTTAAATACGGATACGAAATAGTTAATAGGAACCTATCTATAACTCAACTATACGATTACAATTGTTAAAAAATTAATATTATAAGTTACATGTAATTTCTATTATGTATCTATATTAGTATATATATACTAATACCTATATAGACGTATATTCTAACATATGCGTAGATAACTATAATTATTTTAGCACCAGCGTTTAAAGGGTTTTAAATTTTATAGATACAAGTTTTATGTACTATATAATTATGAATAAAATTGAGTGACTAAACTAAACCTTTAAACAGACTTGTAATTATGTTAAGTTTTCATTTTAATATCCTGCCATTTTACATTTCTTTAGAATATCACCTTTCAGTATTATCAAAGTGCAATAAATTATCCTTAATAATCAAGGATAATTGAGTTACAGCAAGTAGTTGGTACCATAACCCATTCGAATGTGTTCTGATGTGATAAAGTGAATTGCAAATTAGTAATTTACATGCTTTTCATATCGAAATTGTCAAAATACAAAAACCAAGCTGAAAATTTACACTTCAAGCCAATTAATAATATTGCATTAGCAGAAGCCACCAAACCAGTCAAAACAATTGCCCAGCCCCTACTACCGCAATCGAACAATCTCGAACGCTGAACTAAGGACAATTACGGACGATAATTAAGTTTATCGATAGAAACTGCATTTATTTACTTATGTTGCACAAAATGAAAGATTATCCTTTTGCACTGGTGTGGGTCGAATGAATACGAAATTGCATTCACTGCAATCTAATGCACCATAATTACACTATGTAAGATATGTCAGGGTACCTACCCAGTGACATGTGCAATTATGTTTGTAGTATGAAAAATCATAATTTAACTTCATAAATTAGAAGGATGATTGTGTATATTATTTATCCGAAGTATTTCGTTACACAAGTGCATATAAATTGATATCGAAAACAGATACATTAATCATCACTTGTCACTGTTCAAATCGATAAAGTGTTTCCAAATGTACAAAAATATTGCACATTTATTATATTAGCAGTTTAAAGTGTGTTATAGTGAACTAAGGGTATAGCATATCCTGTACGTAAAATAAATTTCATAATTTTTTGGTCAAGATGCAGCAATTTGAAAATCTCAACTTGCAACTACCCAGTGCAAACTTCTAACCACTTTTCTTGCTTCACTTAAGTCACCTCAATGAATTGACAAATTGCAAATAAGTTTGTATATTTAAGGATATTAAAAGGATATTACAATATATCACATAAAATCAAATCAGACGTATTTGTCGCATGCAATTATCACCTCACACATGACACAACTTACAGGCACACAGATATTGATACATACTCATATACTCATATAACGACATGGACACAGAACAGACAGCGTATCTGTTTCTTAGCAGAAAATCGTATTTGAATTATGTGCAAGCCATAAATTATGCCTACACTTAGTTGTATCTACTTACAAGGAACCCAGTAAGTGCAGATGAATCAAAGGATAATCCAATTTATTTTACATTACGCTTGGTGTTGTGCATTAGCCTGAAGCAGCAGCGTCCAGCTTGTGGAGTAAGGTGTATTCACACTTACCACAATTGCCAGGAGTATGAAGGTGAAGTTGATGGAGTGGTGCAATCAATAAGTTTTTGTTTTTAATATAATTCACAGCTTTTGAAGGGCAGCAGCTTAAACAATTGCGTCTACGACTTGCAACTTTGTAAGAAATTTGTTGCTGAAGATAAGTGCAACTATATTGCTGCTGCATTGATTTATTAATTTCTGTTTAATTCTCTCAATTTAAAATAATTTCTCCAATTTGATTTAAAGACTTGCTTAAATGTTTGCACTTTTGCAGTAAATCCGGCATTTGCACCCTTTTATGTCATTTCATAAAAACACGCCATTCGCAAAATAAATGCTTTATCGCCAACCGTAAAACCCGGCGAGTGCAAATCTCGAAATGTCATTAAAAATTCCTTTTAACTGTAATTAAAAGCATTAAAATAAACATTTCATTGCATTTCATAAGAGCTCCAGTGCGCTTAGTGCACCAATCACCCGCCCAAAACTGTGCTGACTTCAAGCACGAAATATTGTTTATATATTAAAAGGAGCAGTAAGCGTTCCCCAGTAATGAAAGTTAGACGTAGTCAGCCATAAACTTTCAACAGAGATAACTTTTAATAATCGTTAAAAACGTAAAGTCATTCATTTGTGCAAAAATCAAAAATTTAAACTAAATAGAAAAGGACAAAGGAGTTTTCAAAATAAAAGTAATAGATAAAAATTTATATGAGTATATTTGAATTATAAAGAAATGTTAAGAAATTTATAATGACGATATATACAAGAAAAGAGGCGCTATTGAATAATGTCAAATCAGTCAGCTCAATAACATGGCATAATTGTAGTATCAAGTAATGGTATACTACCAATAGTAATAGTGCTGAGGGAAGCACTATTGAATCTTATTGGCAACTAAGGACCATGTTATATAGAGTGTCATGGGCTCGTCAAATTTCTTTCTTTTGGGCTTTGACAAAAATGCATATTATGTAGCAAAATTGTATTAATTTGCTTCTAAAAGACACAAACAATGACAATGATACTGAATAAATTTGCTTTACCTAAGTGACGATGCACTGATTGCCTCGGCACTCATGATTCATGACCTAATTTTAACCGACATATTGTTTTTTCTCTCACTCTCAATTCTATAAATTGCATTGAAAACAACAATTTTGCTCATGTCGAGCCCATGACACTCTACATAATAAGATCTCAACAAACTCGACTACAAAGAGTAGAAGTGCTCAGTACGACTACAATTTTTATACTCATGTACCTAAATGGCATGGATAGGGACCCGCATATCTTGGATCACTTCAAAATCCTCTCTAAGTATAAGATATTCTCACTGAAAGTAAAACTAAACATCTCAAGTATTTAGAATACTAAAAGACCCTATATCAGATATATCTTTTTGACAATCAACTAGTTTTCAGATTACTCTTGGATCACTACAAAAATTTCATTGAGTATAGGAGATTCCATTACAACAAATTACTAACTTCATTCATCGAACACAAGTTTTTTTGCAAAATATGATCTCATTATTTAGCTACATCAAATACAATGTGCTCAGAAAGGGATCAATACCTCAGTCCAAAGAAAATACCAGTAGTTATTAAATACCATTTTTTAATTAAATTGATTTTTAACGTCCATTTTGACAAAATAAACTTAATTCTTAATATATACTAATGCTTTTAATAGAATGGTGTTTTGAACAACAGTAAATTACAACAACATTTTAATTTATTTATACAAAAATGTAGGGTATTACGAAGAATAGGGTATACATCTAAAACGGAAGTGCCTCTCGACAAAAACTTAACCAAAATTGAATTAAACAAAAAAGATCAACAATTCCAAAAATAAAATATTTGCTGATTTGCACACCTTTTTGGAGTAAATTTTTTAATGGTTTTCCACCGTAAATGCAACATTTATCTTCCATTAAAACCCAAAAAGGATATCACTTTTTATTCCATTTTCTTCTTCGAACAAATGAAAAAGACATTAAAACATTTTAAGCGATATTAATGAAAACAAAATAAAAATTGATGTAAAAATGACGTTTATTTTATTGAAATGTCAAAGTCAGCAAAACATTAACTCCGACACCCACTCATTTCCATTCCCAAACAAGGAACTTTACAAACTTTGGCAAGTAAAACTCGGTGTTCCTTTTTAATTATAAACATTAAACATCGTCACAAAATGACTTCAGTCATTAAGAATTTTTGAATAAGAAAAAGAAATAAAGTGGGGAATGGCATTTAAATGACGTGTTCTTCATGGGGAAATTTTTATAAGAACTGTTTTTCTATTTGAAGTGAAGAATTTATGGAGTCTTTTCTTTCTCTGTCTTTTAATTTAGTATATAGTTATGGTCAATAACATTTAAAAAGAGTTAACAATTTGCGGAAAAATTTACTCAGATTTTGAATAAAATATAAGTATGTTTTTTGTAGGAAGCTTTCAATTAAAATTTTTCAATACCCAGTAATTATATGTAATGATTTGATTAATTTTACTTTTTTGTGGCTTATCACTGCCCCACACTAAACTTAAACGATACTAGAATCATTATCATTTATTTATCTTCAAACTGATGACGAACCGTAGATCAGCATATCTTCCTGTGCCTCCTGAGGTGGCCTTAAGGTTTGTTAGGGCGGGGTTGGGCAACGTATCAACTTTTGTTATAATTAGTTTTTTAATCTGAGTTCGAAAATAAGTAGTCATGGGTCATCTATATAAAATGTTTGACATCAGTGAGGCATATCTTATGGAATTTTACCCTACCACGCTCACCATCATTTTGTAGAAGTGGTAAAAAAGTCCTATTAAAACTGCATCAGTATTTAGTTTTCTAATACCGTCATGATCTAGCACAATAGAATATTTAAGAATGAGAATTTGTAATGCTTTATATTGATAAAATTTCAAATATATTAAATAAAATTTAATTAAATTATAAGGCCACCTTTAATACAAATCTCATGTTAGGTAGGTAAGTTAGAGTGGCGGCCTTACTTCCAGAAACCCACTTAAGCTCAATTAATAGCCCATTGTGTACCACAGAAGTAGCGTTGATAGTTACTTAGACTGAAAGTTCAGTATACTGCTAAAAAATCCCATATTGTTTTTGGAGTTTAGATCCTCATCTAATATTAAACGAATTTCAAAGCTTTTAATAAATCTAGTGCTTGCTGCTTGATCTATATATTTCAAGAATTTTTTTTTAAAATGATTTTCCGTTTTGAGCCCATTTGAGACGAAAGAAATACTATATTCTCGATATAAACTATTGTTTTCAATAGTGAGGTTGTTTTTAATCAGTAGTGAAATTGCAATAACGAAAAGGTTTTTAATATTTTTAATTAATTGACAGTTTTTAATTGATTTAAAGCTGTATGGTCGGCCAATTAATTAAAAATTATAAAAATATTTGTTGTTGCAAATTTTAAATTTCGCTCTGTCCTAAACACTAAATTAAATTAGAATATTTACTAAAGCCTAGTATGTATATTACAGATAAGTGTAAATATTCTATATACTATATTTCATGACATAGATAAGTAATTATTGTTGATTATGAAGTAAGATATTTACTATAAAATTTACATGCAATATTAAATGCCGACCAATCACATAAGCAAAATTATAGATTAAATGTTTTAACTGCTATTGCCTATGAAATACAAAAATTAACATCTAAGATCTACACAAGCATATCGAGTACTCAATCAGATTAAGCTTCGGTATTAAACAATGTTGGAACGAAATCCAAATATTATTATTATAACCTTGATGCTTATCGCCTTTAAAGGAAACTCTTTGCAGAAATCAGGCTCTCCATCTATCTCAGTCTTTTACGAGTGTTTTGAATTGCTGCTATGATCGTGCGGATTCATTTGGTGTCACTTGGAGCCTTCTTCGTCTTTTAAAGTACTGCGAACCCCTTTGCAATACCATTTTTGCTATTATTTTTAGTTGTTGTTTTTTATATTAAGAAATCTTTGTTAGTAATCGTATTCCAGCAATATTTTCGATTCTCATATGAAGCAGTCGCCGGTATGTAATTAGATAGTCAACTCTAGTTGTATATAACTGTTTTTATTGCTCTAAATTCTAGCAATATTGTATATTCTAGCCACTACACAATTTTCTCTAAGCATAATAACGTAATACAATTTTTTTCCTATTAATCTTTAAAACTATTTTTAAGATTACTTAGATTCCAAATTCATAACAAAATATTACTTTTTATCTACACATTTTTTTTATTGGTTCTTAATAAGTTGTTGTCAATTACCATTGCGCTTCATGTGTTTCATTACCAGGTTTAGTGCTCCCCACATTTTACTTTTTTTGCTCTTCACTTACATATTGTTCCCAACATCGTCTGTTGCCTTTAAGCTCTATGAATATCAAAGTCTATACCAACATAAGGAGCGGAATACTTAAATCTATGGTTAACTGCAATTAAAGTTCATCAGCACAGAACAAAAATCACACACTCTCTGCTTATCGTACTTAACTTATCAAAACGTTAGAGAAAGGAAAAAATATAAAAAGGTAATCAGAAAGAAGCGTTCACATATGATGTCCTTTTAAATCCCAAGAGGAAATTAAAAACTGCAGAGAAATAAAAATAAATACATAAAAATTACAAAAAGCGCGTCACATTAAAATGACAGTGAAATTACACTACAAAGTCCAAAACACCACTCGCAGATTAGAGACGACAAAACAATGACCAGAACACCTTATTAAAGGATAGCGTATACAACAGGACGAAAAGGACACACACAGACAACTCACATATTGACGGCCCAGACACAGACAAACACCAAACAGAAAAATTCGATGGTTATCAGCAATTTTAGTGTTAATTCTGGTCTCAAAGTGACGAGTATCACTTTATATTCTGACAGGATATGAGCGCAAAGGAGCACCAGCAAGACATATAAATGTTGCCTGCAAGTCACAAAGGACAATTAGACAAAAGTTACGTTTATTTATATTTTTTTTGCTTAAAATATTACGCAAACAAAAACAAAACAAAAATAGTCCCTGGCAGGACTATTAAGCGCGATTAATGAGTCTTTAGCGTTTTTGCGCGGGAATTATAATGATTATTAAAAAAGAACAGGAAAGAAGGAATGAAATCCGAAATCCATTGTATGTGTAAGGATACGTAAGGATAAATTCTGGTACTGGGAAGGTTTTGCCAAATATTTTATTTGAATTAAAAATTCGCGTGAATATTTACGCGCCAGACAAACGATTTGGCGTGTACGCCGAAGGTGGTTAATAAATGTCAAAATATGGCAAAAATGAAAAATTACAGTCGCCTGTAAAAGAAGAAGAGAAAATCGTCCTTTAAGCAGGAGTTAGACGGTTTATTGTCAGGCATTAAAGCAAAAATGTCAAAAAAAAATATTAAAATTTTTTATTCTGATTGTAATTTTTATTTTATTTTTTCCCTTCATGCTTGACAAAATCCTTGTTAATATTTTGGCAATACGAAGCCGAGTAAAGGTACTTTTCCTCATTGGCTTTGTAATCAGTCTCGCATTTTTAAGAGTATTTAACGCTTTCCTAGTATTTTGCTGACGCGCTTGACATGCGATTAATAAATAATTTTTGTTTAATTTTTTTGGAATTATTTTTTATTTTATTTTCTTTTTTTGTTGTTACTTTTGTCGCAGATACTTTAGTTGGCTACCTCCACTGCCGGCTTTTCTTTGGCCGTAAAAGTTTTTCGTTTTAATTTTCACGTAATGAGTTCATTTCCCAGCGGTCAATTACTTCGGCGTCTGTGATTTTTTAAATGTTTCGTGTCAACTTTTGTTGTTAATATTTTGCCTTTTGTTTTCTGTTTATGAATTTTCCCTTAAACAGAGAAAATAAAATATTACAGGATTTCAACAAATTAAGGTTCATTCGAAGTTCCGAGATATTTGTATAGAAACAGTGGAGTATAATATTTAGTACTCGTTCAAAAATTACTGCTTGATATCATATACTGTTTAATATTAGACTCCACTTGGTTATTATGAACTCATTAGATGATAGAATAGATAATAGTTAATTTGACATTAATTTTGATAATAAATATTGCCAAAACAAATAAATTTTATTCAATATAATAAAAAATTATTATATTATCATCTCAGAGAATGTGAGACCTGGCGTGTAACCAACGTTCTTACTGGAAAAATTCAAAATTTCGTCTTCTCAAGATATGGTGGCCAAATATCATCAGTAACTCCGATTTAGATGAAAAATGTAAACCGAAACCAACGGCTTATTACTTAAAACTACGAATATGGCGGTGGCTAGCTCATATATTGCGAAAGAACGCCATGGAAATGTGTAGACAAGCTCTTGTTTGGAATTCTTAAGCAAATCGTAAGAGAAGGCGTCCTAAAAGCATATGGAGAAGAATATTACAAAACGAAATCGAGAAGTCTGGAAAAAAATGTTTGTTTTTAAGAAAGCTGTTCACCCAAAAGATTTATACTTTCTCTTTATAAGCGAATTCATCGCCATTAATATTTTTTTCAAAACAAAGTTTTGAAATTTAAGACATTTTGCCGCACTTATCTTACTACTTTGCTCTGGTGTTTGATATAAACTGTCAAGTCGGTGAATATAAACATGCTGTATTTTAAATTCAGCAGAACTAATTACCTATCTAAATAATTAGTTATATAGTTAAAGTACTAATAAAATTTTCTTAAAAATTTTTCCCTAATAGTACTAAT
This sequence comes from Teleopsis dalmanni, assembly GCF_002237135.1. Lineage (NCBI taxonomy): Eukaryota > Metazoa > Arthropoda > Insecta > Diptera > Diopsidae > Teleopsis > Teleopsis dalmanni. The sequence continues at coordinate 58,904,981 of NC_051846.1, read as the reverse complement.
TGCATTCCCAAGCCTCGGCGAAAGTTATAAGGTAAAGATCCTATGACTCACGTTAGGTTCTAACTTGTTTATAGACAATTGTTAGAAAAGAAGCGATCTAGCTATTTGTAGACCCGGAACTGTTCAGTGACTTGGAACTCATTCAAGAAGCGGAATTAGTAAGCTTTTAAGCTTAGCAGGGAAAAGATAATTTTCCAACTACTATCCTTCTTTCTATTCAGCATAAATTCTTTCTTAAATAATATAATTTCTTACATAAGGAAAAAAAATTTTAAACATAATGCATTTAATTTAGTATTTCATATATTATTTATAGCGTTATTGATTGGTAAATCTGGGGCAACTTTCATTTTCGATACATAAATCTGTATAACACTCGAGATTAGTGTATAACATTCGAGATTAATTTATAACATTCTAGATATATTGCTATACTAGCAAGATTACACTGAAATTAATAGCCCTTTGAAGACTTGACAGATAAAAGATTATTTGATTCGATATATGTATTTATGAAAAATACAAATGTCTACTTCTTCTTCTTCTTGAGTTAGTGCTATTACGCACTTTTACTCTATAATGGCTGGGGGGCTTATCTCTACCCCACACTAGGCTTTAACTAGGCTAAAAAAAAAAACATATCATTTATTTGTCTTTTAGTTGATGTCTACTAAAACTATTATGAAAATGTTAGATTACTCCTCAAACGATTGATTGATAAGAAAATTTGACAGATCGAGATTAAATCTAGATTGAATCCAGATTTACCAATTAAAAACGCCATTAGTAAATTTTACTATTACTCTATTTATTTCAATTATTACAATTAAAATATGTTTTTTTAAAAGAATATTTTAACCAAAGAACATGGCTGGGCAAGGGCTTCAAAATTGGCCCACTGTAAAATGAATCCATTTTTTTTGGCTCCATTTTCATTCCTATTTCTGGGAGAAAATTTTAAAATATTTGTGCAAAAATTCATTTGCAAGTGACACTTACCAGTTTAGTTGAATTTTTTATATAAGGGTTTACTCTCTATAAATATATTTTAAAAGGGCTTTACACCTTAATACAATAAATAAAATAAATTAATTGAAAATGTAGTCACCACAAAAAAAATATAACAATAATGAAGGTAATAACCTTAGTCCTAGGACTAGTTCCGGTGCGAGCGTTGTTAAGCAATTTACATTAAATGCCACTTCAAATTGATTTCAGGCATAAAAATGAGTGCATGGAAGGATAATGAAGTGCTTTCATTATTCTGGAAAACAATCTAAAGGAAATATATTTACTTATATACACACAATTAGTGTTTAAAAAAGTACATAAAACATTTCAAACTGCATTGTCGGAAAATTGTGTACCAAATGCAACATAAAAGACGTTCAAAGAGCCACCAAAGAAGTTAAACAAGTGAGTTAATTACTTTAACATGACACGTTTCTGTAATAAAACTTCGATTCATCTTCAAAGCAATTATACGTTACAGTGAGATACATTTTTTAGAAGTTCGTTTTTTTTATTTATTTTCCAAAAAAAAAGTACAAAGAACAGTAGAAAAGCCAATCATTAACTGCATTCATTTGAAATTCACACGCCTATGACTCATCCGCAAGGCAAGCAATCTTGAGAATGCATCACATTTATGGGGCAATATCACTGGTGAAAATGATTCCAAATGATACCAAATGTGATATCTTTTAATATTTTTTCGACATAAATTTCAATTAGTAACGCAAACAAAAAGTTCGTTGTGCACTAAAAATTTCTTACCTTTTGTTGGTTTGTTTACAATGACACATTGCCTAGTCTCCGCCGTCATATGGCATATCGTCTTGTACTCTGCTTATGGATGGATGGATGGATGGATGGATGGATGGAGGATGGAAAAGAGTTTCTAATGAAAAGCCATTCAATTACTGAGGTAAAGAGCTTCATGAGGAATGCTAATCAAATTGATCATGTTGATGATGAGCTATTTTTCATCGAGTGAATATTTTGTGATCAAAGTGTAAAAACTGTAACAAATGACAAACTCATTTATTTTTCTATTTATTGTTTGTTCTTCAAATTCCTCAAATGGACGCATTTTTCTCTTGTTTTGTTGAAATTGTATCTAATTACTTTACAAATTTTGACTAGATATTTAAATTGAAAGATAAATGAATAGCAACGAACACAAAAGATTGTATGATATTTGTTTTTAATTTTTTTAATTTTTTTTATGTAGAAAGATACATATTGTATACTTTAATTTCAGAAAAATTAATGAACAATTACTTTAAATAATTCCTTTTTTAACTAAAGAGATATATCACTTCAGGAAGTACGTCGGTTAAAAAGACTATTTTGATTATATGTACAATACTTATATGTATTTTACTTTTTTTGTTTCTGTTGTGGTGAGGAGGTGAAATGTTTTATGCACCGTCAAACGGACCGTCGTTAGAATGGTGTGTCCGACTTCCTAACAGTAATATATAGTATACGGACTAAAACACCCCCTCTTCGACGAAACTTATTTTGCCTCGGAACCATTTTCGCATTACTTGAAGGGACGTCTCTTTTGTATTGACATTTCAAGCCACCCTCTTGGAATTATCGATCTGCGCCCAGACCACCACTTTTTCACCGCTTTTTCGTGTTGGTTGCACTATTTATTATTCTAGTTTCTGTTTCTCCTTTCTAGGTCTTTGTTTCGATGACTTGAATCATATATGACTCTATCGTTCGGCAACTCTCTGTGTGCGCTCTCATGTTTTCCACTATATTTTCGAGATTTATTGGTCCAATTTATGTGCTATTATCTTCTCTCTATTTGTGAGCCATCTATTGTAGCAAAATAAGGTGTGCTCTGCATCGTCAAAGTCTCCATCACCATAAATGCAGTCGGTTAGCTCCACCTTTCCCATGCGGTACAGGTACTTACAAAAGTATCCATGTCCGGTCAGCATCTGAGTAATATAGTAGTTTGCGTCTTTAAATTTCAGTTTGAGCCAAGTGGTTATATTTAATATCAGTCTAGCAATTCATCTTCCTTAAGTTCTAATTTTCCATCTTTTTTACTACATTTCGATAGTTTGCTCCTGATCTTCTCATGTCATTTGTTGAGTACCGACTACTAGGTTAATGTTATTGATGTTATTGTTTTACTAAAATTTAATAACTAATACTAAAAATTTTAATTTTAATACTAACAATTTTTTACTAAAAGTACTTAAATGTCTTCATGATGAAAAAAGTGCTTTCGTCAGAGGTTTAACATTTAAAAGGCAGTAAAATATACTTAAACCATGGTTGCGTTCATAAAAATGAAAAAATAAATTGTTACTTACAATGTATAAAATGATATCGGGCCGCAACGGTCAGAATTGAAAGTTAATCTGCCAATTTTTAGGCAGCTGACACGGTAAATCTAGGAAGCTGACTTCCAAGTTACTTAATGTATCAAATGTATCTGTGCATAAATGACTTTTATATACAGATACCCACATTCTCTGACATTATATTTCCTCGATATATAAAAGCTTGAATAACCTGTTTTTGAAGCTTTCGAGTAAAATTATAAATCCAGTAATTTTAACGAAATTTTTTTGAATTAAAGAATTCAAAATGAATTCTTTGAATTAAGGAACACTCGAATTAAAGATTCGTGAAAGAGGTATCGGTAGGAATAAAGAAATTAGTGTTGTTGAGTGTTTGTAAATAAAATTTACTATAAAGTGGAACAAAGATGGTAAAATCACTTAGTCCATTGAAATCTAGTTTATTTAGTGCAGTGAAATTAGTCTAGTTTATTTGTTGTCAGGTTGTAGTGAGACGAATTGTAGATGGTTATGCTGGTGGCTGAGGGACTAGTATAGATCCTGATCAAAATTTCCCTATTTTTCATATTTTCATCATGATAACATATTCTACATATGCTGAGGATTTTATAATATACAAATGCTTCTAAAATATGGCTTACAATAAACTACTAACCTGATATTATCTAATTTTATTAGTAATTATGGGATTGTAATTATGGGATAAGTATGGGATAACTTTTGTTTCTGGTCGAATAATATGGACAAATATATTGTATATATTGTAGTAGAATATATTGAACTACAATTAATCAGATTTGCAAAATCTGGATATTTCTTAGGCTAGCATACGAACTGGTATTCGTATACCCTAGCTATCAACGAAACTAGGGTTTTCGGCGGAAGTTCTATTAAAAATTAAAATTAACAATTGTGATATGAGTAACTGCATAACATGTCTTTTGGTCATACCCAAAAAGAGTGAAAGAATGCCATAATTATTTATGTAACCTAGTAGAAATATCTATAATTAAGTATGTTATACTTTTGAGAAAAGAAATTTAATCCCCATTAGGAAAATTAGCTGATAGCCTCCATTTTTCTCAAACTGGCACAGAAAAACAGAATAGTTTGCAACAACGTCACTTATTTATGTGGTTACTAGAACTACCTATTAAAAAGTTAGTGGTATTAGTACGAGTACTTAAAATCGTTTTATATTACTTATTAAGGTTTTAGATATTTCAAAACATTTACTTTGTGATAAGAAACTTTCTTCATTTGATTTAAATTTATTTTTGATTAATTATTTTTAAGTACTGGGTTTGTCAATTCCTTAACTGATACAATATGAACGATATTTTAGTCTTTCAGTTTCTTTTGCATTTTAATATCATAAAACAATATGATATGTCAGCCTGAGGTACAGTAGTATATGAGTTTAAAAGTCTATAACTTTCACTTTGAATAATGTATTCATATTTGTGTACTTTTCCTATAATGTATTTAATATCTTAATACACTCATATTGTAATCCAAGGCTATACGAAGAATATTAACCCATACATATGATCTTATAAAAAGGTACACTTATATTTAAAGCGATTTGTGTAGTGGACTTATTTATATACTCACAATGTTAAAGATCGGAGAATTTATGATTGATTTCTGTTGCTTTTTTTGTTTTGGTCTTATCTTTAGATATTTGCTTCCATTTTTTAAAAACGCCAATGTAGTTGAGTATATCAAAGCATTATATCCATTTAATAGGATTACATTCATTAACAAGTAATCTTTATCTGTATTACGTTGTTAATGTAAAATCTTCTACTTATATAAGTACTATTAACCCTCCTTTTCCTTAACTAGAATTCACAATGTTTACTGATCTGATTCTTTTTTCAACCGATAATATTTCAGTATATCACAAAGTAATTCCTTTTGATACACTTTCAACCTGTTTTATTCTTTCCCACAATGATGTACTAATAAATATTTGATAAAGTCACTCAAGCAAATATATCCACAATCTAAATAATTTTTTCTTGACTCTATATTTACTTAACTAATCGTGCTCTTGTACCAGTCACACCTTAAAGTCATGAATAAACTAAGCAACTCCCTGCAAACTTATAAATCATTCACATAATAAATTGCGAATATCAGCAAATGAAATTGAATTGAAAAAATTGTGAAGTGCAAGTTGAGCTGTCAACAATAAAGTTGTAACGCGAAGCGGCAGACCTCAACGTGCAGACGATCGCACAAGGAATTGTCAATAAATTCATTGCAATAATTCCATAAACCGTAATAGGTAATGTAAGCGCTGCCTCGGCGAATCCAAGCCAAGTCAAGTTGGAAAATAAAACATCGCATTCGGTGATGTTAACTGCGCACAAGTTGGATGCATTTGGAATAATGATTAGCACCTGTGGCCATGTCTGCTGCTGATATGATGTGTTGGCAACTGCTTTTCTGCAATTATTGCTCGTACGAGTGCAGCGCCTACACGAAAATTTATTGCACCTTTTTTCACCTTTTTCTGCTGCGGCTCAGAAAATGTCAAAAAATGTCTGGCAAAATTGATACTTCACGTTTGCATCTCAGATTTTTTTTTAAAGTAATTTCATTCTGTGTTAACATGAAAATTTAAATTTTAATTTATTCAATTTTGTAACCACTTTCAGTAGGTTCTAAATGTTTTATTGTCTTAAGTTGTCAATTGTCTTATATTTTTTTCTTTTATTTCTGTTGTATTTCAAGTGCCGCTTTTGCTGTTATTCTGTGGCTAATTTATTGCACTTACCACTACTGGAACGTGCTCTATCACTTTAATGCAAAAATTATTTAAAATACACAATAGTTAAAATAGAAAGAAAAATCTTCTTTTTCTTTTTCTATTTTTTTGTTAACAACCAAAGTTAATGTGGCAAAATAGACAATTTTAATGAGTTTTCCGCCACCAATCAAACACTTTTTCTATTCCTCAATAAAATCTTATAAATAATGCATGAAACTCTTACTCAATAACTTAGCTTCATTATAACCTTCAAAGTGTTCAAATATTAAAGCTCAGAGTAGAATGAAATTCCATAAAACGTTCTGCTCAGTTGACCAAAGTGCATCACATTTATTGCCACTTTGAAGCCACTTTTCAACACCAACCGCACTCTTTACGCAGTTTTAATCCTTTTTAATCAACCCTGCACTGCGTCAGCTAAGAGTTAACAATCCGTGAATTTTAACGCCATATTGTTTATTCTGTTTTTGATGGATTACTTACCGCTTTGTCTACATTTTGAATCCTTATTCACATATATTTTAATAATTATTTATTATGCTTTATGAGTATGCTCTATATCCTTTTGATAAGTTCTTTGATTAATTACCGCATTAGCATTTGAATTGTTGGTTCTCGGGCGGAGCACTCTTCGTAATTGGTTTTTATGGAAGGATTGAAGTATTGTGGTATAAAAGGGTTTTCCTTTCAAATTCTGTGGACTACTTTTTGGCAATAAATCAGATTTGTCAACGCTTACTAAACTTTCCTTTGATTTGAGTTTAAAAAATTTTAATTGTTGGATTATTCACGGTTTTTGAAAAATTATTAATTAATTATGTTTCAATAAAAATTTTTATATACGAGTATAATAAATGATTTCAATCAAAATGTGTGTTTCTATAGCTAATTTATTAAGTTAATGTATTAAGCTTATGATAAACTAAAACACAATATTAAAGATGCCATTAAATAGTAAGTAAACGAATACTACAAACCATTGGGGTAAAAACTTCACATTCTGCAATTTACTATCATTAATAAGCTATTACTAACATAATATCGTAGCCCCTGTATAAAAATTCAGCGGCTACGCTGGCTTGGTCATGTCGTGGGAATGAAAGAAAGTGCTCCGGTTAGAAAGGTATTTGATTCGGTACCCGCAGGTGGAAAACGCGGACGTCCGCATCTTCGGTGGAAGGACCAGGTTATCAACGATTTAGGACGCTCCGTACTACAGACTGGCATCACAAAACAGTTAATCGTGCTGACTGGTGGACGCGGTCTGTAATGGCCAACTATATAAGTAACTAACATAATATCTATACTTCAATTAGATATAAGAATTTTTTAAAAGTTCTTTTTTTGCATTAGAAGGAAAGCATCGAAAACCACAGTATGAGAATTTAACGTACTAAAACCACCTCTTCGAAATGACTGGAGAAAGTTTCCACAACATTAATTCCAGTAATAAAGGGATAGAGATTAGAGCGAGGGGCTTAATACCTAGCAGGCTAGATTTATTTAAGGTTGAAAGCATGGCCATAAATAAGCTGAATTAGGAATTAAAAAAGGGGAAATCTTCCAAAGGTTAGAAATATCGATCTCCCTTACAACTTTTTAGCAACAAGTTTTTCCACATAAGACACATAAGAAATATATCCAAAATCGGTCACGTTTTTATTCGATAGCGTGTATATTTGCTCTGAAAAAGTTTGAACTCAAAATTGTGATATTTCCCACTATTATAATATGACAGTACCAACTTGATGAAGTCAGATTCGCTTCTTATATGATCTAGTCATGTATTAGAGATAATTCCTTTCTATTTTTAAAGTTCTTGATTCGCTTCTTATGTGACCTTGCCATATATTAAAGATAATTGTTTTTTATTTTGAAAGTTCCAGATTCTCTCCTTATGTAACTCAGTCATCCATTGGAGATAATTCTCATTGCTCTGTTCTTCGCAAATCAGTTTGGTCAGCAGGGAGATTACCATGCAGAGTTCGTGAAATGCTTAACACTCATTCATATACGGTGGAATGTATACTTAAATACGAACTATTTTAAAATTTATCCATTAATTTATTTTTTATATTGATTTAATTACAAATCATAGTCGCAACGGTTTTATCTTTCTTGTGATTTGCTCTCATATATTGACATGCATTTGTTTTATACAACCACTCATAGTATTCAACTAAGGGATATAATTGTATAGAGTAGTTGTCAGCCACTCCCAATTCACTTAAATTACTTACATGAATAATTCATATAAATACATTTCCAGTAAACATAATAAGGATACTTTCATACTAAAGCACACCCACAATTGCAACAAATCTCAAACCAATTTACACAGTAATTTCACTTAAGCAGAAATATAATCCTTGTGGATGAAGGTGGAGTGTAATCAACTAAATCAGCGTCAAAATACGAGTAATGAGCAAAAATTTTATTTACGATGATATCACAAAAATGAAAGAAAGTTATCATTTTGACTTCCATGCTCTGTCCATTCCCTTTCCTTTCGAAGGGCGCAGCAATTTTGACAGATAATTTAGTGAAGTTCACGTTTAATTAGAAAAACTGCAAATGTCAGCGCACGAAAGAAAATCAAATTGACATTTTTATGCAGGATAATGCACGCCGGGCAAGGATATACAAACAAATAAATAAATTTATTCGAGACCATTTATTTGCAATGATTTTTGCAGGAATAAAACTACTATAAATTGGAAAATTGTTTAGTCATTTTGCTGCATCAATCATCGCTCAAGACAGTTGAGTTAATAGCAAGGATAATACAGGTACAAAAGGTTTTTGTTTACTTATGGACAATTGCATGTCATAATGATATATTGTCTGGCATACTCGTTTTCTTAAATACATATACAGTTGAGGATTAAAAGAAATTTGTATCAAAGAAATACCAAATGACTTTAATAGTATGGAAATATATATATATATGTCAACATTTTTTTATCAGGTGTTTTTAATCAATATTCAAAAATTTCGAAATATTTCTGTTTGATTGTAACGTAGTAATCCTAATTTTCTTTCAAAATCATAATGTAAATTTTAACTTAAAAGAAAATTTTTATTCGAAGTATACACAACACGAACTTTGGAAAATTATTCCCATCAAAATTTTCGGAAAATATATCCAAATAAAAATTTAAAATGCCAAAATCGACTAAAAAGCGTAAATTTGTAGCAGTTTTCACAAAAAATGTTAAAGACATTCTGAACAGAGTCACTGCAGCAAACTCTGATGATGATTTCGATGCACCGACCATTATAGCAACTGCAGCATACTTAGAAAATTGCCTGAATGAGTTCCCGGTCAAATCTTTTGAAACCGACCTCCCCACACCAAAAGAAGTAAGTGACTAAAATACAATGAGATGCAATTTTTTATAAGCATTATTCCAGATAATAATAGACGTGCCTAGTCCTACAAAAGAAGAAACAATAGAAAATGCAGCTACAGCAGATCAAGTCGTAATACCAAAAGATGTCCAGGTTGAGTTAAAGGAGCAGAAAGCATGTGTTTCACATCAAATGGATGAAGTCGTTATTGCACCAAAAAGCAATAAGAAAATTGAACAAAAAACTTCTGCGGCTTATGAATTTCTTAAAGAAGATCTGAAAGAAGAAGATGACCGAATTTTAGAAAAATTTGAGTGTCAAAAGAATGATGATATGATCGGTACGATAAACACGGAAGTTTCAATAAGTCAAGTGAATAATGAAGCTGCTGCAGTCATTAGCTTAAACAAAGTCGAAGAAAATACAACTAACTCCTCATCCAATGAGGAACAAGTTAATCCTCAGAAAGTGTTAGAAGCCTGTGCCGTTAGTAAAAAAACTAATAGTAATACAAATTGTCTTTGCTTAGTTGACAGCAAAAATCAACAAACTGATCAAATGACTTCAACAGAACAAGTTACAACTTCCGATAGCCATGTTAATGATGATAAAGTGCAAAAAGACAGTCTAGTGAAAATACCTACATTAGTAGCTTCAGTCACCGAGTTAAATAGAGTTGAAGACCACATAACAAATTGCCAGTCCTGTGAAAAACATATAAATGATCAGAAAGAACTAAAAGAATGCAATACCAACGAAACAAAAAGCACTTCATCTGATACTCCTAAAGGTGACAAACCCGAGAATGAACAAAGTGTTCAAACAATCTTCGCGAATGAATTCACAGATTTGGAAAATATGGTGGATGATAGTAGGTTACAAACGGGACGTATTGTTAAAATACCAGCGCTAGAGGATTTAGTCACTAAAAAACAAGTAACTTCAGCAGAGAAACCTGCTATCTCTGACGAATTGGTAAGTAATATTGAGATGCAAACCAGTACTCTTGCTGAACAACCAGTTACAGTTATTAAATCGGACAATGACGAAAATCACGCAACTAAGTGCACTGCTCAGGAAAATCAAATAGCAGATCAAACAATATTAGAACAATCTGTAACAGATGAAAAGCATAATAATTCAGCTGATTCTCTTCATACAGATGAAATCAAAAATCTGGAAAGCGAGGCACCAACCCAAACAACGGAAGAACCGAGTTCCTCAAAATTAGTAGTAGACACAACTGAGCAAAACGTGAATATTGTAAAAAAACTGTCGTTAGAAGCATTAGTTGTAAAACGTTTGAGCCGAAAACGTCGTCGCCCATTTTCAGATAATACCGATCAAGAAATAGAACTACCTCCGGCGAAAAGAATATGCAGAGATTTAAAACGTAACAAGCTAAAGCACCGAACGGACAACAATATAGTATTTTATAATTTTAAAATTTCAAGTTGGAATGTCAATGGTGTTCATCTTTGGTCGCGAAAAGGAGGTCTTAAGTACTTAGAAAAAGAAAAACCTGATATCTTTTGCATGCAGGAAGTGAACTGCTCCTTTGGTAGGATTCCAGATGTCGTCAAACGTGTAGAAGGTTTTCATCAATACTGGTTATGTGTACCTGATGGCAGTAATGGAGTGGCTGTTTTCAGTCAGAAGATGCCGATGAATGTTGATTATGGGATACAAATTGTTGACTTCAATGGCCGTGTCATTACAGCCGAGTTTGAAAAGTTCTTCGTAGTTTGCGTTGCCGTACCAAGTGCAGGCGTGAATCTAGCAAAATTAAGGTATCGCTTAAGATGGGACAGCTTATTTCATCAGCACGTACAAAAGTTAAACAAACGCAAGCCAGTTATAATATGTGGAAACTTGAACGTTTCACACAAGGAAATTGACCTATCGAAACCGAAATTGTGTGAAGAAACTCCTGGATTTTCAAAACAGGAACGAGAAAAACTAAATGAATTGCTTACTTCTGGTTTTGTGGATACTTTTCGTCACTTTAATCCTGATTGTAAAGATGCATATACATACTGGTCTAGAAGAGGTGAAGGACGCGAACATAGTGTTGGTTGGCGTCTGGATTATTGCATTGTATCTGAACGCTTTATTCCGAAAATCATGAAAAGCGTAATAGAAGACAAGTACTTGGAAAGCAATCATTGTCCGATAGCAGTGCTATTCGAATTTTAAGATGTCTAAAAGTTAACAGTGACCAAAATTCAACTTACTACTTATTTTTTGGCAACATGTTTTTTTTTTATATAAAATGCAATAAATTTAAAATTTTAGTGTAATATTAAATGTAAAGAAAGTGGAAAATATATAAGACAATATTATCGAAAATATTCAATATTCAGAATCATTTTATGATAGTTGAACTTTGTTGGAGCCATCAATAAGTTCTATCAATCAAAAAAAAGTATATAAATATCCTTAAGTGAAACAAGAGCATGAGGTTTTTTACAAACCATGCAATCAGTATATCCAAAACTATATATACTGTACATTTTGATAAATTTTCACAACAGTTACTTATATGCAGGAAACTCAAATTATATAAATTTTCAACAGAATGTTTCAAGAGTAGCCCTTGCTTGCCATGTTCCATTCACAAAATATATTCCAATGTCGATAATAGGAATAGAAACGCTACAATACACCTCATATACGTTTTCCGGAAGCAACACTTCTATCACTATATCATACTCCTAAATCGCTTAAGAATATAATTGCAATTACCATATAACACATCATTCAATAAGTCGTGTGACTACCTAAGAAAAACAAATTTTTTCTGCCAAAAATCGATTTTACGCATCAATATAATCTCCTTCAAGGGCAATACAATCATTCTAACGCTTCTCTAACTTCTCGATGCCGTGCTTGTAGAAGGATTTGTCTTTTACCTCAAATTAGGCTTCATTTTCTGCAATTACACATAGTCTTTTGAACGTTGGTACTTCATAAACATCATATGGATTTCACAATGGCAGCGCCATCTGTGTGTGAGTCATACAACTTATTGAGTGATGTAATATATTTATTACAAACGCAAACGCTTTGCCATATTGGTGATCTTATATTAGTAAGAACGCTTGACATATGCAAGAATGGTTGTCTCGTTAAATCTATTAAACGGATTTTAATGCATTCCTTTCTTATAGATATAATAATAAAGCAATAAATAGAAATATATTAAGTTATCCTGATATTAAAAAATAATCCACAACAAAGTCTGTAACTGTTCCTAAAATATTATATTTTAACTACAACTAACATATTTATACCACTTCGCTTTATTCATATTGTTGTCGTGAAATATGTTATTCCTAAATGTTTGTTTGTAGACGGATTTATTAGAAGGTCACAAAATTTTTAAGTATTAGTTGTTATTAAGCAAATCTCGTCTTTAATCGCAGTGAAATCCAACTAATTTACAGTATTTATCGTTTCTAAAGGCAGAGTAGTGTTTTTCAGGTATATGCATAAAATAATGCAACTATGTGGAGGAAATCGTAAGATACAAAGAATACAACATCTATTAAATGGAATAAACATAAAAATTAATATTAGTTTTTAATATTTAAGAGCACTGCAATTGAATTATATATAATTTAATCTTAATCTTAATTTACTGATGGGAACTATATGTAAAAATAATGTTTCATTACTGCATCATTATCTACATCATTATCTACATCATTATCTACATCATTATCTACATCATTATTTACATCAATATCAATATCTGTTTGTGGTTAACTATCAGTGGCGTGACTTATATTGAAATATATCTTGGAATATTGTATATTGCTTTTATAATATATCTTGATGTCACTATAAAAGGTTACGGATTTTATCAGTATTTTGGAGCGAACCAATCTTAAAAACAATCTATCCACGGTTGCCACTTGAAAATTTTTTCCTGTACCAAAATTGGTTTAAAAAGGTCCAAAATTTTTTTGGACCTTTTTATTTTTTCGTTCTGTGTTTTTCATAGTGTTATAAATGAACTAAATATAAAATGGTGCAAAGTTGCATTTATAAAAAAAATTAATTGGAAATATCCACAATAAAGTTGGTCGTCAAAAATGTACCATTTTTGAACATGAGTACCAAACGAAAAAAAAAGTACCATAAGTGGCAACCGTGGATCTATCGTTAGACCAAGTGGCGTTGTAGGAGTAATATTTAAAGAATTTCTAAAATGAGAAATCATGCTTTGGTTTTTTAATAAAATGATAATTATTCATATCTCTCCAATGTAGTTAAAGATCCTGCTCTGTAGTTCTTATCAAAAATGTTAATGAAGAAATTATTATATTTTAGAAAAAATTATCACATCTTAAATTATTGACAAAGAATTTTATATGTATGTATTTTGTTTTGTTTACAAAATATTTAATACATAATCCATAAAACCTTCTTCTGAAACATAAACTACTCAACATGTCATTTATTATCTGTCAATTTTCAATATTTATAAATATTTCCAAAATTTCTGATTCCTGAGAATTCAAAAAATTTTAGGAATTATTTCCTAAATTAAATGAATTGTGCGTTTTTATAGTGATTTAATTCAAATAAAGTCATAAATCTGTTTTTATGCCTTTTAATTTAGCTTCCAAAATAATCTGAGGGCAATAGAACTCTCTGCCCTGGCACACCAGGCAACTGCAACGCTCGCATTGTCGCTTCTAATCAAGTTAACAAATTGTTTTCCTTAGAATTATGGCAACTTTCCAATGCAACGACAGTGATTAAATGCTTTGATGTAAAGGCAGGGACGCTCATGCATCTTCGACTAGGCGACGCGGCGGTGAAGAATTAGGCAGAGTAATTTTTAATATGTTTGTAAATTATTAGTTTGTTTTTGAATTATTCATTCAG
>NC_051846.1:58879606-58890526 GCF_002237135.1 Teleopsis dalmanni | reverse complement strand
CAAACGAGGTTTGAGCTTCATTGCCTATGGATTACAGAGAACTTGGGGAACCAGTTTACGATTGCCTATTAACTTTTATTAATACTTCAAACGAGCTGTTGTTTAACTTGCGAAACGGTTCCTAGATTTAATAGTTTGTTTACAACTAATAACTTTTATGTTTTTGTTTTTGTTTATTAAGAAATATAAAAATATAACAATTTTTCGCGCCAAAAATTTTACGAAAATCTGAATAATTTGTGATTTTAATTAAAAATATATTTCTGCAGGTTGATAAGCGCACGCCAACAGATTGGCTTATACAGAAAATGGATTTGGTTTCAGCTTAGGCCTCTACTCCATATGGAGGTGGCAAGTTTGTATGGCTGGTTTTCCGCAGGTTCTTGTGGCGTAAGTGCAACATTTTATTGCGTCTTAATATTTTGTTAAATAGTTGCCACCTACATTAGACATCCTCAACTGGAGGCACAAGTGGAATTAAGTATCGTGAACAATTACCTTAAATCTTAACTCCAACACAAATCAAGCTCACAACCTGAACACTTGTTCTATGGAGTTTCAGATGCGAAAGTTGTTGCCCTTGTGTTTTAGTGCCACAAATTGTTTGTAGACAAACTGACTGACAGTGGCAGCATTAACCGCAACTCCAACTCCAACTGCATTGTTAATTGCTGCAACGTACCACGAATTTTGAAGTATTTTTTGCTTGCTCCTAACATTATTTTTGGCGTAATTCAGCTCACGTAGCACCTCGACTTACGTGCTTTGCCATGTGCGCATGCGCAACTGCTGGGGGCAAATAAAATTGTTGTCTTATGTGACTTGTTACGTGGATCATTGCTACTGTGAACACGGAATGGACTTGGCCAAAACAAAAAAATTAACTAAAATGGTATAATTAAACTTTTGTTACGTTTAAATAGCGAAATATGCAGAATTTGCATTTGACCAGATTGATTTCTTTGAATGCGAAATGAAGAATTGTGTTGACTTAGTTACAATATTTGGCTCATAAATTGAATGATTATTGCAGATCATATTTGACGCTGTCCTCGAACTTCTGTTCCAAATTTCCAATATAAAGTCTGCGCTGCTCCAAATATATATCTACGCCAAGTAATAATAGCGAATGTTCAAACCACATTAATGTTATACTATTCTGCGAGTTCCTTGCTTACGCCGACGATATCCACATCATTGGGTATAGCAAGTGTGTGATTACAACTGCCTTTGGAGTTATAGAAAAAGGAATTGCAAAAATATCCTTAACGGCGAATGAAAGCGAAACCAAATATATGTCATATGTCGACTTGTTATAGAAATATGTATCGCTCACACGCCGAGCTAGTGGTCCAGCGATCACACTTTCCAATCTATCAAGGATTTCATCTAGTTTGGCATTGTCGTTACAAATAAAAATGATGTCAGTCTAGAGATCAGACGAAGAATCAACATTGTTAATAGGTGCTACTATGGACAATTGGAGTACTGAGCTTTCTCTGAACAAACAAAACTTACGCTCTATAGGTCGCTCATTCTAAGTGTGCTTCTATATGGTTGAAAAACATGGACATTATCACAGAATAGTAAAGCAGCACTGGGAGTGTTCGAGAGAAAAATTCTTCGTAAGATCTTTGATTCCCTATGAGTTGGCGATGACGTCCACATCGGAATGAACCACACACTGTACGAGCTTTAGCATGACATTGATATAATTCAGCGAATTAACATCCAAGTGTTTCACTGGTCTGGTCAGGTCGTGAGAATGGATGAAGATGCTCCAGCGGAAAAGGTATTTGAGGCAGTAGTTGGAGAAAGAAGGCGTTGATGTGGACCGTGTTTTCTGAAGAGTGATCAAGTTGAGAAAGCACTAACCGGACTTGATGTATGAGGTTGGAGAAAGCGCGCACGTAGCAGAGAGACATGCTACATCAGGCCGGAATTCGATGGCCAAGTAAGTAAGTAAGTCCTCAGTTAGCATCAGAAAAAGATGAGTTGGTGAAAAACTGAAAGAGATTGCTCGTTTCTAAAAACAACCGTGAGATTAAAAATATAGTTAGAAAATAATAACGTTGGTGGATTCACAATCCATTTAGAGACGTGGCTAAATGTCAGCAGACATTCAAATTTAATTTGAATTGTAAATCAAAAAAAAGTTGATCATTACCATTACCACATCAGCCATAAAGCTAAAAACAGACTTCATCGGTAAGATTCATAGAATTATGTATTGGAATATATGCAAAATGGTCGCCGGTTACAGAGCGCGACCCC
Source organism: Teleopsis dalmanni (assembly GCF_002237135.1). NCBI lineage: Eukaryota > Metazoa > Arthropoda > Insecta > Diptera > Diopsidae > Teleopsis > Teleopsis dalmanni. The sequence continues at coordinate 58,888,252 of NC_051846.1, read as the reverse complement.
CTCTCTCTCACTAACATTGAGCTGTGCCTTTTGGAAATACTTTTATATATTTGTAAAAATTGCCAAAAACAACTTTATTAGAAAATCTAATATATTAGAAAAAAATATATAAAACAAATGAATATTATTGAAGAGAATCAGACAAAAAACCTCAACAGGTTAATCATGGTAATTACTTCATCACAAATATTTTTGATGATGTTTACGATGACAAAAATAAACTTGTTCACTTAATGAATTTGGTACGTGATATGAAAAATAAATAGTATAATAATTTATATATAATATTCCAGCACTACTTTCAGTATTCAACAAATATTGAATAATAGTGGACATTCTAATAGGAAAATGTTTATATGAAGGCATGTGTAGATTAGCAATTCTGAGGACTATTATGATTATTATTAATTAATTCTTATAAATATTAACATTTTGATATCTAAACATCATTATTAAGCTTTTTGCCACAAAATAAACACAAAACTTTTCCTTTAATAAATTTTATTTAAATGTCTTCTAAATACATAAGTCAATTATTATGCTACAATAGCTCTCAGCGCTTTGCTTGGCTTTCTACTAGAATTCGATTGGGAATCCGTTTTCAAATAATTTGTTCACATGTGCGAGTTCGATAACTAATTTATGCCCAACACATATCGATCACAGTTACTCAATTAAGTATACGGTTTTATTCCTTTTAAGGAGTTGCAGACGTGGAAAGCCATTTGGATAACAATTCTCTCTGCAACGCTGTTACCTCAGTCGGTTCAGTGATATGCAAAGCCATATTCTATCTGATACGGGCGCACGTACACGTAAAAGTACGTGCCCACAATCAGTTCGTTGGCGGCCAACGTCACAATCAGTTTTGCTAATTTGTTCCAATCAAATTTTTAATTTAAAACAAATTTTTTTTAAATTTGCTGTACACTTTATTGTACAGTTAAAATATGCAAGTCAAATATAGTGGGCTTAGTTAACCCCACTACTTCGACAAGCTAGAAGTGCTGTGAATATAAAAATAGTGCATTTGGAGGAAAAATAATGCGAAAGTATTCATTAGCATTTCCCCTACATATAAAATAAGTATCTTAATTTGTTTAGAAAATATTTGTATAATTTTCTAACTGAAATTTAGTGGAATGCCGGTGTTAAGGATTGTATTAGGTTCTTTATTGGATCCAATGGTTTTTGCTTTCAATCAAATAGTTTTGGTTTTTATATACAGGGACCAGTCTCCCCACACAGTTGTGACTATTAGCCCATCCTAGTTTAGTGGGGTAGATAAACATGGATGACTCAGTATATAGCTTGGGTACAGCTTATTACGGGTATAGCAGTTGAGTACAGTTTGACTGAGCATAAAGTTATTATGATATTGATGAAAAGATGAACAGCTGTAAACTTCACTATCGACTCTAGTACAATGGTGGAACTGACAATTGCACGATGAAACTCCAAAATCATCCAAGGAATTCGACCATAAGTTTCGTCGTTAAAGCTCCTATAGCTCCATAATTCATTCATATCACTGTATCATAAATTTTCATTACTAGACAGATGTTTGAAGAAACACGAAAATACTTTTCAGTCACTATCCTATATGTTTTCTTACAAATGCCGCTAGTATCAGTAGTCTCAAGTAAACTAAAAAACGATCTTTAAAAAATCAATCTTCTCCTATAATCTGTAATTAATCTGTTCCTATTATGGAATGATTCTTGATTTGTTGAAAAGTTACTTCTTTCTATTATAAGAGCCAATGATTAAAGTTGTTTTGAAAAAGAGAAAACCTTCTTTTAATACTATACTACTCGAGTTTGCGGTGATTCAGTTTGTCAATGGAAAAGTAAAGCAATTTGAATATGGATTTAAAAAAAAATTGTTTAGATTTTACTACCTACATCTTCAATCAATCTATCTCTATAACTAGATAATATCTGGTTGGAGAATAAGAAATTGAACCATTTTATGATACTTTGTTATTATTGTTAAAAGACAGTAGCATCGCTTAATAACACTATTTAAATAAATAGTGAAAATAGGCTCAATATATCTTAGTCCACAATAGCAAAAAAGTCTCTAAAAAGAAAAGTCTCTAAGCATACTACCTACTCTTTGGTGTTTAAAGAAATTAAGTTCATTGCATTTGTGTTGGAAGCGGAACATATAGATCTCTTTATTTGTAACATTTCTTATAGGTATATCTTCTGCAAATTCTTGAATTAATATCTCAGTATAAAATAACAGAAAGGGAGACGATGAATATGGCGATACCAAAAATGACAACTATATTCACCTATACTATTTTTTGGGTTCTTAGGATATGAAAGCATGGTTCGAGGTTGATATGCGTTGGTGTGAAACACACTGTTCTATGTATGGTGTATTCCTAATCAAATGCTTTTAATTTGTGTTTCTTCTCATTTAAATCTTAAGTGGAAAATTATAAAAATAATGTATTAAAAAGCATAATTTCAGTTTCCCTCAACAATTAAAACGTAAATTTATTTTCATTGAAATGAAACTCAGCAGGAGATATTTTCAATTGAAATCTGAAAAAATCTATGCAGTTAGGTTTCCCTAAAATATTTTAATGTTGTGTTTATAATTATTTTTATTCGAATTTCATTTCATTCAGAAAATGCTTTGAAAGAATTGAACTTGCCCGCTCTGCGTTCTGTTGTCAACAACTGTGACACGAGCGGCAAAGGCAGCGAACTTGTGATATTTTTAGTTGCTACAAATGTGATTGGTTGTGTTTTAGAAAGGGATTTTCCCAAGTGAAAAGCGTCACGTAAATACTATTAGAAGCCCTCGACTCGTACCAACCATCAAGTGCCATCCATACGACAAGGCGTCCCCTAAAATGCTCCTAAATAAAGTGCAACACATGTGGCGCGTGCGACCTGCACGCGATTTTCGTGTGGGGAAGATGTCAAATGAGCCTCACTGACATCTTACAATTGTTGGCTGGTTGGGTACGTGGCAAGTAAATAGTGGGGATTTCAGTTCTTAGTTCATATTTGCATTGTTTCTATTTATTTTTTCATATTACTTCGGTGTTTGTTGGCTTAAATGGAAATACTTATGAGTGACATTAGAAGTATTTTCGTTCAAGAATGAAGTGCACAACACGCTTAGTTGCATTTTTGCTGCATTTACAATTGTTTGTCATTTACGAGTCAATCAAATTTTATGCTTGACAGATACATAAACATTTCGTTTTTATTTAATCCCCGAAAGAAATATGAAATTTTAAACTCATTTCAAAAAGTTTAAGGTGCTTTGATTCCATAGTATTTTATAGTTGACGAGTATTTATGGAATTTTCATGGGATATGTAAACAGTTTTGTACTCAACATAAAAAATCAGCTGCATAGGTTTTTTCGATAAAAATATAAATCAGTAGAAGGACTTTGAACAAATAAAGAATGAAGACGGATTTTAGATATTCGTTTAATTTGTCTTCTCATCAACAAAAAGATTTGAAGAATAAAAGCACTTGACAATTATTATCCAAAACATAAAATTAATTATTGTCACTAGCGGGGTATTTAGGTATTAAAATAATCATTCGTACACATCACATCATGTAACACAATAAATTCGTAGAAGATAACCATAACCATATAACCATAAGTCAAAATTTCACTTCGTTCAATGCCATATACGTTGGCTCCGACAGGACATATAAGTCCAACAAGTCTTTCTTTAAAGCTTTAGAGCTTTATTGAGTCCAGAAACAGAGTAGCATATGCTGAGAGTTAGATCCTGAAGATATAGTCGATAGGAATCCAATTTAACGTTGTAGTCGACTTAGTATCTGGTAAACTAAGCCGCTGAGAAAAACCTTTCTTCCACTTTCTAATATAATTTCTTCATCTGTTACCACTCTTCTTATTCTTCATTCGGGTTATTTTTTGCAAATCTTTTCAAATAAAGTCGAAAACAATGTATATTGTTCCTTACTTCTGAAAGCAATACTGTGAGTAAACTATAGAGACCAAAACAAAGGATATAGTCGAAAAGCAAGACCGAAAAATGGAAAAGGAAAAACTGTTGTAATTAAAACTATGTTTATAAATAATTAATAATTAATATTAATTATAATATATATTTACAAATTATATTTGTAAATAAATTGATATTTATCTACACAAAAACGGAACAGAAAAACGTTATCCTACTGAAGTGATAACCTAATTTATGATCTATTATTTTGTCAGTTATGAACTCAGTTTTAGTATTAAAAAGATTTTCAGATAATTATTACGAACCTGTTGTTTTGATTACCCAATATCATCGGTCCATAATATGAGTATAATATTATCATATGAGCTGTGGTTTCATTATGAAATTATACTGTTACCAAAATATTGTTTCATAACGAAACCACATCCTATTTGAACATTTTAGAGAAAGAAGAAGGCACAGTAACAGTGCTGTTTAGCATGGATACCTGCCATAAAGGCTTAAAAGCATGGAAGAAGAAGACCTAGTAAGAACACTTCTAATATATACGTCTTGAGGACACACTTGACAAAAATTTTAATAGTGAAAATTTGTGCTTTTGATCTCTACTTTTCACTCAGCTGACCGTCGATTCAACTCTGGAGTGTTGTGATGCATTCAGCTTTATTCATTATTAGATTTTGCATTGCGATAATCGAAAAAACTGATAGTGTCACTAAACATAATAGAAGCACGGATAATTTATTTTTCATTAACAAGCAATGCTTTATGAAGGGATGAACTAAGAATTTTTAATCAAGAAGGACTTAAATTAGTCTTCAAGTAGTCTTCAAATAGATGCTACTTTCATTTCACTGTTTTCAAGTTATTATCTTTTTTCTTTTACATAATTTATTGGATGAATCGAGATTTTTTATCAAGGAAGATTTTTGGTTTGAAATTTTAAAGGTAACATCACTAAATTTACATTAACAAAATGAAGCATTTTAATCAAATTTCAATATAATCTATTTGATGATTATATAAGAAATCCCGAAAACTATGAAGATTTCTGAATAGTGGCCCCATCTATATGCCATTCTATTAAATTCATGAGTAAAAGGTGGGTTTTGTGTGTGTGTAGAAGACCCTAACTTTTACAAACCGCAAATCCATAGTGTCGGAACGATATTATTGCTTAACATTTGGGCAGTTATCTTTCAGTTTGAAGACAATAACTCTACATCACTTTTGCAAAATTTTTAGACAAAATTTTAATGATATTTTAGCAATTGCTTGGGTTTTCGCCTTGATTTATTTTTAGCGGTAATCTGTCGTTCAGTCCATATAAACTAAATCTAATTTTTGAAATATTATGAATGAATTCCAAAAAGTCTGATTTTTTCATTTAAAATATTTGATAAATATTTTTAAATTAAACAAAAAGTGCTATATCCACTTGATCTATAATATCCACTTGATCTATAATATTATATTGTGGTGTTAGTAACACCACAATATAATTGTTTAAATGCAATGATTCAAATTTTGTGGATTCAGTGGCGCAATACATACATAGGTTAAAGTTTTCTGGGGATATAACGAAATACACATTAAAGAAATAAATTACAAAATAGTCATGGAAATAGAAAGCTTAGGCGAATTTTACAAGATAAACCGACAGTAGCAGGTTGGATTAAAAAGTATGTGTGCCTTCTGTAAGTGCCATCTTTTCTGAAACCATTGTCATTAATATTGGTGGAAATCAATAGTACCATATATTAGCATATACATTCATATAAGTATGGTATATTACTGCATTAATTTTTAGTACAATTTATTTTAACAAAATGCTTATTTATATATTCATAATAATATTTTGTCCATATTACTTTTAGTGACAATATCATCTATAAATTTAATACTTAAACTACCTGTGTGAAAAATGTAGTACCCATACGAGTAGTTGTATACTCTACATAAACACACATTTTAAATTAAATTGAGTATTACAGATTTAACCAAAAATAATAAGAAAATCTTCTGCATTAAGTCAATGACATGTGACGCCGATGCATTATTACGATAATAACAGGAAATCACTTAATGAAAAATGCCGACCAAACAAATATTTTCTTAAAAAAATAATATCCAAAACTCTTAGAATAAAATTACAAGAAATGCAATTAGAAGTGATAAAAAATTGTAAATAATCACGACAAAAAAAAAACCACCAACCGCAACATTAACTGGAAGCCGTACGGATTACAAAAAGAACTTAAAACTTAATAAAGTGTGTATCGTTGTCATTATAAATAGAGAAACAGAAGATACATAAATTTTAGAGATACAATTAGAGTAACACTAAAGTAATTTGGTGACCCAAAACCCCAGCGCAACGAACAATTCCACACATGCTCAGGCAGTCCACGCAGTCCACGCAGCCCCTGAATGAATAATTCAAAAACAAACTAATAATTTACAAACATATTAAAAATTACTCTGCCTAATTCTTCACCGCCGCGCCGCCTAGTCGAAGATGCATGTGCGTCCCTGCCTTTACATCAAAGCATTTAATCACTGTCGTTGCATTGGAAAGTTGCCATAATTCTAAGGAAAACAATTTGTTAACTTGATTAGAAGCGACAATGCGAGCGTTGCAGTTGCCTGACATGCCAGGGCCGGGAGTTCTATTGCCCCCAGATTATTTTGGAAGCTAAATTAAAAGGCATAAAAACAGATTTATGACTTTATTTGAATTAAATCACTATAAAAACGCACAATTCATTTAATTTAGGAAATAATTCCAAAAATTTTTTGAATTCTCAGGAATCAGAAATTTTGGAAATTTTTATAAATATTGAAAATTGACAGAAAATAAATGATGTGTTGAGTAGTTTATGTTTCAGAAGAAGGTTATATGGATTATGTATTAAATATTTTGTATGCAAAACAAAATACATACACATAAAGTGTTTTGTCAATAATTTAAGATGTGATAATTTTTTCTAAAATATAATAATTTCTTCACTAACATTTTTGATAAGAACTGCAGAGCAGGATCTTTAACTATATTGGAGAGATATGAATAATTATCATTTTATTGAAAAACCAAAGCAGGATTTCTTATTTTAGAAATTCGTTTAATATTACTCCTACAACCACGGTTGCCACTTATAGTACTTTAGTATCAAAATTGGTACTTTTTTTATGTTTGGTACTCTGGTACTCATGTTCAAAAAATGGTACATTTTCGGCGACCCAACTTTATTGTGGATATTTTCAATTAATTTTTTTATAAATGTAACTTGTATTGTTTTATACTTTTTGTACATTTTATAAAAATTGTATTTTCTTATAAAAAGGCAATAGAAAAATTTTGGACCTTTTTTTACAGAAATGGTACCTTTTTAAACCAATTTTGGTACAGAAAAAAATTTTCAAGTGGTTACCGTGCCTACAACGCCACTTGGTCTAACGATCGATCGTTCTTAAGATTGGTTCGCTCCAAAATACTGATAAAATCCGTAACCTTTTACCATATAGTGACATCAAGATATATTATAAAAGCAATATACAATATTCCAAGATATATTTCAATATAAGACACGCCACTGATAGTTAACCACAAACAGATATTGATGCATTATTGATGTTATGTATAGATATTGATATTGGTGTAGATAATGATGTAGATAATGATGTAGATAATGAAGTAGATAATGAAACATTATTTTTATATATAGTTCACAGCAGTAAAGAGAATGAGAATTATAAAATAAGATTAAATTATATATAATTCAATTGCAGTGGTCTTAAATATTAAAAACTAATATTAATTTTTATGTTTATTCCATTTAATAGATGTTGTATTCTTTGTATCTTACGATTTCCTCCACATTTATCTTATGCTTTACATTAGTTGCATTGTTTTATGCATATACCTGAATAACACTACTCTCCCTTTGGAAACGATAAATACTACAAATTAATTAGATTTCAGTGCGATTAAAGACGAGATTTACTTAATAACATTTACTTAATAATAATGCTTAAACATTTTGTGATCTAACAAAACTGTCTACAAACATAAACATTTAGGAATAACATATTCCACGACAACAATATGAAAAAAGCGAAGTGGAATAAATATGTTAGTTGAAGTTAAAATATAATATTTTAGTTACAGACTTTGTTGTGGATTAGTTTTTAATATCAGGATAATTTAATATACTTCTATTCATTCGTTTATTATTATATCTATAAGAAAGGAATGCATTAAAAACCTTTTATTAGATTTAACGAGACAACCATTCTTGCATATGTGAACCATTCTTACTAATATAAGATCACCAACGTTACAAAGCGTTTGTAATAAATATATTACATCACTCAATAAGTTGTGTGACACACACAGATGGCGCTGCAATTGTGAAATCCATATGATGTTTATGAAGTACCAACGTTCAAAAGACTATGTGTAATTGCAGAAAATGAAGCCTAATTTGAGGTAAAAGACAAATCCTTCTACAAGCACGGCATCGAGAAGTTAGAGAAGCGTTGGAATGATTGTATTGCCCTTGAAGGAAATTATATTGATGAGTAAAATCTATTTTTGGCAGAAAAAATTTGTTTTTCTTAGTTAGTCACACGACTTATTGAATGATGTGTTATATGGTAATTGCAATTAT
>NC_051846.1:58875186-58879506 GCF_002237135.1 Teleopsis dalmanni | reverse complement strand
CAACAACAAAAACGTATAAATCAACTTTTGATAAAAATATATGTATATATAATACATACGTTTGTATGTATAGATGCAATATGAAAAAAAATTGAATACAAAATTACACACATACTCGTCTTATACTAGAAGACACGCCACAATCAAGTTGTACGGTGCACTGCCTGCTGATATTATCTTTGGGTAGATGGAGAAGAATTGAATCTATTTTGGCGCGTAGCATAGCGGTTCTGAGGAATTATCATAAAGTTTTAAATACAAATTGACTGAAGTACAATTCTAGCGTTTATAATTTTCAGTATTTTAAACTCTGCTATTAATTGCGGTACATGTATTATTATGACTCCACAAAGATTTTAAAGATATGTCTAATTGTTTTTTATAGTCTTTCGTAGATTTACTTATTCAGATTATCTTAAAATTAACATAGACCTCTTCTGTACTGTTTGGATGTATAATTTTTTTATTTAATTTGGTTCTAAAATTATTATGAATATTAAAATTTATTTGGTTTTTTTTTTTTAAATAATAAAATAAATTTAATGTGAGTAGATACACGATGAAAATGTACTACGTACTTTCTGGTTCCAGAAGAAGAAATATTGGTCAATTGTACAGTTAAGAGATATACATCAATATTTATATGTAATTCACCGTCATAAATCAAAAGATTACTCAGGTTGTTTCTGTTAGTGGGGGCACAACAGAATAATTCTCCTAGTATAACTCTTCCAAAGATAACTGAGCTTTCTTAATTAGCAGTGTATTAAACAGGTTGTTTTAAAAATTTAGTGAACATAAAGTACAATTACAAGAGTAGCAAGAATTGAACATATTTCCAATATATTAAACTTTTAAATGGAGGACGAAAAGTACTTTGAAGTTACACAAAGTTACAATATTTGAAAGGTTCATCATGATTAAATGATTAACCTCTTGAATGAATGATGGATAAACTTTAGGTTTGATTCTAAAATGAGCTGAATACATTATATAGAAGTAATGAAGTTTCAGCATTAATTATGTCCCAAAGGAGAATTTTTATTTATAGGAAAACATAAAACACTACAATTTTCTGATCTTCTGTAACGATTACAGTACTATTTTATGATTCCAAACAATAATTGTTATATAACTTCGTGGGAAAACTTTATAATTTGGAATGACAGCTACAAAACATATTGGTTATATCCCCAATCTCGCGACGTAACGAGACTCAAATTAAACTCTTGATTATCCAGATCTTAACGTCTGCTTTGGGTTTAATTTATCTGCATAGTATTAAGCTTCGGAATTTAAAATCTAAACCCCAGATAAAGGACCATTTAACGTCAGGGTGCACCAAATATATGCTTATTACTTATGCTTATATTTATTGATTCTCTATTCTTATCTGTACAAGGTGTTTCACTCCATGTTGACTTGAAACATATTTACTGTAGATTCCAATATCTTTTCTGTGAAGGCTGAAAATAGTTTCTAAGCGGCTTTAACGACTTGTTGGGACATGTACTTTTGGGCTTTCAAAGTCAGTGACGGTTTCCAATATGCGATTCAAAATGTTTTTGAACCTGTTGTTGAAACTGTCTACAGAATATTTTAGAGCCTATACAAGGATTGCGCCTGCTTCTTTTGTTTGAATAGAATAACTTTTTAATATACTACAAGCATATTTGCTTTTGTAAAATAATATAGGTTGTGATAAAAACCTATATATGTCTTGATAATGTGACATGGTAATGTCTTTACATCATCATAGCCATCAGCGATTTCCACCAATACATATCTTCTTTCTTAGTAAAGAAACATTTAGATTGGCTGAAAGAGATTGGCTGATATGTTTCACGCCTGAAACGTGAAGTCAAATCATATTTTGACAAAATAAGACCGCTTCAATTTATTTTGGCTTGGAAAAGTCTGATCAAAGGGAACGGATTAGAAAAAATTGGAGGAAAGGTTATGATCTCAATTAAATTATTGTGTTATTTTAGGAGACTCTTATTTTCTATTCTATAGTATTGTTGGAGACCTGCCTTTTAATAAAAACCTTCTAGTGTTAATGAGAAAGGTATAATACAATTATTTAAAATATGACAAGAAATCTTGCTCTATAGTATAAGATCTATTGCAAATAGTTTAAGATAATAATAGTGGGGAAATTTTCAAATCTTAATTAATTAATTATGTTGAAGCTGTTTTGAGCTAGTGCACTTAAGCACTTATACTCTTTTTTAACTCGAGGTTTCTTCAAAACCCCTCTCTACACCTTGACTAGATTATTGTTTATCACTTCATCAGACTAAGCAATAATTGACCTCAGATCTGCATACCTCGCCGAGGAGCCTGTAACCATTCTGAGATTTGATAACGCGGTGTTGGAAAGTCTGTCAGATTTCGCAAATAATTTCAGTGCTCTATCCTTTATGTCTTTTTTGATGGGATCAATCTTGATGTCCCTGAGAATGTCATTCGTCCTATTAATTTGTGAATACTTGGGCTGACTATAATTATGGAATTAATATTGTGGATAATTGAGAAAAGTTTTGATGAATATAGAATACAGATTTATTATTACATATATAATGTAACTATTAATACTTATATATAAATTTATAAGTTAAACTTATAGAGTTGATACATTTAGATAACTTCGATAAAATTTTACTTATGTGTTAAATAGGTATTATGTTTGGTAATAGGTGTCAAGAAACTGTACTACTAAGCAGCTATTGAAAAGGCTCTCTTTGAGAGTGCAACATATTGGGTTTTATTTATTTTTTGTTGACAGTACGGGCTTTATGAGGAACAAGTTTCAGTTTCAAGTATTGAATTTCGATTTTAATATTTTTTTATTTTTTTTTTTTGTTTTAATTTTCTGGTATTAAGAATGAACACACTTTTCGATCACGCCACGCTGTGTTACCGCATTTGCTGTTCTTTTTTTTTTTTTTAAGGCGCGTGTGTGCGCGCGTTTTCAGCTTGGAGCGTGCGCAGTATGTACAGTGCGGCACAAAATGTTCCATTGGGGGCCTGATAGTTTTCCAGTTTTCCCAGTTTGTTGTGATTATGATTACAGCGTTGTGTGGTTTTACTTCTTTTAGCGATTTTTGGCCGCTGCCAAAGCATAGACAAATGTGTTTATGTTTTGTTTGCAATGAAGTGTTTAAAATTGCAAATATTGCCTCTGGCCTGTGATCTTGTGCCACTTAATATAGCAGCGGCAAGCACATAGAACAAGCAGCAGATTAGCAACTGCAACTGCAACTGCAACTGCAACGGCAATGGCAACAGCAATAGCAACAGCAACAGCTGCAGCTGTACTTTGTTTTCCTGGCTGCATTGTGCCCGATGTTGTAAAATAGGCGTTTTTATGGACAAGTTATTGTAGGTTGCGGTTTTCGGTTAAATCTTGATTGTTTCTTTACAACTGACTCTGGCTCTTATGCAATATTTTATATGCGTTTATTGTATTTAATCTGTGTACTTGAAGTTGATATATTAGGCAGCGACTAACTGGAGCGGATTCTAGTTAAGTTCATAGGAAGTCATTTAGAATTTTGACAGGTTCAAGACTGCTAAGCTGATACTAAAATCTTATATTTGATTTTATAATTTTTCAACGATTCTATAAAATTGCTATCGATATCTGTAGAATTGCTATTCACTTTAAAATAAAGATACTTTTGTCTTCATATCCCTACTATAATATTATATTTCTTACAAGACAATTTTTTATACTTAATTAATATAACATATTATAATAAAAAAATCTTGATTACTTAATTTAATTTATATAATAATAAATTTTTGCACCGCTCGTTGGTTTGTCGTGTGCACAAACTGTCAGTAGAATTGAAGTATTTTTAGATACAGTGCAGATAACGTGCGTGGCACATGTGACTTCACTGCACAAATTATGCCTGGCACAGGCTAAGCATTATTTATGCATTATTTTCCTAAAAAAAGTACAATAATTTAATCAAAATAAATAAAAGTGCTTCACTTGTAAAGCCTATTTTTTGCTCTGGTACCTCTGCGACTACGGCACCTCTGCGAGTATGGCGAGTACGGCGCGTTCGACTGTACCGAATGACATTATGAAGATGCAATAATTCAAGTCGATGCAAGAGTCAAGTGAAAAAAGCCAACTTAAGATGAAGATGAAAATGAAATAATCTTTTTTGTTTTTCATGATATTTTGTAATATGGATGAAGTGGCTTTATAGGAACAGGTTCCCATTGAAATCTACCTGTTCTGCAGATTGCGTGTGCTTTGGCACGAGCAAAGGCACTTCTAATTGCAGTATTTAGCTAGCGTTT
>NC_051846.1:58796163-58875086 GCF_002237135.1 Teleopsis dalmanni | reverse complement strand
TAAATTTTACCGTTTATGGTTAGAGACCGATATGTGTAAAAAAAAATCAGGTTGCAGATTTGATCTCAACAGTAGAAAATTAACCCTATATGTTAGGTTCAGAAGGCGTGTGATGACAGTTGTCAGCACTTCCACTCAGAGGCATATATTGCTCATTGTGATGCCCACAAAAAAAAATTTTTTTTGTTACCTGGAGAGGTGAGTTGCTAACCTTTGTTATTATTGTTAAATCAATTCTTGGTTTTCCAGATAAAATTAAGGAGATCCGATAAGTTTACTTTCGTTATCTCTTCCAAGTCAGTGAAAAAGCGATCCCCGCGATATAGAAGTCGCTTTGTCTGAAGTCCTGGACAGAGACAGAGGAAGTGGTTGATAGATTCTACCTCCTCTTTATCTTGGCAACTCCTGCATAATCCGCTTATTGGAATTCGCCACCATTGGAGCATAGGTGCAATGGCACAGTGCCCCGTTAGTACTCCAGTAAGCACACGAACTGCAGGTTTGCTGAAGCCTAAAAGGCTTTTTGTTTTATTTTTGTCCAACCTAGGCCATAAGGTTTTAGTGATCTCACAGTCTTCACGGTTAGTCCATAAATTGTTAGTCACCGTCTTGGTGATTTCCTCTATCATCCTAAACAGTTCACATAATGGTGTATGTATTGTGAGGTCTAACTCCAAAAATAAACTGGATAATTAATTTATCAATAAACCAACATATTCTTTTCAGTAGTTGAAAAAAATAATATAGATAAATATAATATTAAGAGAAGCTATCAACTAGATAACCATTGACAGTGAAACCTATAATAATTCAACGACTAGTAAAAGGAAAGAGAAAATGACTTGATGTTTCCCAAATCAGTATAACTATAAAATCTTCACAGATAAATTAAAGCCAGATAGTTACGAAATATTTTTTTTAAGGTTTAACATTAAGTATGCATGACAAAATTCTGAATAATTAGAATACGATTGAAGTCAAAATTCTATCAATAAATTTTGCAATCATATAAATACTAGAGAACATTCGTATTCCAGCATACCAGAAATTCAAATTACCAGAAAACGTCAGTAAACAGAATATTAACATATTTATGAAGAGTCTAGCTCCTTTAATATTCCTCATATCAAACGAAGCTATGCCTACGTTTATTCTTAGCTACCGCCAGTTCCATAGTGAAATAATACAATATAAAGCTGGATCATAGCTGGTACCTATATACGGTCATGTCAAGGTATTGTTCTTGAAATTTTAAGGTTAAGTATTCTTGGAATGCTTTTCACAAATCGCTTATTAACACTTACCAATATTAAAAAAGAGAAATTAACAAAATTCATTAATGAATCTATAAGGTTTCCAAAAGACGAAAAAGAGAAGTTTTAAAGGCCCAATAAAAGTCTTAAATATATCCTTTCAATTCTGTCAATGTCATATAATATAGACATATAAAAATATAAAATATTCTCCAATTTTTGTTTGTAGATATGCAAATAAAGACAAATTCGGTATTAATTTTATAAATAATTTTATAAATAATCTCAAATATTTTCCATAATTTTCCACGTCATTAAGAAGTCAGTGCCACAAGTTTAAAAATTTAATTATAAAATTTTCATCTCTTTAAATTCTAATTTAATCTTTCGAATTTATTTCTGTTATTAAGCAAATTTGTTATTAATTTATTAACTGTTTGATTTTATGGCAAGCAATTAACGTTCAAGGTCTATTTAGATTTGTTGGACTGAGTGGGCGGCACAAAATGACAATTATAGTTTTATTTGAACTCCTACACTTTGGCAAACAGTGAGTTTGACAAAAGCACTGCAATTGTACTTTAACTTCAAATCTGCAATGGTCCAATTGTGTCTATCATTTGTGGGTAAATCAATAATAAAAATGCCAGAACAGACTCGTTTCACATACAAATTGCAATTAATTGATCAAATGCAGCAGGTGTTTGCTAAATCTACAGACACTAAAATTTAAAACGTACTAAATATTTGCAAACTACCTATAATCGGTCATGACAACTGTGGGAAGCGCTATAGATCATAATCATACGTATGCGTATAAAACTACTGATACTAATTGAAATTGACTGAATATACCGAAACATATAATCAACTAATAATTTTATTAAAACGGAATTAAACATAATAAACTGTTAATCGTTTATAGTCTTAACACCCCAACGGACATGGCAAAGATAAGTCCAATTCAGATGTAGAGAGCAGATACCGCGATATGAAAATTTGAAGCTTATTCAAATACAAAATCAATTAAAAGCGATGTGTTAAGTTTTCCGCTAAATACTATCGTATTCGGTAGAAATACACGATCTGTTTCTATTTAGACTTAGTTAAACTTTGTTACGTCAAGATATAACTATACTGAGTTATATGAAGCAAGAGCATCTACTTGGTATTAACATGAAATGATCTAAGTCTTAAAGCACTGCATATTGGTATTGTTTTATAATTTGAAGTATGCACAATATATATTCTTCATCAGTCCAGCAAAAGTCACTACACATTTCGATTCCCCGATTTATTTGGGTAGTCTTCCATTAGAGTTTTAATTAACGCAGAAAAATAACTATTAGTATGTTTTAGATTATATGTATTATATCTGGAACTATTATTTGAGAATACTGTAAAGTTTTTTGAAGAATAAGAATTAATACCTATCATTGGGTACCGAGCGACATCATCGGGTAAGTAATTTCCGTAGATCTATGTGCAAGAATTTTATGTAATTTATGCCTTAGAGCTATGTGCAAGAGAATGCATACGAAGGTGCACCCGAGGTACCAAAATATGCATCTTTTCAGACAGCCAAGCAGCTCTAAAATCTTTAGCAAAATCCTTATTCCAATCAAAGTTGGTCTGGGAATGCTTTCAACTTATCAACACCCTTTAATCGAGGAACTATGTTACTCTTATACCGGTACCGGGACACGAAAGGCATGAGAGCAATGAAATTGCAGACTCCCTAGCAAAAAAGGGTGCATGTACTCCTTTCATTGGTCCAGAGCCCTTCTGCGGGGTAACAAATAGCTTCACAAATAGCTTATTATGTGAAAGGGAGAAACAACATCTACTTGAACACCGGAGAGCCCAAACAGGCATGCGACAGTCAAAAAGATTCATTGATCCTGATCACATCAAAGTTGATGCTATCCTTGGCCTTAGAAGAAACGGTATTAAAATCTACACTGAACTTCTTACAGGACACTGTAGACTTTATTACCACATGAAGATTATAGGTGTGGTAGAAAGTGACTCCTGTCGACTCTGCCATGAGGAGAAGGAAACATCAGAATATGTTCTATGCAACTGCCCAGCGGTTGCAAGACGTAGACTCGATTACCTTGGAAGCGGGATATTAGTCCCAAATCAAATAGGTAAAATTAAGCTCACAGCAATTACAAGATTTATAAATAGTCCAAAACTGTCCTAGTTGGGCCTTTAGGCGCACAATAGATCTTTTAGGTCAGGGTGCTTCAATAGCCTATTACTTAAATACTAATAATTTCCGTAACTTTATTTATATCGGAACCCATACATTATGTTAAGTTGTCATAAAGTTATGACTAGTTCTATAATAAGATCGACGACGCCAATTGGGTTGTTTAATACTTGTATAAGTAAGTTAAAGTTAAGTGCTTTTTGAGCCTGTTTTCACTATTTATTAAAATAGTGTTATTAAGCATATTTAAAAATATTTACTATTTTAAACATGTATATTCTATGCCACTGTCTTTTAACAATAATAACAAAGTATCATATAATGGTTCAATTTTTTATTCTCCAACCAGATATTATCTAGTTATAGAGATAGATTGATTGAAGTTGTAGGTAGTAAAATCTAAATAATTCTTTTTTAAATCCATATTCAAATTGCTTTACTTTTCCATTGACAAACTGAATCACCGCAAACTCGAGTAGTATAGTATTAAAAGAAGGTTTTCTCTTTTTCAAAACAACTGTAATCATTGGCTCGTATAATAGAAAGAAGTAACTTTTCAACAAATCAAGAATCATTCCATAATAGGAACAGATTAATTACAGATTATAGGAGAAGATTGGTTTTTTAAAGATCGTTTTTTACTTGAGACTACTGACACTAGCGGCATTTGTAAGAAAACATATAGGATAGTGACTAAAAGGTATTTTCGTGTTTCTTCAAACATCTGTCTAGTAATGAAAATTTATGATACAGTAATATGAATGAATCATGGAGCTATAGGAGCTTTAACGACGGAGCTTATGATCGAATTCCTTGGATGATTTTGGAGTTTCATCGTGTAATTGTCAGTCCCACCATTGTACTAGAGTCGATAGCGAAGCTTACAGCTGTTCATCTTTTCATCAATATCATAATAACTTTATGCTCAGTCAAACTGTACTCAACTGCTGTACCCGTAATAAGCTGTACCCAAGCTATATACTGAGCCATCCATGTTTATCTACCCTACTAAACTAGGATGGGCTAATAGTCACAACTGTGTGGGGAGACTGGTCCCTGTATATAAAAACCAAAACTATTTGATTGAAAGCAAAAACCATTGGATCCAATGAAGAACCTAATATAATCCTTAACACCGGCATTCCACTAAACTAAATATCAGTTAGAAAATTATACAAATATTTTCTAAACAAATTAAGATACTTATTGTATATGTAGGGGAAATGCTAATGAATACTTTCGCATTATTTTTTCTCCAAATGCACTATTTTTATATTCACAGCACTTGTAGCTTGTCCAAGTAGTGGGATTAACTAAGCCCACTATATTTGACTTGCATATTTTAACTGTACAATAAAGTGTACAGCAAATTTAAAAAAAATTTGTTTTAAATTAAAAATTTGATTGGAACAAATTAGCAAAACTGATTGTGACGTTGGCCGCCAACGAACTGATTGTGGGCACGTACTTTTTCGTGTACGTGCGCCCGTATCAGATAGAATATGGCTTTGCATATCACTGAACCGACTGAGGTAACAGCGTTGCAGAGAGAATTGTTGTCCAAATAGCTTTCCACGTCTGAAACTCCTTAAAAGGAATAAAACCGTATACTTAATTGAGTAACTGTGATCGATATGTGTTGGGCATAAATTAGTTATCGAACTCGCACATGTGAACAAATTATTTGAAAACGGATTCCCAATCGAATTCTAGTAGAAAGCCAAGCAAAGCGATTAGAGCTATTGTAGCATAATAATTGACTTATTTATTTAGAAGACATTTAAATAAAATTTATTAAAGAAAAATTTTGTATTTATTTTGAGGCAAAAAAGTTTAATAATGAGGTTTAGATATCAAAATGTTAATATTAATAAGAATTAATTAATAATAATCATAATAGTCCTCAGAATTGCTAATCTACACATGCCTTCATATAAACATTTTCCAATTAGAATGTCCACTATTATTCAATATTTGTTGAATACTGAAAGTAGTGCTGGAATATTATATATAAATTATTATACTATTTATTTTTCATATCACGTACCAAATTCATTAAGTGAACAAGTTTATTTTTGTCATCGTAAACATCATCAAAAATATTTGTGATGAAGTAATTACCATGATTAACCCGTTGAGGCTTTTTGTCTGATTCTCTTCAATAATATTTATTTGTTTTATATATTTTTTTCTAATATATTAAATTTTCTAATAAAGTTGTTTTTGGCAATTTGTACAAATATATAAAAGTATTTCCAAAAGCTTTTGTAATATCAATGCACACCAACTATCTTATGGTTACAAAATTCAAAACTTCGTCATCGTTAGTGATAGAGAGGAGGTCGCGCTCTGTAACCGGCGACCATTTTGCATATATTTCAATATATAATTCTGTGGATCTTAACAATAATATCTATCTTTAGCTTTACGGCTGATGTGGTATTGGCAATGATCAACTTCTTTCAGTTTTTGATTTACAATTCAAAATAAATTTGAATGTCTGCTGACATTTAGCCGGATTGTAAATCCACCAACGTTATTATTTTCTAACTATATTTTTAATCTCACGGCTGTTTTTAGAAACGAGCAATCTCTTTCAGTTCTTCACCAACTCATCTTTTTCTGATGCTAACTGAGGACTTACTTACTTACTTGGCCATAACATGTCGTTTTCGAATTTCGGCCTAATGTAGCATGTCTCTATGCTGCGTGCGCGCCTTCTCCAACCTCATACATCAAGTCCGGTTAGTGCTTTCTCAACTTGATCACTCTTCAGAAAACACGGTCCACATCAAAACCTTCTTTCTCCAACTACTGGCTCAAATACCTTTTCCGCTGGAGCATCGTCATCCATTCTCACGACCTGACCAGACCAGTGAAACACCTGGATATTAATTCGCTGAATTATATCAATGTCATGATAAAGCTCGTACAGTGTGTGGTTCATTCCGATGTGGACGTCATCGCCAACTCATAGGGAATCAAAGATCTTACGAAGAATTTTTCTCTCGACCACTCCCAGTGCTGCTTCACCATTCTGTGATAATGTCCATGCTTTTCATCCATATAGAAGCACAGTTAGAATGAGCAACCTATAGAGCGTAAGTTTTGTTTGTCCAGAGAGAGCTCAATACTCCAATAATCCATGGAGTCAATAGTAGCACCTATTAACAATGTTGATTCTTCGTCTGATCTCTAGACTGACATAATTTTTATTCGTAACGGCAATGCCAAGCTAGATGAAATATCCTTGACAGATTGGAAAGTGTGATCGCTGGACCACTAGCTCGGCGTGTGAGCGATACATATTTCTATAACAAGTCGACATATGACATATACTTGGTTTCGCTTTCATTCACCGTTAAGGATATTTTTGCAACTCCTTTTTCTATAACTGCAAAGGCAGTTGTAACCACACACTTGCTATACCCAATGATGTGGATATCGTCGGCATAAGCAAGCAACTCCCAGAATTGTATTACTAATGTAGTTTAAACATTCGCTCTTTATTACTTGGCGGAGCAGTTTGCAATTAAGCTTGGAAAACTACAGACTTTATATTGGAAATTTAGAATAGATGTTCGAGGAGAGCGTCAAATATAATCTGCAATAATCATTCAATCTATAAGCCAAATTTTGTAACTGAGTCAACACAATTCTTCATTTCGCATTCATAGAAATCAATCTGGTCAAATGCAAATTCTGCATATTTTGCTATTTAAACGTAACAAAAGTTTAATTATACCATTTTAGTTAATTTTTTTTGTTTTGGCCAAGTCCACTCCGTGTTCACAGTAGCAATGATCCACGTAACAAGTCACATAAGACAACAATTTTATTTGCCCCCAGCAGTTGCGCATGCGCACATGGCAAAGCACGTAAGTCGAGGTGCTACGTGAGCTGAATTACGCCAAAAATAATGTTAGCAGAAAGCAAAAAATACTTCAAAATTCGTGGTACGTTGCAGCAATTAACAATGCAGTTGGAGTTGGAGTTGCGGTTAATGCTGCCACTGTCAGTCAGTTTGTCTACAAACAATTTGTGGCACTAAAACACAAGGGCAACAACTTTCGCATCTGAAACTCCATAGAACAAGTGTTCAGGTTGTGAGCTTGATTTGTGTTGGAGTTAAGATTTAAGGTAATTGTTCACGATACTTAATTCCACTTGTGCCTCCAGTTGAGGATGTCTAATGTAGGTGGCAACTATTTAACAAAATATTAAGACGCAATAAAATGTTGCACTTACGCCACAAGAACCTGCGGAAAACCAGCCATACAAACTTGCCACCTCCATATGGAGTAGAGGCCTAAGCCGAAACCAAATCCATTTTCTGCATAAGCCAATCTGTTGGCGTACGCTTATCAACCTGCAGAAATCTATTTTTAATTAAAATCACAAATTATTCAGATTTTCGTAAAATTTTTGGCGCGAAAAATTGTTATATTTTTATATTTCTTAATAAACAAAAACAAAAACATAAAAGTTATTAGTTGTAAACAAACTATTAAATCTAGGAACCGTTTCGCAAGTCAAACACCAGCTCGTTTGAAGTATTAATAAAAGTTAATAGGCAATCGTAAACTGGTTCCCCAAGTTCTCTGTAATCCATAGGCAATGAAGCTCAAACCTCGTTTGTGGATGCGAATATTGCATCTAATTTTACTAATTGAGTTACTCTCATCAGTAATAACGACTCTTTAAGCGAATACTCAAGTGTAGTTGAAGTTAATTCTATCACATCTTTAAATATATTTAATATTCAATAATAAATTTTAGCCATCATGGATCAAGTATCAAATTATTTCTGCTTCTATTTTTATTGGGAAATACGTCATGAAAAGTAAATGTCAATTGCAAGCTGTTGGTATGTCAGTATGACATTTAGCCGCAAGTAATTGTATAACTAAATTTAGTTACTAAAACCAGTAATTGCAATAACACAGCTTCCATATTTCGGTACCAGAATTTTTGTATCTCCACATGTTCATCACCTGCGGCCCATAAGTTTTTTATATTTTTGGCGCCAAATTCGTTTAGAGGAAATCGCAGCTCTGCAAAACGTAAACAAACAACTTTTTCACAGCAACTCAAGTGTTGACACTCGTTTCATGCCTGGTTTTAATAATCCGATTAATTATTTAATTTGCTTCATTTATCAATTCAATTAGCACATATGACACTCACTAAAAGTTAGTGTAACTGCTACTCTCAAATACATCTGAGCACTGTATACGTGTAAATTTATATGAGTATCCAGTCAACTTTATCTCCCTTTCCATTTAATAAGATACAAATATTCATTTATCTTAAAATCTCTTTAAGTTCAAAAGATCTACAAACACCAATCTCAAAATGAACTTCACTGCCTCAAGTACTCACAGTATTTCTCTAAGTTCCATTCAATGAATTTTAACATCAAATCGAGTTTGATTTTTTCATGTCATATTAAATGCTAATATACGTATCTTTCTCGTGTCTTTCGGGAAAATTCTCAACTCGTGTCAAGTGAACGTATTATTTTACGAATTTATTATAGAATCGTTCAACCCACTGTGCCCTATCAGAATTGCTGCAGTGATTTCTAAGTCACTTTAGTTCAGTTTTGCACAATTTATAAAACTCTGGTGAATGGACTCATAACATAACCTTACATATTCTTAAAAATATCATATTTTATGCAAAACTGATTATATTCCAAAGAAATCAATCTTAAATTATTTTCAACCCAACGTAAGTACATGGGCAACACTATAGTGGATCAACACACGAGCCCATAATGGATCTCAAACTTTTGCGTTTATTAAAAGAAAATCAGCTTTAAGCAACAACAATTTTCAAACCCACGTAAGTACAAAAATAAAAGCACCAGCCTAGAGTGGATAATACACCTCTGCGGCTTATAGTGCATCTAGACTGAATTCTATTATCAGTTTGCATGAACATCTTTACCCACATAACTTTGTCTGTTAACTAGTTCTAGACATAGCGATCTGCGATAGAACATATAGGATAAACACATTTTTTCGTCTTGGCAGATAATTCTAAAAAATTATCCCCGATGTTACGGATTCAAAAAATAATAATTCTGGCTTAAAACCAAAACTGATTATGTGGATTACGTTGGAGCAGCAGCCGACGGCCCCAATACAAGAATCACGCTTGCGCTAAGAATATGACGTATTATCCTACTATTACTAAAAAGTGAAATGGAACCCATTAGCATTATCAACGCAAATAGTCCATCAGAAATCAAGGAATTGGTGTTCGAGAATTTTTGTGAATTATTGCAGAAACTGACACATAAAAATTAATTAGTGCTTTGCTTAGTCATGCAAGAATTAATGACAATAAGTCCCCGATTAATCTTGCAAGGACTGAATCAGAGAAATAATTCTATAGACCAAGACCTTATTATGGAATAAGTTTACCCACAACGAGGATTTCGTTACAAAAGTAGTTTATAACTAAAAGATTCCGCTACTGATACAACACTCCACTAAACTGACATGCCACATTTATAGTTTGGAGCTCATTCGAAAATTGGAATGGGTTATGCTAGAGTTAGAAAGCAGCATAAAAGAGCATCGCTGAACGCAGTGCTCTATTTCGCTGAATACTAGCACTCCGTATACAATTCTATGTATAGGAATGTATTAAGTATCAAATGGAAATATTTTAAGTGACTAACTGTCACAAGTGAGTAACTGTCTACTTCTGAGATAATAAAAGTTTCTCAACACTATGTTTTGTTTGCGTAGGGGTATCTTAAATATCTTTCGTTTTAGTAGATATCGGAAAACACCTACCACGCTATAGCTGATCATTCATTTTGTTTTAATTCTTTATAAAATTACAAAACGAATAATATAATATAAGACCACTTTACAACTTTGAAAAGTATTCAGCTTCCTTAACTAAACACGAGAAATATGGGTTACTCAAAAATCTAAAAATTCTTGGTTCCAGGTTTCAGACTTTGTTGCAATAAAAGTTTTGTAAAATTATGCTAGAAGGACTCACCGATTTTTTGGAAATTGCATATAACCGCTTTACTGAAATTCACTAAACGGTACTTTGTACTCCAAAGACATTGAAGAAGTACTTATATAATTAATATATAACTATCGTTTATTTTGAAATTGAGTATGAAATAAATATAGATAGATGTTTGATCTTTAATATTTGGCTATACGAAATAATATTCTCATGTGTATTAACATCTCTCTATTATTTAGCTACTATCAAATTGCAGATAAGAATAATTTTAAATGGAAGCATTTGATTTGATATATAATATTTTCCAATTTTATCTATAAATGTACAAACGGTTCTAAACAGAAGTCATATGTCAGTATTGTCAATTTGTTTAAGTTAAATGTTAATACTAATTCATCCCTTATGATGTAGGAACATACCATAAAAATGTTCTTTATGTTCGGATCATTATATTATCCGAAGATTTTATTTACCACAAAAGAATCTTGAACTATCGATATCAGCAGCAATTTTATTATTTTCGATTAGAAAAACAAAATAGAAGCATGATGTATCTGATTCATCACTAGTCGTAAAGAGCACTATTAAAACATTTTTGTACTTTCAGATCTACTCTGATTTTCTATTCCATAACCAAGAAATGTATTAAGTTCAGAGCTCACCTTTCATCTTAATAGGTGACAGTATTCTAATTTATATAATTTGACATGCGATAAGTAGTTAAAATTCAAATTGAAAACAATGCATTTTAAGAGGATTTCATTTAAGTGTATCAGTCATTATATGTACATATACAAAGATAATGAAAAAATATCGGGAAATTAGACTTTGTTATAAATAATTAAATCAAACTTTTGAATAATTATCAAGGCTTTGGTCTATTTAGCTATTGAAATGGGAGATTACATGAAAATACTTCGGTGTTGCAAGTATGATTGATTTTATTTATTTTTTTTTAAATGTCATATAAATTTTTCTTTAAAAACTATAATTAAATTTTCTTAAATTTATGCTCGATTTCCAATATTTTTTTATTCACTTTTCTTAATTAGCTTCTTTATGCATAGAACTACCACTTTAAGTGCAACAATCAAGTAACTAAAAGTATGCTATGACATTTTCTCATATGTGACCTATGGAAAATTATGTATATAAATTTAATATTAATACATATATATATACCAATATTACATTATACATAAAAATATTTTAATAATAAAAAATATCTTCAATAAATGAAAATGATTAATAATCAAGATAATTAAAGGAATTATATATTGATTTATATATTATATCACGCTCAGATGTTTGTTGAGCCATACAACACTCTATAAACATCCACATATTCGAATTGTGTTATATATTTGAAATTATATTTCATCTTTCAATTCTGTTGATAACATGGTTTTTACTTCAAAAAATTATTTTTTATTTCATTAAATGCCCTGATTGATTTAACATTTTCACCTTCAACCATTAAATGAGATCGTAACGTTAAAATCTTGACATAGTTACAGTTTTAGGTCTTGCTCTTGATATCTTCGTTTTGAATTTTGATGCTGTTTTCTTAAATTTGTAGAGTAGCCATTGCACGACATCTTTGTTGACTTACATGAGAACTGAATCGGAAGTGTAATATAACAATTTAAGTTCTCTTCCAAATAATCTGTAGTCAAACATTTTGCAATTGTTATTAGTTGGGATGGAACTAAGACATCTCATTGTAAATTGACGTTAGGACTGGCACGTATTTATTTATTTTTTTTTTGTTTCTTGATTATAGTGCATCATCAAATAAATCACATTTAATCAGATTCTCAATATTGATTATATATCAGTTTTCTTTTTTCAATAATGGCACAAAATCAGAGTAAGAATCCCTGTCAAATACTTTAGTTCCATCTATGTACCGAAGATTTGAAGGTATATTAAATTCAATCTTATATATCTTAAAATCTTAGGTATATTAAATTCTATATTATATTGTTTATATTATATTGTTTATATTAACTTTTTATATTAAATTAAACAGTTTCTCTTCCCTTATCTATTAAATTAATATAATTGTCTCCGCTTTAATATGAATTAATAATTATTACTACTTTACAGATTACCATTATTTAAAGTATTTTTAAATTTTTTCTTATATTATTCGAAATATTCAAATAATAATACAAATATTTACAATATAATCATATATACATATACGGTCCATGTACATAATTTTCATATTTTTTTGTGAAGATATATTAATCAACTTTTTAAGCGATTGTTTTTAATTAAGTCATTTTATCTCTAATAAGGCAATTATTGCTAATTTAATTCTTTCATCAGTTTATAGACTCCTTCTTGTGCATAATTACAAAAAACTTAATTTATAAATAATCCACGATTAAAAATACATCCATAAAGAAATTCAAATGTGGTTTTTTTTTTCAAGCAAAAAATTAATCAATTAAAATCGACCTACGCAGTATATCATCAATAAAACTTGCCTTAGTAAATACATCACAAGCACAAAATATTGAAGCACTTCTTGCACTTCAATCAATTAAAATTGACTTGTTAAGACGAAGTCAAAGTATATGACTCTGTAGTGATCATACATCATTAATTACTGTTTTGACCAAAAGTGGTTTATTAAGCTTTAAGATAAGTCACTACATTTTATTGATGGTAAACTTAAGTTAGTTAGAAACTTAAAGATATATTATATTAAGTGTTTGTAATATCTCTAATATAACTAAAAATAATAAAATTTTCAATCAGTTTAAGCAACTATGTGACAAAATGGCTTCAAAAAGTAATGAATTGCAACAACAAAATTTTATTATTTTTATTAATTTAGTTTTTGGCTGACCATACAGCCAGGCATTTGAGTATTGCCAAATGCCCATCATCAGTGGTCTTGGAATCATTTCTTATATTCAATTATTTCTTTGTTCTTATTTTTATTATTATTAAATTATATATTTAATGTAATAGTGTAGAACTCGTACCCTGCCAAATGTGAAGCTCAGAGTCAGTGTTTATTAGTCAACTTACTCAAAACCATATTCTTTGTGAAACCTTTGTACTAAATACAATAGTTTCTATTAAGTAAAATAGTCACTGTCATCTAATAACTATATTGCCTTATTTTAAAGTTGTGTGCTATTAGAGAGCGTAGCATTGCTCCATGATTGATTATTTGTATTACTTACTAATTTTCTGTATCATGCCTGTAGCGATATCTTTCAGACATAAACCATTTCCTATAATAGAACTTGTTGTGAACCGATCGCTATAAAGATCCAATCTATAGAATTGTATGACTGAACTAATCCGTGCAAGATTACCTTCGGACTCGTGCCATTAATTCCTATGTGTCTAAACACCGAGTGCACCGAGTGCTTATAAATCTATAGAATTGTATGAGTGAACTAATCCGTGCAAGATTACCTTCGGACTCGTGCCATTAATTTCTATGTGTCTAAACACCGAGTGCTTATAAACGAATATAAGTTGAATTTTTTCTCTTTTTTCTCTTCTTTCTGAATGAAATAAGCGGAGATATATAAAAAACTTTATATATGAGTCGTGATTTAAAATATTTTCCTTATTATATATATGTTCATTCAAAGAAATTTGTAATATTATAAGTCACAGTTGTAAATTGTAGAGCATTCGAAAAATATAAACGAACTTTAAGAGAGTACGTTCTTAACTTGATACATACATATATGTAAGACAATATTATAAGACTAGTTCTAGTTTAGAGATGTGATATGTGCACGTCAACAGTAATTGTCTTATAAGAGATTAATATGTGCATTTGAAAAACAAAGAGTAACAATGGCATAGTAGAATCACTAATGGAAGTTTTAGAATCATCAGCTTTAGAAAATCTTGATAAATAATGTTAATTGAAAAACGCTTTAGGTACGGCTGATGACGTTGTAGGAATATAGGAATTTAGATTTTTGGATATTTAAATTTTGGATACGAAAAATATTGAACCAAAATAAAAATAACACTACAGCAGAAATCGGATGAAGTAAAAATATTAGAAGTCAAACTAAAGTGGCATATAAAAAAATAAAGAAGCTTTGGCCTATAAACTATAAATAAAAATTTTATTTTAAATATTAGAAGTCAAACTTAGTTGGCAGATGCTAATAGGAACAGCATCTCATAGCTTAGCCTTAGGGGCTTAGATTACTTAGTTGAAAGTAATTGCAATTAAACAAATCAGGTCTCACCTCCGAATTAATTTCAATTTTGTATACCTTTTAAGATACCTTTTGTATCGTCTTTTAAGAGATAAATGCTTTAAAGTGATAACCAGTGCCAATTATGAAGTATATTGCATGGAGATGAAGTGACCATCTCACAAGTCGCATATTGTCTACCAAATTCATAACTTTATGGAACTTTTATAATGTGCATCGTCGCTTATCCTCTAGGCAATTAATGTGGATAACATCAATTAATACCAATAACTACGGCTAATTAGATAATTAACTTCACTTAAGATTCCTGTATTGTGTTGGCACAGTATTCTTACTTTATCAGTGCATTTTCCATCATTATCTGAAAAACAAAATTACGAACATTAAAAAGTAATTCAAGGTAACGACAACTCTTACAAAGTAGTTAAGAGTAATGAAAAACGCTAGCTAAATACTGCAATTAGAAGTGCCTTTGCTCGTGCCAAAGCACACGCAATCTGCAGAACAGGTAGATTTCAATGGGAACCTGTTCCTATAAAGCCACTTCATCCATATTACAAAATATCATGAAAAACAAAAAAAAATTATTTCATTTTCATCTTCATCTTAAGTTGGCTTTTTTCACTTGACTCTTGCATCGACTTGAATTATTGCATCTTCATAATGTCATTCGGTACAGTCGAACGCGCCGTACTCGCCATACTCGCAGAGGTGCCGTAGTCGCAGAGGTACCAGAGCAAAAAATAGGCTTTACAAGTGAAGCACTTTTATTTATTTTGATTAAATTATTGTACTTTTTTTAGGAAAATAATGCATAAATAATGCTTAGCCTGTGCCAGGCATAATTTGTGCAGTGAAGTCACATGTGCCACGCACGTTATCTGCACTGTATCTAAAAATACTTCAATTCTACTGACAGTTTGTGCACACGACAAACCAACGAGCGGTGCAAAAATTTATTATTATATAAATTAAATTAAGTAATCAAGATTTTTTTATTATAATATGTTATATTAATTAAGTATAAAAAATTGTCTTGTAAGAAATATAATATTATAGTAGGGATATGAAGACAAAAGTATCTTTATTTTAAAGTGAATAGCAATTCTACAGATATCGATAGCAATTTTATAGAATCGTTGAAAAATTATAAAATCAAATATAAGATTTTAGTATCAGCTTAGCAGTCTTGAACCTGTCAAAATTCTAAATGACTTCCTATGAACTTAACTAGAATCCGCTCCAGTTAGTCGCTGCCTAATATATCAACTTCAAGTACACAGATTAAATACAATAAACGCATATAAAATATTGCATAAGAGCCAGAGTCAGTTGTAAAGAAACAATCAAGATTTAACCGAAAACCGCAACCTACAATAACTTGTCCATAAAAACGCCTATTTTACAACATCGGGCACAATGCAGCCAGGAAAACAAAGTACAGCTGCAGCTGTTGCTGTTGCTATTGCTGTTGCCATTGCCGTTGCAGTTGCAGTTGCAGTTGCAGTTGCTAATCTGCTGCTTGTTCTATGTGCTTGCCGCTGCTATATTAAGTGGCACAAGATCACAGGCCAGAGGCAATATTTGCAATTTTAAACACTTCATTGCAAACAAAACATAAACACATTTGTCTATGCTTTGGCAGCGGCCAAAAACCGCTAAAAGAAGTAAAACCACACAACGCTGTAATCATAATCACAACAAACTGGGAAAACTGGAAAACTATCAGGCCCCCAATGGAACATTTTGTGCCGCACTGTACATACTGCGCACGCTCCAAACTCAAAACGCGCGCACACACGCGCCTTAGAAAAAAAAAGAACAGCAAATGCGGTAACACAGCGTGGCGTGATCGAAAAGTGTGTTCATTCTTAATACCAGAAAATTAAAAAAAAAAAATAAAAAATATTAAAATCGAAATTCAATACTTGAAACTGAAACTTGTTCCTCATAAAGCCCGTACTGTCAACAAAAAATAAATAAAACCCAATATGTTGCACTCTCAAAGAGAGCCTTTTCAATAGTTGCTCAGTAGTACAGTTTCTTGACACCTATTACCAAACATAATACCTATTTAACACATAAGTAAAATTTTATCGAAGTTATCTAAATGTATCAACTCTATAAGTTTAACTTATAAATTTATATATAAGTATTAATAGTTACATTATATATGTAATAATAAATCTGTGTTTCATCTGTATCTTAAAAAAAAACAACAATTCTTAATTCAAGAAATACAACTATATTCATCAAAACTTTTCTTAATTATCCACAATATTAATTCCATAATTATAGTCAGCCCAAGTATTCACAAATTAATAGGACGAATGACATCCTCAGGGACATCAAGATTGATCCCATCAAAAAATACATAAAGGATAGAGCCCTGAAATTATTTGCGAAATCTGACAGACTTTCCAACACCGCGTTATCAAATCTCAGAATGGTTACAGGCTCCTCGGCGAGGTATGCAGAGCTGAGGTCAATTATTGCTTAGTCTGATGAAGTGATAAACAATAATCTAGTCAAGGTGTAGAGAGGGGTTTTGAAGAAACATCGAGTTAAAAAAGAGTATAAGTGCTTAAGTGCACTAGCTCAAAACAGCTTCAACATAATTAATTAATTAAGATTTGAAAATTTCCCCACTATTATTATCTTAATCTATTTGCAATAGATTTTATACTATAGAGCAAGATTTCTTGTCATATTTTAAATAATTGTATTACACCTTTCTCATTAAAACAAGAAGGTTTTTATTAAAAGTCAGGTCTCCAACAATACTATAGAATAGAAAATAAGAGTCTCCTAAAATAACACAATAATTTAATTGAGATCATAACCTTTCCTCTAATTTTTTCTAATCCGTTCCCTTTGATCAGACTGTTCCGAGCCAAAATAAATTGAAGCGGTCTTATTTTGTCAAAATATGATGTGACTTCAAGTTTCAGCCGTGAAACATATCAGCTAATCTAAATGTTTCTTTACTAAGAAAGAAGATATCTACTGATGGAAATCGCGGATGGCTATGATGATGTGAAGACATTACCATATCACATTATCAAGACATATAGAAGTTTCTATTACAACCTATATAATTTTACAAAAGCAAATATGCTTGCAGTATATTAAAAAGTCATTCTACTCAAACAAAAGAAACAGACGCAATCCTTGTATAAGCTCTAAAATATTCTGTAGACAGTTTCAACAAAAGTTTCAAAAACATTTTGAATCGCATATTGGAAACCGTCAGTGACTTTAAAAACCCAAAAGGACATGTCCCAACAAGCTGTTAAAGCTGCTTAGAAACTATTTTCAACCTTAACAGAAAAGATATTGGAATCTACAGTAAATATGTTTCAAGTCAACATGGAGTGAAACACCTTGTACAGATAAGAATAGAGAATCAATAAATATAAGCAGAAGTAATAAGCACATATCTGGTGCACCCTGACGTAAAATGGTCCTTTATCTGGGATTTAGATTTTAAATTCTGAAGCTTAATACTATGCAGATAAATTAAACCCAAAGCAGACGTTAAGATCTGGATAATCAAGAGTTTAATTTGAGTCCCGTCACGTCGCGAGATTGGGCATATAACCAATATGTTTTGTAGCTATCATTCCAAATTATAAAGTTTTCCCACGAAGTTATATAACAATTATTGTTTGGAATCATGAAATAGTACTATTATCGTTACAGAAGATAAGAGAGTTGACCTAGTATTTTATGTTTTCCTACAAATAAAAATGTTCCTCTGGGGCATAATTAATGTAGAAACTTCATAACTTCTATATAATATAAACTGTTTATTTAAGAACCAAACCTAAAGTTTATTCATTATTCATCGTCAAGAGGTTCTTCATTCAATCATGATGAACCTTTCAAATAGAATAACTTTGAGTAACTTCAGAGTACTAACTTTTGCTACGAATTATTTTTCGTCCCCCATTTAAAAGTTTCATATATAGGAAATATATTCAATTCTTGCTACTCTTGTAATTGTACTTTATGTTCACTAAATTTTTAAAACAACCTGTTTAATACACTGCTAATTAAGAAACCTCAGTTATCTTTGGAAGAATTATACTAGGAGAATTATTCTGTTGTGCCCCCACTAACAGAAACAACCTGAGTAATCTTTTGATTTATGGTGGTGAATTACATATAAATATTGATGTATATCTCTTAACTGTACAATTGACCAATATTTCTTCTTCTGGAACCAGAAAGTACGTAGTACATTTTCATCGTGTATCTACTCACATTAAATTAATTTTATTATTTAAAAAAAAAACCAAATAAATTTTAATATTCATAATAATTTTAGAAACAAATTAAATAAAAAAATTATACATCCAAACAGTACAGAAGAGGTCTATGTTAATTTTAAGATAATCTGAATAAGTAAATCTACGAAAGACTATAAAAAACAATTAGACATATCTTTAAAATCTTTGTGGAGTCATAATAATACATGTACCGCAATTAATAGCAGAGTTTAAAATACTGAAAATTATAAACGCTAGAATTG
Source organism: Teleopsis dalmanni (assembly GCF_002237135.1). Taxonomy (NCBI): domain Eukaryota; kingdom Metazoa; phylum Arthropoda; class Insecta; order Diptera; family Diopsidae; genus Teleopsis; species Teleopsis dalmanni. Next base: position 58,855,874 of record NC_051846.1, on the reverse strand, counting down.
TACTTCAGTCAATTTGTATTTAAAACTTTATGATAATTCCTCAGAACCGCTATGCTACGCGCCAAAATAGATTCAATTCTTCTCCATCTACCCAAAGATAATATCAGCAGGCAGTGCACCGTACAACTTGATTGTGGCGTGTCTTCTAGTATAAGACGAGTATGTGTGTAATTTTGTATTCAATTTTTTTTCATATTGCATCTATACATACAAACGTATGTATTATATATACATATATTTTTATCAAAAGTTGATTTATACGTTTTTGTTGTTGTTGTTGTTCTTGTTGTTTTTGTTGTTATTATCCATCGATATTTTACGCGCCAAAGGCAGCAACATGCGAAAAACGCAAGTGTTCCTACTTGAACGTTTTTAATGCCTCGTTCTTCAAGAGGTTTACGAAAACAAAGTGCTGTAAACAAGTTGATGAAGAGTTTGTGTTTTTGTTTGTATTCTGTTTTGATTCGTTTTCGTTTGCTCCTTAATTTGGCGTTTTACTAACTTAGCTCTGGCATAAGTCAGCAGACTGAGCGTTAAGTGTGCGCTACGATTATCTGATATTAAGAGAACATCATTGATCTAGTCTTGAATATTTGTTATAAAAAGAAAATAAAGAGAAACTTCAAAGCAACATAGTTGAGTTACATTATTATGTGTAGGTATATCATGACATTTTTGCTATACTGATAATGTAAATAATATATGTATAATATATTTAATATATTGTATATCAATATTATATATATGTATAATAAATTTATAATATTTATAACATTTATAATTTATAACACATTCAAGCTCTTCTCTATATTAGTTAAAGATATTTGACAGACCGTAAATATTCACATATGGTTGTATACAAATCATATTTCGAAACAGTAAAAGAGAACTGAATTACTATGATTTTATAATAGTTTAAATAATTTATGTATACTGTATAATATTTATAAATGATAAGCTATTTCCAAATTAAATCGTTATTCAAATATTGTGTATATATTCGCATATATTTGCAAATATTAATTAGCTAGTTTTTTTCCACCTAATAGTTTGGCATTTGAAATATTAGAACAACATACCCCTTATATATACATGAGTCTTCTGCAAAATACAGAACATATCTTTACCGGTAACTTTGTCCGTATCAAACATTGATAGAGAATATATGAATATGACTCTTTTCAATTCTAACTCAAATAATAAATATCCAGGCTTATTGGGACTTGTTTAATAACTAACGATCTAATAATCTCATAGAACTCATGATATTTTCAGAATTTCATTTGTGGGAGTTAACTTATGCCTTGGAAAAATTTAGCATTTAACTTATGTAAGATATTTGATCGCTAGTATTTATGATACGCGCTTAATTATTTGTTTTATTTTACCCATTTTATAGTCCACAGTTTCATTCGAGCCTGATAACTTTCGCTCATACACCTTCTTTTGAAATCAAATTTTATGCTACATATTCTTCTAATCTCTAACATCCAGGGATGTACAATAAGTTATGTTTATGAGGAAACATTTCTCATAAAAAATGAGTTATTCACTTTAGAGTATAGAGTACAGAATAACAATTCTAAATATTGATAAAAATAATATTCAGTAAAACATTAAGGGTTTTATCATGTTTTTCTAATTATAGAATATTTAGAACAAATAAGAAACTCTGCTTTTTGAGATTTTGGTGTTAGTTCATAAAACAAACATTGCTATCTAACTTGTGCAACGTCAAATCAAGAGTAATATGTGAAGCAAGTACTCAAATTCTTTCAGATTTTAATGTTGTTTTAATTGTATTCAAGAAACGCTTCAAAATGTATTAAAGTAAGATTTATCTATCAAGAGTTATTATTCTGTAGTTCTTTACTTCTCAATATTATAAAAAATTTTATCTGTCTATATCTGTCATTTTAGTTGTCATCACATTTTTATAAAATACATACCTTAATAAAAGGTGCTTATTTAAAAATTAATTAATGTAGATACATTTTGAGCAAGGTTTTCGTTTGAATTAGTTAGAGTCAACGGTATTGTCAATATATAATCTTCTCATTTCATAAATTTTAGAACTCGACTACTCAACATATAAATCTTAAACATTTAATTTAACGAAGCACTCATAGTTTAAGGTACCCTTAAATGTTCGATGCCACTGAAAAGTGATATATGCATTATGTCACTTAATCGATTTCTGCACTGGCTTATCTTAGCATGAGTTTTCTGTTAAGATGCAAATCCGATATATGTATTTTAAAGTTTTATCTACAATTAAAAACTTTTACATGTGAGTAAAAGTGTATACAGAGTGATTTGCTAGGTTAAGCCAATGTAGGCGCTGGGTTATGTTACTATCAAATTGTTGCTTAAGTGTTAAACATTGTTCTAATTGGTTCTAAGTTTCTTAAAAGTTTCTCTCTAAGTTCTATTTAGACAATATAAAAATATGTTTAATTCTAAAAGTTAATATTACTTAAGATTATAGAAATAAAATTATTCACAATCTTATTCATAACACAAAATAAAATATGAATTGTTAACAATTTCACAATATTCTTAAACCAAGATTGTCATGCATAACAAATATAATAATATATGTACAAATACATAAAATAATATATATTTATTTTACGAATCTTCGTAAGTACAAATGTTTTTCGTGGACAAAGTAGCGTAGCTCAGTTCTCTAGTTTTCTAAACATATATTTGAAATCACTTAGCATTTACCAAAAATCATTTAATCCGAACAATGCTTGTTGCTTAAGCACAATAAACTATAACACAATTTCACGGTAATTCTTCGAGACTATTGTACTTCAGTACTCAAATCACATTTCTAAGGTCACTTAGCAGTTACAATATATCATTCAATCCACAAATTGCTCGATTCACATCACATCGATTCACATTAACAATAACAAAGTTTTACGAGAACCCTCAGAGATCAATGTACTTCAGCACTTATATGTTATTTCTTAGCTCACTTAGCAGTTAAACAAGATCTATTATTTCAAAAATTGCTTAGTTGATATCACAAATTTAACTACATCAAAGTTATATGAGACCTCTTAGGGAAGAGAAAAGCTGGAATGGATCAAATATGGAGATTTCTTTGCGTGGCGATAATTTCTTTCCAACTATTCTATTTAGCATTGTTAATCAGACCTTAGACACGGTATGCTTTGTAAGTGTGTAAAGCTACCTTCCTGTAAAAAGTAGGGTATTCAATATAAAACCTAATGAAGTAAATAAAAAATAATAAATTAAAAACGTTGGAAAAAAACTTGTTTGACCAGAAGAACAAGAATCATAAGTTTTACTATCAACTTGCACAGCAGAAAGTAAAAAAGACACGAAAAAACTCCTATTGAACCCAACAAGCTACGACGACCGAGAGTAAACACAGCTGCAGCTGATTGTAACGCATAAAACGCCCGCTAGAAAGAGACAAAACAATAACAAAAACAAAATGAAAACAGGTCATTGCCTTAATGGATTTTTACATATCGCGCATATAAAACGATAAAGATTTAAGCAAATAATAAATAAACAATTAAGAAATAAAAAAAAAAATAAAGAAATAATAAAATAAAATGAAACTGTAATAAAACATATACACACACATACATACAGACAGACAGACAAACGGACGGACGGACATGCAAAGACTTGGCACGTCTAAGGGACAAGTGAAGTGACTAGTGACTTGAGCTGATATGTTACTGCATGCTCGACTGTTGATGGCTGATTTAGGATGAAAAGTTGCCTAGATATATGAGCTGCGTGGCAGTGCGGCAGTGCGGCAATGCGGCAGATACGACGTCGAATTAAAAATATAATTATGTTTATTAAAAAAGAAAAAAGCCTATATAATAAACAGAAATTAAAAATTAATGTTAATTATATGTATTTTACTGGCATAAAGCCTTTATGCTAGTTACACACTAAAGCGCGGATGAAACGACAAAATGTTAATGCCACTGTATTCGCCGATAAGGCACTCATGTAGATTCATGTTCCGATAGAGTTCGTGCTGTGCCCTGCTCTGTGGCGACACACTCAAGAGTCTCACAGTGATAATTTATGTTGCGATATCTTAAATTATGATTTTCACAACAATCATAATTCCCATTCGCACAGATACGCACTCATACACTTGCGTTTTTCTCAAATTTGTGTAAAAATTCGCTATGCTGTGTATTTTACACAGCTATGTGCTTAGTATTTCGTAGTTGAATTAATTTTAATAGACACAAGATACGAACTGTGTCAGTTTAATGAATTACTATTAACTCAGGCTATTATCGAAGTTCTGCCTGCGATGTCGAACATTAGATTATATATATATATACACACATACACCTAAATATGTATTTAGCAACTTTGTTTTGAAATTGTTTTAATTTTGATATCGCAGATATTAGATACTTAAATTGAAATATTAGCATTCAGTTTGGCTGTGCGCCGTTGATTCTTTGATTAATTTGGCTCGTAAATAGTTGCTGACCGGCTCTATTATGTTTAATTAAAATGTTGTCAGTTAAATATCACCAGAATAATATTAAACATTAATTTAAAAATTAATCCAAGCGTATTTGTAATATAATACAATAATATAAAGCAACACGTAAATCAATTTAGTAATAATTTTTAATTTAATTTCGTTAAAAATCAAATACAACGAATACACAACTTAACGAATTTCCAAGTTAACGAATATTCAGTTGAACGAAGGATAAAATTCTGTCGAATTTCTACAGTATTAGGTTAAAAAGTAGTTGTAACTTGACTTAGTTTTTATTATTGTCAATTACGAATGACAATGCAGTATAGGCTCTTTCTTTGTTACCGTTGGCTCTACTACTTCTTGTTCTACATCTAACTTTTCATGCACTTTCATCCTTTACCACCTTCTTCATTTTATATATTATTTGAATATTAAATGTGATTTAAATGATTTTCTTTATTACCTATGTTGAAGCTGTTTTGAGCCAGTGCAATTAAGTATTTACATTGGTTTTTAACTCGAGGTATTTTCAAAAATCTACACCTTGACTAGATTATTGTTTATCACTTCATCAGGCTAAGCAATAATTGATCTCAGATCTGCAAACCTCCCCGATAAGCCTGTAACCATTGTGAGATTTGATAACGCGTTGTTGGTAAGTCTGTCAGTTTTCACAAATAATTTCAGGGCACATGTTATGGTTAATACTAAAAATTCATCCACTAAAATGATTTTTTATGGTCCGCCATCAACTTATCATATCATTTATTTATGAGAACTTAGTCAGAAAGATCGTATGTATTTTTCTGTACTACTATTTGTCTATTGTTCACGATTTTACTCTGCTTTACTGCATCATATCAAATTATTTCAAAATAAACTTAATTGGTTAAAATTATTAATTGTATGGATTTTTAGATTGGGTTGTGTCAATCCTATTAATTTACGCGAAAATAAAAAGCTTTTGTTTGTTTAACAAACATACATAATACATAAAGATACATAATACATAATATAATAATCAATATATTTGACGATTGAAAAATTCATATCAATTTTTCATAACAATTTTTTTCGTGGTGGCAACTCTATAAAGATTAAAAAATAAATTTGAATAAAATTAAACTTAAAAAAGTTGTTAGAATGTTGGTGATCCTATTAACTTTACATAAACTATATTATATATAGCTTATATATAAGCTTCGCTCAGAAAAATAATTTGGTTGATTTAACCAGATTTAAACTAAATCTCAGGTTAAAATATTCGTACTCGACGTGTCATGTTGGTTTAACCATACCAGATGTTAGTTTTCATATCTTCTTTATCACATGAGCTAAACTTTCTTTAATAAAATTATCAGATCAATTTAACTAATATGTGGTTAGAGTATATTTTCTGAGTATTGAGCTTAAGGAAGAGAGCCAGAGTCAAAACAAAGGTTGTTGAACCATATCAGATAAATTTCTGGTAAAATAATCTCGAAGAACTAATGCAGTATGCATATGCAAGTTCAAGCATTTTTGGATACAAATCTCATCTGTACCTGTCACATTTCATCTTATTCTGTTAGCTAGAAAGTTTGTTTGACAGATTCCAAGACTGCGCCCTTTTTCCAAAATTGTGTACTTTTGGTACAAAACTAAATTTCACTCTTTTCGGGCACAAAATTTCTTTTAAAATGGTCTGGACTGTTAGCGGTGAAATATTAGAAATATTATTGAACATCTCTCTATAACTATGAGTTGACTGCAGATACTATAGAAAAGAGAGAGAAACCGCATACCATGTCCTTGGAGAGTGCCCGGCACTAATGCATAATGCGGAAGAAACACCTAGGAGGGTATTTCATGGATCATAAAGATTCAAGACTAGGAAAGGTAAGCTCTATACAGTCTTTCATTAAAGAAATCGGACTTGGAGAAACACTCTAACCCGAGTAAGGAGGACAATATATCTTTTACGTTGCAATAATAATAATAATAACTATCCATTGATAATTTCTGAGCACCAAATCTTTGGTTTCCTTAACGTATTCTTCGTTATTCGATAATTGTCTGCGGTGTGTATTCTCACATTACGTAATTGTGTATTAACATACATGTTAATACAGAATATTGAGAGCTACTTTCGACAACAGAGAAACTTCTGAGACCGATTAAAAATATTTAATTCTTTTCGCAGGAAATATGTAGTATATATAAAATAAAAGACTCCTTTCAGTTTAGCAACTCATTTTCTGTTGTACATAACTCACTACTCAATGGAAGGAATGTGTGATTTCTTCAAACAGTATAATAGTTTCATGTACTTTCAGTCTCAAGCAATATCTATGCGATGTCTTTTCCACCTTAACTCTTATAGTACCAGTGACTGTACTGTTTTATAGAACAAATTTTGTGAAAATTCACTGTTTTATGACAAGTACTTCTTTGCCTTCATATGAAAGTAGTAAGTGAAGTAGTAAAAATATGATTATTATATCAAACATTTTTGTTTGTGATTATTTAATCCAACAATGACTTAACGCAAATATTTAAAGTATTTAACACATCTCAGTCTATGCATAATTTCAATATTTAAATTTCAACAATGAATGTAAGACTTAGAACTTCTGTATTTTGGGAACTAACAATAAAATATCAGTTAATCCACAAATATTCTGTAACTTTATCAACCCGTGAGTTAACATATCTGTCACATAGGAATTATCCAACAAAGAACTTCTGGAGTGAAACTATTTGCCCAAGAAGTGAATACATGAAGTGCTCGTATTTAATTAAATAACGAAAACGTAAACAGTAGCGTGTTATTAAAATATATGTAAACACGGAGTGTAAACATTTATTATACACAAATAAACAAGAGTTTTGTAATCTTTTGTCAGATCCAGTATGATATATTCAGTGTTTCGGTGATGGTTTTGTCGCCAGCATAAATGCGAGTTGCACGTTGCACGATATAATTAAGCCGCCATGAACCGATTCGGTACTGTACGGACTACTTACCTGTGTTACGCGTTCAGTATGTGAATTGCACTTCTTAATCCGTATTGAGTTAAGATTCAACGATATTCATACTTATAACTTTAAAAATTATTTTTCTATATTTTTTTTTTAATATTTTTAACAAATAATGATGGGTTGTTATCACTCTTTTTTTATTTGGTATAAAAGTTTAATATTCTGGTATTGCTTTCATTTAATTTTTTTTTTTTGGCAGACCTCATCGAATACGTAAATATTTGTTTAAGATACTTTTAGCGAGTTGGTTATTATTTGCTTATCCCAGGCGCATTTCACGCAAAAAATATTCTTAGGAATTTAGAGATATTTTTTTAGCTGTTCTGTTATGGTTGATATATCGAGCGAAACTCAATTGATACCAAAGAATCGCTTTATGGTCGCATTCGCATTTATTTACTTTAGAGTTTAGAGCCACTTAGTTAGATTTATTAAAGAAATTATACCGTTTGTTTTCTGTATATAATTTTTACAGTTTTACAGCATTATTTAAAAAACTGTAATAATAAATATGGAGTAATAAAAAATATTTAATAATATTAGCAGTCACATACGGTACTTAAACATACATCTGATCAGTAAAATACCTTCGATTATATATCCGAAGTATCAAAAAAGTATGATAACTTCCGTGTTCTATAAAAAAAAACATTAACATTATTTCTACATCCTCTATAATAGACTAATTTCATTGTCATCTAACAGAGTCTTTCCATTGTTCTACTCTATCTACTCTATTCTTTTTATATCTTTCTCTCGCTGTCTCTGCTGCTTTCATTCTGAATCTTATTCTAGGGTAGCTAATCACGTACACTGAAGACAATTGATTTTTGAATTGACTGCTTTTAACATCGTCCACCTTTCACCCCCTTTCGCAATCATTTCTTACACTCTTGTGCCAAGTGTTTCCAATAATACTTCTTAGCCATTTCATTTCTACAGCTATATGTTAACTTTATAAAACCCTTTCATTTTTCTCCAAACAATAAAATTATTATGAGAATTTTGTTGTATAATTTATAAATAATAATTATAGATTTGAAGCTTAGTTTTTCATGTACACTTATCCGCAATGGTGTCTAGAGATTGTTAATGTTAGGGTTGAACAATATGAAGCTGTTAACAGATGTACCCATCTCTATAATACGATACTAAATACACCCATCCAACACTAAGGAATTTCACTATATATATATTAGCTATATATTTGGACATAGCTTCCACCTTGAGAGAGAGCAACACGTCTAATGTGTTCTGGATCACAGCCCCCGTTTGAGAAATGCAACTTCACATCGAATAAAAATAAATTAATAAATTAATACATTACACTCATGAAAATTTTAGTTTATTCTCCGATTTTTTGTTATTTACCTTCAAAAATAACAAACGCACTTCTTTTACGTTCTAAAATAGTCGTTTAAAACACTAGACAAATTAAGGATTTAATACATCCCCGTGTTTGGGTCTGCATATTTTATGCTGCAGTTAATTATTTTAACACATTCTTCCAAAAAATAAAGTATTTTTAAAACAAAACATTATTTTATTATATACACTGAATAATTTTTAATTACTTTCTAATAATAAAAATAAAAATTTTCATTGAAAGTATGTTTTCGAGATAGTAACTAAGTTTTACTAAACATAAACAAAAACAAATATCATTAACTAAAAGTAACTAAAATTTTAATTAGAAACTTCAAGTAAATCCTAAAACCTTGAAAAAAATGCTCTAACGAAAGCACTTTTCTGTTAAGACAATAAAACGCTAATTGCAGTTAAGTAAAATCAATCAAATAATATGTCATTTGTTAAGAGATAAATAGGAGCCTCAACACAACTCTACTGTGTGAGCCCAGCCAAGCTTAATTGAAACCAAACAAAGAAAATTGTGGGTCTGTAAAAAAAGTTTTTCAATCAATGCAGCACAAGTCATAAAAGTGCTACTGTGTGCTGCGCAAAGCACTAAACTTACACTAAATAGAAAAACGCCCGCTCACACAAGCACCAAAACAAACAGAATAGAACAGCCAAATACACTGGATGATGTTGAAAATCCATGCAAAAGCCAATGCAATTAAGCCAGCCTCTGCTCCCAGCAAAGTACAAAAAGTGAACTATAGAAAGACTTAAGAAAAGAACTCGATTTCAGTTAAGACGTAGTAAAAAGTTGTAATGCAGCTCGTAAAATCATAAACGAAAAAAGTTAAGAAACACAGCAAAAAAATAACAAAGGTTGCAGGTATAACCAACACTTTTAACAGTAAATCCCATAAATAATTTCGAACCTTTACATTTGACATTAGTGTAGAAAGAAGTTTGGGGAACGCTGCAGTGCATAAAAGGTACCCTTACCGTAGCTTGACGCAAGCTTACTGTGCTTGTCAAAGTGGAGTACAGCTGCAAGCACAGCAACAACAACAGCAACAATAGCAGCAACAACAACAACAGAACAATAAAGAAGAAAAGTTAACTTAGAGACGAAAGCTTGTGCCCAACAACAACAACACACAAAACTAATAACTAAAACTAAAAAGTTCAGTCAGAAACCAGTTTTCTGCTTTGATAGAACATAACATATAAGAACCTTTTGATGCTGACTGAATTTGTTGGAGTTGCAGTGTTGTTTTGCAACTGCGCAGCAGCAGCAGCGCTATGAACAAAGCACGAAAAAAACCTTATGTATATAAAAAAGAGATAAAAAACAAAAAACAAATGCTGCTTACTTGTTATTATTAGTGGAAGTTGCTACTGTGCACTTTTACGATCCTCGTGGCATGCTTGTGCATACATAAGCCCACTACAATGTAACCAAAACTATTGAAGTACTCACGTTTTTTGCTGCTGCTTCTTATGTTTTGCACGTTGCCTCTATTGCTGAATGCCTGGGCATAGATGAGTTGAACTTCATCAGCTAAAACAGGCAGCATCAGCGATCATTGTCAATGTCGTTTTTGTTTTTTTTTGTTGTATGTACAAGCCAACGTAAATCTTAGACACTTCTTTGTGAGTATATATATTGATGTGCTATATATACATATATGTGTGTTTGTAGTGTTTCAAATGGTTGAACAGACTTGACCAAATGTAGCTTTACGATTATCAAAACAGCTTAAACCTCACTTATGCTTCGCTGCATAAAAGCAAAACTAAAAAAAATTGGACAATAATAACAGTGGCGGATCTTATAACGGCGAAGGTGGAGGAGAAATGTCTATAAAGTATTAATGTTTAATATAAAAATCGTCTATGCAAAAAGTTTGTATGAAATAGTCTTATGATATTATTTTTCTATTTTTTTAAGTGCTATTGACTGGGTCTTTGGGTTTTTATTCTTTTCGTCGTTATTTCTTTATTCCTTCCTTTATTTATTCTTTCCGTGCTGTCGATATTTTATTTTGGTTACTCGTTTTTCAGACTTCGGTTATTTTAGTGCTATTAGCTGGTAAATTGTCTAGCTAATAGCCAAATTCTTCTACTCCTTCCATTATTAGTCCTCTCGTGCTGTCGGTGTTTTACTTTGGTTGCACGTTTTTCAGACTTCAATTTTTTTAGTGTTATTAGCTGGTAATTTGGTGGCTTCTAATTTTCTTCTTTCTGTTTTTAGTGCGTACGTTTTTATTAAATAACGAGTATATATGTAGATAGTTAAGTATTATCCTTATGTGTGACTGAACTAAAGAGGTTTACATAAGTAATATTAGTTACATTAAAAATTATTGAAAATTTGTAATACTATTTAAATTTTTCATTGATTCGTTACATTGTCTAAAACTATTTAAGCTTATAATCGAAGCTTCAAAATGATCAAAACTAATTAAGCCCATTTTATTATGATGACAATTCTAACGTTCAGAATAATTACTTAAGTTTACGATGTCAAATTATTTTTTTTAAAAGCAAATTGAACCTTTACATTTGACATTACTGTAGAAGCAAGTCTCTCGAATGCACATATGTTGCTTCTCAGTCCATTGTCTATACTTTTAATCCTACCAAAAATCTAACATCGAATTAATCTAAGATTAATTAATCTAACAAAAGATAATTATCTTTTGATTGAAGTTAGTTAGATAAAAGTTAACTCAATATTCCATTTGTGCTTTTCATGGGCGATTTGCAGGGAATTTCTTAGATTTAATCGTGTACGAGAAAGAAGTATTATACTTGTTCATTTTAAGACTACTGATTTCGAATAATTTAATTCGGATTGATTCTCGGTAATCAGTAAGCTGATATAAGCTACGAAGTCCGAAAGCATAAGTTGGTTTAAAAGTCGGCTTGTTGATTTCTCTCATGTGCGGAACAACATTATAGCTGAAATTTGGTTCTAGCTTTATGCCGATCAGTATACGATCACTACTTCCGATTCTTGTTTGTACACCATTTGGTGCTAAGGTAGTTAGATAGTCATTTTAATAATGGAGCTGAATGGTATTGAATCGATTTATACAGATACTATACATAGTCTAGGATCTCTTTACTATGCGTTATAATCGAAATACATTTGTTCGTTTCAAACAGTTTTTTTACAGACGGAATCCTGAATACCAGTTTTGTTACATATAATTGCAATATGCTTCTTTTAAAGCTACAGTCTATAGACCAGAATTGGATAAATGCGGTACTGTTGCTTGCATGAGATTTTAGTGCCAATAATTAATATTTGCAAAAATCAAAGATATAAAAATAAAAGATGTGTTTGTCATGGTTTCTGGAAAGATAAAATTCACAATAAAAAAGATCTTTAACCTAATTCATTTTTGAAACTGATCATAAATTTTTAATATATAATAATTAAATTTTATTATTAAGAGCATTTGTGTTATTAGTGCCTCAAACAGTAAATCCACTATTGTTTTATTGCGTCGCACCAATGGACAAAATCCAAGGTACTTACTGTCCGTCACAGCATGATTCATTTGTCGTGCTGAGTGTTTCTGTGCCTTGCTGCACACTCAGACAGACAGATATCAAGACTGATTGCTCTTGGGCTTTGGCCTGGCAGTTGCTTGTTCATTTTTAGGTTGCTAGAATTGTCAATGCAGTCAATATCTGCAAATGACAGTAGTAAGAAGTGATTGTTTCCTTACCTATACGACTACAAATGTTTGAGCAACTGCAGTGATACGTAAATATTAATAAAATGCATTCAAACATTAAAAAACTGCAGAACAATAGCGGCAAATGCACATTTTGCATTCGAGCCCATTTACACTTGCGATTGCTTTGAGAGTTCCTGGGCAGCGTCTGAACTGAACCACTGAACCACTCAATCGCGCAGAATTGGCGGCTGTTGAGACTTTTCATTTGCACGTGATATGACAATAGAATTTTGTATTAAATTTTATTGCATTTATTTTTCAATTTTCCTAAACTGCACATTACACATTGTTTGCTATTATTAACAATATTTGTTAGCTTTGAGGTCAGTTCACGGCAATATGATTAATCATTATGTTTTGTATGTCAATAAAATCGCTTTTTGCGCTGGGCGCATGAAGTCGGTCTTAAATTGAAGGATCGCTCGCAGGCTTACGGGTACTACCGTCGACGTTACTTGTATCTTATTACGGCCATTAAACAATGGAGCACGACTTAACAATAAGACAGCAATCAAGGATTTTTACAACGCTCTAATAGAACTGCACATACGACCGTCCCATGCTCGTCGACAAATGGAATTGTTAATTTAGCGTTTAAACGATTTAAAAAGAGTTATTAAAACAATTTATGCAGTAATTATTGTTTTTGTTTCAGTGTATCATTATGCAAATTGTTGTTCATAATAGGTTTAGATAAACCTAATAATTGACCTTTGAAATGTACAATTTGTGAGTTCTAAGATTAGTTTCATATAAAATAAATACTAAGATCATGAAAAACTTCTGATCTTAGTACAGCACAAATGTGATCATTGAGACTGTCTGTTAAATAATTATTGTAATTTGTTTAAATATTTAATTGTTTAAGTAATATTGTGTTTTAATTAATTAAATCATTATAAAGCTTAAGTCCGTAGTAATTGCATTCTTGTAAACGTTCCCTCCATTTGCAATTAAAAGAATAATCTGTTGAGGTACATAATTAATTTAAAACATTACTTATATATAGGGTGATAGAAAAACTATCCAAGGTTTCTTGATACACTTTTCAAAAACAAATGTACTTTATTAAAAATGTATTTTAATGAAGTATATATTGACCATCGAACTATTCATCAGTAAAGACGAAAAACCTGTGAAATTATCTGAATTCGACCGGTCTGTATTAAACTGTATTCTTCTATCTTAGAGGTTCTTGTGAGAAATGTGGCAACAAAACGAAAAAAAATCGCTAATTTAGGTACATGGAAAGTTATCTGATGGCTTGTCACTGCAACTAACCAACCATATATTCACCATTTTTATTTATCATCTGTGGCCATTTTTCTGGTAGTTTTATAATTCCATCGATATAGAGCTTCCGTGGTTTATCCCCATCAACTTGACCAAATTATTTTTAGCAACTCCACAATTTGCCCACTTTTACCATTAAGAGCATTTTGCAGCTACTAAAAGAAGTCGTAGTTAAAACGTTTAAGATCCGGACTATAATTTATATGCACCAATTCTTCCCAATCAAGTTCTGTTAACTTCTTTCAACCCATCAAAAATATGATTTTAGCTTGGCATTATCATGATAGAACACAATTCCTTTTCTGTTGGCCAATTCTATTTGCTTTCTCTGATTGTTTCAATCAAGGGGTTGAGTTGTTAAAAGTAGAGGACTAAATTAAAAATTGAACCAGACTGTAACAGCTCGTACAAGTCATTTCGCTTCCAATCCCACAAAACATTTAACGTAACCCTATCTGTCATCAATCCATGCTTTGAAGTTATTTTTGAAGAGCATCTGGTCTTTGACCATTTTCGCTTGCTTTAAATATTCTCATATTTATCCATTTTTCATCGCTAATGATTTGATTAAAAACTAACCCAATTTCTTTGCGTATCAGAAGAAGTTGTATTGCCCAAATATTTAATATATTTTAAAAGATTTAATTATATTTTATAAATATTACTAAAGCTATTATGTGTTATATTATTGGTAAAAAAAATAAATTTTAAGTTCTTTTTTCAATCCGATTAAGGAATTGTGACAGTATAGCGAAAAGTATTTTAATACTCAACTCAATATCCTTTTTAAATCTGAATATTTCACTGAACTGATAAAAAATTAAGTTCAATCATTTATAAATGAAAAATTTTTATGAGGTTTCCTTAAAATTTTACATTCGGTTTTTTTTTTGTTAACGTACCCAATTTTCTTCCCGTAATTAACTCCTTCCCTCTGTAACAGGTACAGTACTATGAACTTTTTGATTTTGTTGAAATTCCATTTCTGCTCTAAATTTTTGGTTTATTATCTTTCTTTAAAGTTTCAGTTGTAAACTCTTATCTCAATAATCCATCCAATTCATATTGGAATGCTCTTTTATCTATATAAATGAGCAGTGGATATCAGTTGCAACCGGTTGCTAATCAAGACTTATCATATGAAGCATACCCTTTGCACTACGACAAGAGTTCGTACTGGAAAATATATTATTTAAATCCCTTATTTTATTCTGGAATACTTATTAACTGATTTAACAAATGCTATGATGTATATTTCACGTACACATAAAGGATATGGATACATTAGAAGATCACATTTTCTCCTGCGTTGTCTTATATTGTAGCATACCAGATGCATGATATTATGTCTTGCCGTGTCATGATGTGCTGTATTTTTTCCTCTAAGAAACACCTCAGAAATAGCTATTAAATGAAACCGATACCCTATCAACATCTCTATCATTCCGAATTGACTTATGGACTTCTGACTTGTATTGTGAACAGACTACATTATTTATACATTCTGACGTGCAATCATTCCAGTTTAATTATGGAACATTTAATATATTTTTTAATTAATCAAAACAGATGAGTTATAACATTGGAACTGCTAGTCAAAAAGGTTAAGAAGACGTGTGTACCCGACAAGAGTCTGGATCCATATTAAGTGAGAATTAAGGACTAAATCTCACGTTAATAATTTAATCTAACTGTAATAAGAACTGTACAATGCTGATGTATTATTTTTTTATTATAGTATTAACAAAACCAAAGAAAGGTGAAAGAATGAAACTTTTGAAACACTGAAGAAAATAATGAACTATGGATAGAATGAAAAAACTTCAGTATCAAGAATAAGTATACATTATTTTCTTCATCTGATATTGTTTCATCTGATTTATGTAATTAAAGCTGTTACTAAGTCTTATTGCAATGTATATATTGTACACAGAAAAAAAAACTTAAAAAAAAAATATTTTCTAGTATGTCCTTTCTTCTGAACTCTACATTGGCTACTCCACTGTTATGTCCCAAATTCACCATGGGTCACATATACCAAACTATACTTTTTGCTTCAATTTTTTACGAAAATCAGATTTTATTTAAATCTTTAAAACTAGTAGAAATACTTTTGAAATCCGTGAATGTAATATAATCAAAAATATAGTGTTAAAAGTTTTTCTCTATAACGCTATATCTTTACTAATAAATGTAAGTATATACATATTCCAATCACAACTTAACAAAAAGATAGTTTTGTTTTATTTGAACAGAATTGACTGTCTTGATATGTATATCATTTGATGGAAAATCAGTTGTTATTATGTGCAACAGCAGCAGCAGCAGCAGCTAATACTCGAACTACAAAACTGACATGATCATCATTATCAACAGCCTCAGATCGCATCGTCTCGAGCAGTGATCGCAAGGGGCTATGAATTCAAAACTCCGCTGACTGCAGTTGAGTTCTGTGCTGACAACGAAATGAGCTGTGCTAAGTTGTGCTGTTGCGTTGATCGTAACCATCATCTACGCCTCTACCTACATGCACTGCACTCCATATCTCGTAACTTGAATCTGTAAATTATGTGTTCTTCTGCTGTAGTTGTACTGATTATATTGGCCACTGTTGTTGTTATTGTTGTCGCTGTTTGGTGTTTATTGTTTGTTGTAGAAGATCTTGCATACCCGATCGTAAGGTTCTTTTTTCTGTGCTGCATAAAAATTCTTGATCATGAACACCTGTGATCAGTTTTTGCTTAAACGCAGATAATCTACAATTTTTCAAGTGCAATTTGTTGTCTTTATTTCAAGAGCATTCATTGTATTTGTTTTTGTTGCAAAATCGTAATGAGGGGTTGGGTTGCTCTGTTAATATCTGTGCTTGTAATGATATATCTTCTTACATTTGATTCGTTTCAAGTTCATCCTTATTAACATGTTCAATCGTGTCTTAAAAACTGCTTAAGTAAACGAAAATACAAAAGACAATATCAAAAGACTAGTTGTACTGCGAACTATTCCGTCTTCTCTGCCTATAATTTTCAGACTTCTCAGTTTGATTTTAGGTTTCTGTTTGATTCTAATTACTCATATTCAATTTAGCGTGTTAAAAATATTAGTTATGGTCATCAGTAGCGTTTCTTTGTTGTTGTGTCATGTCTTGAATACGTAAAAACATTTACGTTTTGTTCGGATTTGTTCTTTCGTTTAACAGATACTTTACTAGATACAAGCGAACGCAACCTTTTTGTAGCACTTGGACTTGCCTTCGGTCATCTCGTATTGTATTACCAGATTGGTCATGTACCTCTCTAACAACAAAAACAAACGTTTTAACATATGTTCAACTGTATCAGTGTAAAATTTATTAATTGTATAAAATAACAATTAATCGCCAGTTGGACTGGAGGTGAAGGGTTACACGAAAATTGTTTTCTACTCCTTTCTATGTAGTCGTATTTCGGTCATAATGGAGTTTTAAGATTCTTAGCCTTAGATTATTTTGTACAAGTAGTACGATACCAGATAAAATTTTATCTGATTCGTGTACTTTTTTGGAAAGCACTGTCCTAAGTTTTAACATTTTTATTTAATTAAGTGTTCTTATTTTATAATATTAGATTACATAACAACAATGAGGACTTTTAACAGAAGGTTACGATGATAAAATAACAATTTCTTAAAACTGACTTTCTTAATAGATGTAAAATGTGTTAAAAGTAACACTTAAACTAACAATTTAGTTTAAAATTTACATAAATGCAACGAATAATGAATTAATTATTTTTAATAAATTGATTTCCACTCGTATTAAAAAATGTGCGATGAAAAATAAAAAATTATATAATCACCTATTATAATTTATATTATTTCGAATATTGGAATAGCTCCTATATCTGTGAAAGGATTGTCAAAAAGAGAAACCTAGAGATCAAGACAAAAGTAAAGCAATACTCTCACTGCTGCGGCAGCCAAAGCTGAGACACGGGATGGGAACATAATGCATATTTCTAATTCGCGCATTTGAATGGACGTTCTTCTATTTGTTATGGAATAGAACAAACTATAGAAACGGCGGAAGAAGTGAAGTCCATAACTGGATTTGAAATAGCTTGATAACGAGTGAAGATAAAATTTATTTTAGAATCTTAAATTTTTTTTATGTCGAGTAACAAGTAACTATGAATATCGTTGGCTTAAGTCCACAACTGGATTTGAAATAGCTTGATAACGAGTAAAGATAAAATTTATTTTAGAATCTTAAATCTATTTTTCGTCGAGTAACAAGTAACTATGAATATCGTTGGCTTAAGTATGATCAGTTTATCTCCTTTTAGTCTTCTGCTTATAACAGAGCTTAATGGTGTATTTTAAATACACATCTAATGCTGTATGTAGATTAGGACATAGTTCCTTACTTTCTCTCATAAAGATAAAGGCGAACTAGTACAGAAAAGATTACTAGGGTAATGTACCAGAATTAACGCAATCCAAATCACTTATTGGTATCTATAACTATAAGAGAGATACCAGAAGTGATTGAACTTATCAGAGGAAAAACTTAGAGTCATCACAGAAATCCTAACACCTTGTAAATAAAAATACCACCCTACAAAACTGGGTATATATATGGATACAAACTGTAGATTCTGCGAAAAGAATAAGGAATCAGTAACACATAAACTCTTAGAATGGCCTGCAATAATGCACAAACGGAATAAACTTTTGGTAGTATACACCCTTACAAAAGAGGCAACAAGACTGTGTAGAGTAGGTCAGGGCTTAGAGACCTACTCTTAACCCAGAAGGCCATACAATAAGCCCAACGTTCGTAGTGCCACATCCCTTAACAATAATAATAATAATAACTCGCTGAATGTACCGCTTGGGTGTTTTATTTGATGTTGATGTAATTGAAGAAAATAAAAAATCAACTGTTTGACGCCTCAAAAGTTTGATATTTCATATAATAATATGCATATAAGGCAAAATTACCCATAATGACGAATGTAGATAATGACTACGATAAATCTTTTATGATTATCACTAATATGGTTAAAAAAATGTACACTCCACAACTTGTGGATATGAAGTATTTCTCAAGAATGAGCGTTAACATCCTATATAATGCGTTCTACAAATCTACATACAGGAAGATTATGTATGCTCCAAGATTTTATTATGTCCCAAAATGCTTAAAGACGAATGCTTTGGTCAATGAAAGTTGTATACTTTTTGTATGTAGCAGGTCATACATCAACAAATTTGATTAAATTTATATTACAATTCGATTACGATACATTGTACTTACTTATCCATTTTGCGGACTTAAAAGTAATCTTAAATGAAAAATATTGGTACTTAAATTTTGATAAAATTTTCACTACGATATACATATGGGGTGACCATTGTTGTTAAATACAACCCTATAAATAAGCCTACATAAATAAGCCTTTCACTACATTTCTTACAATACTTGAGAAGCCTTTTGGGATAATTTTCGATTATTTGTCGGTACATAGTTGGAAATACCTCGGTCATAACGCATCGTCTCAAGTCATATAGCTCAATCTCATATATAAATAGTTTGTGGATTGTTTACATAAACATGTTTTTTTACGTTAAAATATCTCAAAAGTAGTAAAGTGGTGACAAATCGCATGAATTTGGTGCCTAATTCAGATCACCAGTGGTTTTTTCTGATATAATTGATTTTCTAAAAGTTATATATGGGTTTTCAAACAAAGAGGAAATCTCACCCTTATATAAAGTTCGATCTAAAAAACTAGTACCTCTTTAAAGTAAATTTTTACAGTTGTAACATGATCACCTGTTGTTCATGTTACCAAATGACAGATCTGAAACTAAACTTATACTGGTTTTATTAACACTACTGTTTGACATGACAAAAATTGTTGAATCAATACCACGAAATGGATAACCATTTACAAATTAACCAATTTATGTGGTATATTATGACATATATGTTACCTACTCAGTCCTATATCGTACTGTATATATGATCTTATAGACCTCAGGTTGATTTTGAGCTGACTTTTGTGAAAAGGAATCTCAGAAAAGGAACTTAGATTTCAACCTTTGTATTTAATAGGAGCAACTTTAGGTAAACACTATTCAAGTTTCCACAGACCATAAACAAACCACTTGATACGTAGTAATTAAATTTGTTTTTTAAGTATTATTTATTTAAACTAAATATCGTTATGAACGATATTTTTTTTTAACTCATATAAGTGTAGAAACTCATTTACTATATACTTAACAAACGTAAAAATATAAAATCTCATTAAAAACTACTTAAAGTGCAACGTTCTAAGTTGATGTCACCAGTTCCACACGATAAACCCGATATTAAATGGGCAATTGAAAATTACTTTTATGGTGCATGGATAATCGGAGGCAAAGTGTATTTATAAATTTTACGCACATCATGAAAATTGAAATTAAACAAAACCGTAAAACGTACGTAAAAATAAAAATCATGAAAAATTAATTAATAAAAATTAATTTCTGGTACAAACACAACAACAACCACAACGGCAGCCACAATGGAACGGAACGCATTAATATGCGTGCAAAGTAGCCCACAAATTAAATGCAGCGGAATTATACGCGCCTATTTTCTTGGTTTGCTGGGCGCAAAGCAGAAGAACGCTTCATTGGTCACCGAACGCAGCTGACGTTGTTCCACAGTTGTAATTGAAGACAACCAAAATATCTTCTGAACGCATAGAGCAATTTATTTTAATAGTTCCAATAGTTTTTTTTTCTTTTCTTTTTTTTCACCAACATAAGGAGGTGAATAGCTTCGTGCGTACAAGCATAAAATCTCCAGAAAGTCGAAATCAAAACAAAAAAAACAAAAAATATACGTCGAACAAGTAAACATTTTAAGTTTTGGCGGGATACTGTACCAGAAGAATACTGAAAACAAAACAAAAAACGTGTAATAACTGAAAAAGGAAAAAAAAAACATGCAAGAAAGAAATAAACACTGAGAGCTAAGAAGAAACTAAGAGTCTATTGGTAACCCATTATTGCTCTTTTAAAGAGAATTCCGGTAATTTTTTAAGAGCATGGATCAGTGTTGCCATTGGCAATGATAGAGAAAAGTAGCATATATCTTGTCTTCTATTGTGTTTGAGTTTATATTGTATCTATCAATTATAATATTTATGCGAGTAGTTACAAAGCACAGTAAATAACAAAAGTAAAAAGATAAATAAAAAGTCATCAAAAATGCATTGGGGAACTAAAGAAAGAAAATATATGTATAATTCCGAGTCGTTCAATTTAAAATCAATACATAATAAGTTTTGATTTAGTGTATAATTTAAGACTCATTAGTATTAAGTTCACAAGCGCACTTAACTATCAAAATTCAAAATTCAACTCTTATAACAGTGGATCATCCACTAATGATCTATTGTAACCATTATAGTTTGATAATAGTCAAAAACATTATTGTGCAAAAGTGCTTTAAGCACGCACTCGCGTTTTATCAAGCAAAGAAAAAGAAGTACTTAAATTCTTGTCATATTAAAAACCACTAAAATAATTTCTTCTCAAGTTTTATATTTGAATAATAATTTTATTATTATCCATATATATCATTAATCTTAAAAATATCACTATAAAATTCGACTGAAAGTGTGGGTACATGCCTTTAACTGTATTTAAAATTTAATCCAAATGGTAAAATAAAGCCCTTCAGACTTTTTACTGGTTACAGCGAGTAATCACTAACCGCACGGGGCGGTACGCAGATCTTAGATCAATTATTGAATAATCACGAAGATTATGAGGAATATTCAAAACAGGCAGTAAGATGGGTGGGACCCTGCAGAAACCCCCCATCCATCATAGAGTAAAAGTGCACTAACTCGGAAAAGGCTCAACATAACTATATAACTACCATACAGCGATATAGCAGACTATTGGGGGATTAATAAGCCAGTCACACACATTAGATTATAAACATATTCTGAACATGATACTCACATAGTTCAATATTATATCTCTTCTTTGTATAGATGGTTATAGAGATATCGTAGACTTCTAAAGTATTAATGAGCTAGTCACATAGAGCAGACTAGAAATACATTCTGAACGAGATGCCTATATACACAGTTTATTGTTCAACAGTATAATATCTGAACTTTGGATACCAGCTTTCAGGGATATACAGATCATTAGAAAATGAATAAACTAGCCACATACAGTGTATTAAAAATACATTTGGATCATATCATCATCAAAACCGAAGCATAACACTATCATTATACAAACAATAGTTGAAGTTTTCATATAAAAGTATCAGTCTTATAATATATACATAAATAGATTTGTTAATCTAATGGGGGAGTTGTTACCTTTTTCTACGTAGGTTGTATACTGATCTTTCAATCAATGTATCCACCAATGCTACTCTAGTGGTATTATAATTGGCTATTATTTAAGTTCAAATGCGATTTTTTGGAAACAAAGCCGCTACTGCAACTTACCCGTCTACTGTCAGGTACTATCAGCGTATGAGTAATTTTATTAATCTATTTTACCTATTTAGCTTCAAAGAGATCCTAACCCACTGTTTGATTTCCTTTTAGAAACAGCATAGCCTATATGCAATATTTAAATAGTTTTAAAACTTTTGATTTATGTATATATTAAGTCAATAAGCCTAACTAGATACTTAGAATCGTATCAATCGATCCTACATTGTAATCAAATAGTTGTTTTCCTCACAACACCCATTCACTTCTACTGTCAAAGCAAATATAGGATATGCGATAAAACTTTTACGTCAAATAATTATGCTCTTTGAATCAAGTACCGATATATTTTACATAATTAAGGAAATCCAGGTGTATTCATGAATGTCGACGATCTTCTAAGGACTGAATCACTGTGGCCATATTGCTTCTACTTATCACTTTATATTCGATATACTTTAAGCCCTGAGCGTAGCTTACACATAATCCGAAATACCGAAGATCAGCAGAAGATAGTAGTATTTTGGCCAAAAATATTTTTCGGTTTGGCTGACCTTTATTACGAAAACTTGTAAAATAAAAATAGATACTAAAGTGTCATACGTGAATGAAAGTACTGGGTATAAATATGTTTTATCAACCGTCTTTATTTAACTTAACTAATTACAAAAATTTTGTTAAAACGAGTTTTTCATTTTCATACTTTGTCCTTACATATTTAGGGGGTAGAAACAGTTTGCAGGTGAATAGGGAATAAACGGACTGTTTATTCCAAGCTATATGTGGGAAGAGCATTAAAGATTTGGCATAGCCAATGTTTTTATTTGAATATTATTTTAAAGTAGAATTACATCTGGTTTTTATTATGTTATGCTATATACATAAAAACACTTATTCGTTATTCCTAATGGTCTCTTTTAAGATCCTAGTCGTCCTTTTAAGTTTCTTGCGGCTGCCATTATTCTGCCGCACGAACTGCTTAGCATTATTGGTCCTCACATAGAACGTTAAGCGGAAAACTTACTACTTTTAAAATACGGAAACACGTTTTTAAATTTGTATCTACAAATTTTTTATCTTTTTTTTTTAATTTTGGTTTTAATTTTTTTTCTCTTCTGTAAGTTAACCGAAAGCTAAAAACCGGTAGCTCAACATATGTAACGAATCTTTACGCTGCTCGTTAAATTATGACCGGGGTTATGGTCTTCTTTTCTACCGTCTCTCCTCTACTCTTCAGATTGGGTTTGATATCTTCGATGCGATAACATCGAAGCAGAGCGCAGTGTGTACGACGTTGCGTTATGATTTTCAGTTTAGCGATTCCGATCTCAGCATTTTCACTGTTCTGTTCTTGTGGAGGCATTTCGAATTTCATCTTTTTTTTGAAGGTGCATTAATGTTGAACACAAGTCCTCATCTCTCATCTAGAGGCACCCGTATCCACTTTTCTGAACCAGCATGTTGATTGCTATTATTTAAATTGAAATATTGTTTAGTTAGCAGAGTGCTTAAATCATTTTATGCAGAAAATTGCCTGTCAAGTTTCGGTTGATTCTTATTGATATATGCAAAATTTTTGGTCAAAAATTATGATATGCACGGATTTGACCAAAAATCGGAGAAAAACGCTTATACATAAAAAGTTGTACATTAAGTCGTATATTAAAAATTTTAATTTTATTAAATGGTAAAGAGGCAATTACTTTATTCAAAACGATTAATTGGTTGTTAATACTAATTCTATACAAAAGTTCGCTGCAAACTTAAGAGGTATACCAAACTCATGCTACACTGTATGATCGCTAATATATATAATAAAAATTCTATTAACGGATATCTAATGAATAGAAAATTTTTTTTTCCGTTTTACTAATATTTTGAAAAATAATTTTTTTTTCTAATTATTTGCATCTTTGTATGAAGTCAAACATTTTATACTTAGAATAAATTAACCATGTTGCCTATTTACCTGTCGCAAAAAAAAAATGATCTTATATCAACCTATGACTTTAGCTAAAGGAGGCAGGAATTAAAGTAGTAGTATCTGTAGAAGAGGCGCCAAGTCCAGCAAACTCATCTGAAACGTGCGCAAACAAGCGCATGTTTTCTACCATATTATAATGCCCGGGAATCCAAAGTAGAGTTACTTTAAACCTTTCGCTTAGAGCGTTAATAAATTGCCTACATTCTTGTACTATTCTAAATGAAATGCAGATTTCATGCTTAAAGTAAGATAACATGCTCTCCGGATGGCGAAAATTTCTGCCTAAAATATTAAAGTAAAATACGAGAGAGGATAGGATTTACCAGTTCAATGTAAATGATGCCGACTCCAATGTCTTAATTCATCTTAGACCCGTCAGTGTAGATCAATATCATTTCTAGTGGTGTAAACAGCCCCGTCTCCCATTCCTCTCTTGAAGCTTTATGTCAAGAATTATTCTTTGATACTTAACCTTGTGCGAAAGAGTTAGTATTTGGCTATTTAGCCTTGACAATGGAAGGTTTGAAATTGTATATTTATTGATAAAAAGTAAAAGTTCTGTCTTAGAAGGGTCCGGCTACTTAGATTCTGAAGAGTGCCCTCTATGATGTTGCTCAGAACTTAAGCAATAATGATTAAGCCATAGAAGCATTCGATTAATTGTTATTATCCATAACACAGCAGATAACACTCTTCCTTGTAGTTTACCTCTCTTCACACATTTCTTAATGCTTAGATTGCGCATCTCTACATTAATAATTCTGTATACAAGTATTGATGCTATCCATTGAGAGATGCAGTCCGGGATGTTCATTTCGTTAAGAGTCTCGTTAATGGCCTCCACTCTTATGTTATTAAAAGCCCCTTCTATATCTAAGAAGTCAGCTAAGGTAAATTGTTTACGTCATAGTGATCATTTCACAATAGTTACTAGCTTATGTAGAGTCATTTCCGTGGACTTTTCTTTAAGATGAATATACTGAGTGCCCGACAAGTTTATTTATCTATTTCTTGTGACATATATTTTTCACTCAATTTACGTTACTAAATTATATATATAGCTCTACGGTTTTTTTAGGGAAAATAAAAAAACGGTTATAGCGTTAAATTTGATAGTGTTAAATTTTGTTCTCTTAAAAAAATCCTTTTTTGCAGAATACCACAAATATAAAACAATGTGATTTTACCAATACATATCTAATGAAAATTTACGTAACTGTGGTAGATTACAAACATGTCGCGGACCGCACTTATAATATCCGCGGGCCGGTGATATAATTGTTTATATATAATTATTAAAGATGAAATAGGGATTGGCATTTATACTAACGTAAATTGATTGAAGGGTTTCTGCGTCCCTCCAATCTGCACAGTGACTTGTAATGGCCCGCAATCTTATTGGTCTGGACAGCCCTGCTTTATATAATTATAAAAGAAATTATGGATTAGAATTTCGTGTGATATAATTTTAATTCATGTTGAAGTGCAGTATCAACCATTATAAAATATTTAATTATATACATCAAATCATATTAAACAGCTGTAAAGTGTCTATTTCACAGCAGCAGATGAGGATATCTGGCCTCATATATGATTAAATTCAGAATTGATCATTTAAAAGCATTCTAATATATTCTACAACTCGTAATTAATATAATTTAATATTTTTATCAACTCGTTTCGACTAATTGGCACAATTTTATTCTTACAAGTACTTCGAAAAAATTATTAATTCCCTGCCATTTGTTCTCTAGAATTAAAATAATAACTTTTTATGCTGGCAATAAATAATGCCTTAGAAATAAAAGCCAGCCCCATCTCAAGCATAAAAGTTAGCAAGATCATTTAAGCGTGTATGCTGCATTTACGGCTGACCTAACCCCACCAACTTCAGGATTGCCCGTCATATAAAAATGGCGCGCAAAGCTTGTTTAGGAGTAAAAAGTAGTAAAAGTAAAAAAAAAGTATGAGTAAAATAAAATATATACAAATCGAAAGGTTCTTCAACTTTGAGATGTAATGACTTTTAAACGCAAAACCTCAGTTAGCGAACTTGTAGAACGTGCAGCTTGGCATAAGATGCATGTTGCATGTTGCCGGAGTCATCATGATGCTAAAGTGGCACGATCATCACCACCACCATCATCCGCATCTGAGCAGTTAACAACAGCAACATTGTCATTTATTGTGGCTCATATGTAAAAATCTTTGTAAATGTAAATGCAGTCATGTGCACATACATTCTATGCTAGGAATATATAGAACCACATTATATATGTGCATATTGTGTATCTGCGAATCTTGATTTTTTGCAAATGGCAAGATGGCAAAAAGAAGGGTTCATGAGCACAAACTGCCAGCCCATAATCCGAACTACGACGTTGATGCGAGCTGCGTACGGTACGACTGGTACTCGTACGTAGTCAACCATTCTGTGCGCAGTGGAGATGACGACAACGACAGCAACGTCAAAGTGAGCACTATTCCAGTCGCAGTCATCATGATGATGATCATGATATGCCAGTACTCGCACTGTTGATAGTGATGATGATGTTGGTGCTCGCAAAGGATAAGTTCATTGACTCTATAGAAGTTCATTGCAGTCTTTCTATTGTACTTCATTTTTTATTTATTTACTTGACGGTTTTTTTTCGTTATTTTTAGTATTATTTTTTATATTTTTTATTTATTTATTTTTTTCATCTTATTTGTTTTATATTGTAAGTCAGACTGTGGTAAGCAGTCAGCTCACTTTCCTTTAATTCTAGGCGATTGCACACATGTAACCATAGCTGCAACTCCTATCGCAACTGCACATGTATCCGTATACCGGAGCTCGTCTTAACATAAATATATTGTTACCATATATATGCCTACATACATATATATAGGCTAGGATTAAAAATACTATAAAAACGTGGTTACTAAATAAACCAAAATAAAAATAAAAGTTCATAAAAAAATAAAATACAATAAAAAGTAAGGTAAACACTGTCAGTGACTCCGTATAAAAAATAAAACATCTGGGCTGTAAAATCAAAACAGAATTACGGAGGAATATTCTTATTTTATTTTGCTTCGTAAGGCAGTGCAATGTACCTCATCGCTATGGTTTCGAAACTATAGAAACAAACGCAAGGTACACGAAAACTACGTCCCGAGTTTGTATACACCAAGAAGCATACGAAGAAGTCGAAGAAGACGAAGAAGTGGTTGGCTTGGAGTGCATACGAGTTGTACGTTAACGTTGCTTTGTGGTTGCTTGGTACAGGCGCTGTCAGTACGTAATATCGTTCAAGTCAGTCGAAAGTGATCAACGGTAAGCCAGAGCAAATTTAAAGGATCAAATACGATTAAACATAAAAAGAAGACGGCAACGTATAAAAATGAAACTTGCAAATTACTGCTAACAGAAAAAGTAAAGGGTCTTTTCAAGCTGTTGGCTTAGTAAACGATACACGGGCATACGGGCACTCTTACCTTTATTCTGTTCCTTCTTTATTGCTTTTTTTTGTTTTTTTATTTTTATTTCATTTACATTAAACAATAGTATTGAAGACGTTGCTTAGTTTTGGGGAGTGATTTTCTACATAGACATAGGGGAGTTGCTGATCTCAATGCTTTTATTAAGTCAAGTCAATGTCCGCATTATTAGCTCACAGTTCTCTTGTTTGTTTTATTACTGCTTATTTCTTCAGGATTTTATGTGTACTATGTATGAGTTTAAATCGAGAATTACTCCAATTTGAAAATCAATATTACCTTAAAAATTATCTTTTCTTTACTAAGAGCTATAGCGATTAAAATGTAATTTTTGCAATTAAAATCTTCTTTTATAAAACTATCAGCAATTAAAATAAGAAGGCGCAACTAAGTGAGTTTTAAGTCTTATATAGCCAAATAAGAAGGATTATTGCGAAAAGTAGTACAAAACAAGTAAAGACGTTTTGACTTTGCCGAGAAAAGAATAGATATCTAAGATAGATATCTTGGATACTTTTCATACATAATTTTGAGTCTATATTGAGGTGTCATTGATATAACAATATATACATGAGTACGAGTGTAGTATAATACATATCACAGTATTATATTACAATAGTACATTACACAATATTTATATATATAATTATAAATAAAATTTAATTTTAACTTCAGTTATGACGACAGTTACTACTATTAAATTTAATATAGAGATTTCAAACAATAGTGGATTGCAACAACAAAATTTTATTACACTTAATTAATTGATTTTTTAGCTGACCATATAGCATTTTCGAGTATTGCAAAATACCCATCAGTTTTAAAAGTATTTCTTATATTCCACTATTCGTAAATAACTTTTTTATTAAATTTAATATTAAAATTAGTTTTGAGGACAATGACTATTTTACTTAAAAGAAACTATTGTATTGAATAACGAGGTTTCGAACAGTAGAGAATTGCAACAACAAAATTTTATTATTTTTTATTAATTGAATTTTTGGCAGACCATACAGCTGGTTCGAGTATTGTCAAATACCAGTCATCATTGTTGTTGGAATTATTGCTTATATTTAATTATTCGTAAATAGTTTTTTATTAAATTTGATTTTAATATTAGATTTGACGACAGTGACTATTTATTAATTAGAAACTATTGTATTTAATGCAAAGGTTTCGAACAGTAGAGAATTGCATTAACAAAATTTTA
The DNA here is from genome assembly GCF_002237135.1 of Teleopsis dalmanni. NCBI lineage: Eukaryota > Metazoa > Arthropoda > Insecta > Diptera > Diopsidae > Teleopsis > Teleopsis dalmanni. The sequence goes on along the minus strand of NC_051846.1, from coordinate 58,826,770 downwards.
TTATTTTAATTGATTAAATTTTTGGCTGATCATACAGCTGGTTCGAGTATTGTCAAATAACAATCAGTGGTTTTAAAATTATTTCTTATATATAATTAGTCGTTAATAATTTATATTTTTAAAACTGCAAGTATTGAGGATTGAACTCGTACCATGCCAAATTTAAAGCTCTGAGGCAGTGTGCATTGCCCTACTAAGCGAAAGCAGTACTTGAGTTGTATGTTTAACTATTGCAGCAGTTTCATCTTTTTTATAATAATAAAGCATGATCTAACGCATTTTTTCAGATATTTTACTTATTTTCCAATCAATATTATATTTTGCATAAGGAACGAATTAGACAAACTGTAGTCTGAAATGTGACGTGTCAAGCACATATTCACTTGACAAACTCGAATTAGTGTTATTAGACTTATTGGTATCAGGATATCGGGATATAGTGACAAAAAAACGAGAATACTTATAATATAAGCTAATATTAAGGTGAACATTTTTATGAACAAGTAAATGCGAATAAAATTCACAGGGAAAAAATTTTGCTCCTACCTTTCTTTCAGCAAAATAGTCAAAGTTTTTAGGTTAATTGAAAGTCCATTAAACGAGCTATGGACCCAGCTCATTTTCAAATTGATTTCATTCTTCTATCGGCTTTTTGTTAATTGGTCTCTTCGACATCTACTAACTTTAGTTTAATTTTTTTACACATATTCGTCAAATTTTTAGCTTTCCTTAGTCGATAGTATTTACATGAGAGAGTAAAGACATAAATATATAAGAATTTTAGTGATGAGGAAGCAGTATGCATTATACACTGTTAACCGACATCGGAATGGTGTGCCCGACTCTCTAACATATAAATATATAGTATACGGACTTAAACATCTACTCTTCGAAAAGACTTATTTTCTACCGAAACCATTTTCGCATTAGTTAAGACAGAGTCTCTTTTATATTAGCATTGCAAGCTATACTGTTTTGATTTTCGATCTATATCCAGACTTGCAATGGATTGAAATATATATTATGTTAAATATATTAGATGGAAAATATATTAAACTAGCGGACCCGACAGACTTCGTTCTGTCAAACAGATTTGGAATGTGGCAGCTTTTTGTTCCTACCTATTTTATAGTAAAAAAATTTCCTAAACAGAACAGTCACCCTGGTGTGTAAGGTTCAGCTCGGGCGACCAAAGTATCTTCTCTTCTAAGAACCCTTCTGAGATCCACTAAAAAACCCCGACTGGGATGTCTGCCAGAGGGTTTCAACTAAGAGGCGAACTTAGGGGTCAAACCTGATTGGAAAATAGTCTAAAGGGACAGTGGAAACCTAAAGGTGGCAAATATATAAAAAGTGGGTGACTCGCTTGGATAGTTGAGATAATGATCTGCAGAGGAAGTCATGGGGATTTAATAAACATACCTACAATAGTCAACAACTTATTACAACACACAAACTCATCTATTCTAGTTATGTTCTTGTCTTCTTATATGTAAAAATAAATCGAAAAATGTGTTGATAAATTGTAATACTGAGCATGCTTAATCGAGTTCCTGTAATCACTTGCCTGTAAATTACCATAAAAATTATTAAATAGACTTTATAATCTTATGACTTTATATTGATAAAATCAAAGCCCTTTAAAATTCACCAATAGTAAATGTCAAATGTTTAAAATACTATATCATTTAAGAACAACTACCTAAAAACAGAGACCCAATTAAAATAATTTTAATAGATTTAAAGTATTAATCGTCTTTATAGATTGTGTATTACTAAGTATACGTACATTTCCAATACAAAAAACACAAAAAAAGAACTTGTCATTATCACTGAAATATCGAGGCTTGTGTCAGCTCAACTATAAAATTATCATATCAGAAACTCTTTAAAAAGCATTCACAAAGAAAATTTATTGTCTTGTTGCGTTTATTTTAAAATCGTATCTTTTTATTTTTTATTTATTTATTTGAATTTACTTAATTTAATATGTAAATGTAAATGTTGCCACTGTTCGCATTGTTGTTGTTGTTGGTGTTGTAAAATGTTCAAAATAGTCAGATTTGTTGTAGGTTTTATGCCAGCTCGAAAAAGATGGATTGGCTATGTTTGTGTCACAACAGTACCGCACTTAAAAGAATCAAGATATTGCAAGTAAATTTTATGTTAAATATACATCAATACAAAAAAGAAAAACACAACAATAATACAACAAAAAAAGTATAAAAACAACACAAAGTTGTTGTTAGAAAAACGATATAAAAAAAAAAAAAATTAAAAACACTTTGACAGGCAGGTAAGTCGAAGCTACGAAATTTCTTTTCAGATACTTTAAGTATCTGCATTGTTAGAATAAGTCTTCCCATATACAATATTCGAAGCAAACGCAACTCCATTAAAACCAAATTCAATCTTAGCAATATACGTCGTATCTACTCGTACATACATCTATAGATACTTATGCATTCAGATGTAGTTGAAAACAAACATAGATACGCGTGTATGTGGGCATGTGTACAACGTGCAGCTCACATGTCTTGCACGCTTACAACTGTTCTTCGACTGCGTCTTCAACTGTGGATTTGATGATATAAAAATTATACGGACACTTGTGGATGGACGATTGAATATGTTCGGGTGACAGCCAGCAGAAAACAACGTATCGTTATGGAGACGCGCCATTGATGGATGAATCAAGACACAACAGACTTACGTGTACGCAAATGTGGCGAGTTGCTTTTGGTAGATACGCACTTTCGGCTTAGGAGAAGTAGGTGCAGATCGGCTGTACTAATGAAAAGTCAGTAGCTCTGGCTTCATTATGAAGCTGATAAACAAAAATATTGCATATCACAACAAGTATTCTTAACCTTTTGGTTCAATTACGACCCATAAAAGCATTGCGTTTCCAAAAGAAAAACAACTTTTGTTTGTTGGTTTTGTTGATAGTAGTGAACAGTTGGACATTATTAATTTTTTTTTTTTGTTGCAGTTGTATTTGTTTTTGTTTTTTTTTCTACTTGGATTTCGAGTATCTTTTGAACACCTGTACAGTCTTGTATTTGTTTTGAGTATTTGTGTTCGATGTTTGCTTTCGAGTATGTGGAATGAATTCTTTAAATTGAGTTCGTTGTGCACAAAACATAAAAACAATAATTAAATTGAAACCGAATTTTTTTTTATATATATATATATAATTTATTTTTATAAATAATTATTTTAATTGTTAACTACAGTCAACCATTAATATTTAAAACATACTTCTATTTTTTTTAAAACTAATATAAATATAAATATATAACTTAGCATTCATATTAATTTTCTGTATTACTTTTAAATCTCTAATCTCAGTATAATATAAAAAAATACTAATTTAGTTATTTTTTATAAAGAAGTTTTTTCGAACAGTAGTGAAACTACAACAACAAAAATTTATTTTATATTATTTTAATTAATTGAATATTTGACTGACCATACAGCTGTTTCGAGTATTGCCAAATACCCATCAACAGTGGTCTTGCAAATAATTCTTGTATTTAATTATTCGTAAATAATTATTTTTGAGACTGCAAGTACCAGGAATCGAACTCGGGTCCTGCGGAATGTGAAGCTCAGAATCAGCGCACCTTAACCAACTGACCCAAAGCCGTACTTGACTTCTTATGTTCACACATTTTTCTGGAGTTTTATTTTGCTATGAAAGTCTTATTAACAAATTAACTGGCTGTGTTTATATTAGAATATATCATACACCAGCTGTAGAATAATTGAATTAATTAATTATATTTTTATTTTTTAATTGTTAAATTTCAATACTATTCTGTTTGTAGAGGTATTATTTGTTGCATGATTTTTTCTTTCTTATGAATAGAACCTAATCTAGCTACGCAATGCTGAGAAAGTCATGCTAATGTTACTCCACTAGTCGCACGTACGAGACCAATATTTTGTGTATATAAGTTGTAATTTAACGTCAAATTTTTCAGTTTTTTTATGGTTTTATAACATGTCTGTAGTATTACCATATAATCAACAGAATATAATATAATAATTAGAATGGTTCTAATAAAAATGAAAAGACAACAACAAAAATGTTAGTTAATTTATTGAAATTTCGTTAACCATACAACACTATTTTAATTATTGCCAACTACACATCATCAGTGATCCTAGAAAATATTCGAATTTTTTAATTAGTTTATAGGCCATATATAATTAGTTTGAAATGCAAGTGATGGGCTTAAAACTTGTGCCTTTCAAATTAGAAGTAATAACTAATCGTGTTTTTCCACAAGTAGTCAAAGCTTCATAAACTTACAGTACTCAAGTTTCAAGTTTTTTTATTTTTTAAGTGACATTAACCAAATTTATGTTGTTGTCTTTTCATTTCTATTCGAACCCTTATAACTTTCAAATACTTTCTTTTAGTCATAAGACGCGTCACTTTTGGCAAAAAAAAAATTAACATTAATAATATTATTATTATATAGTATTTATATAGTATTATAGTTATTTAGTATAGTATTTATGCTACAATAATATGATAAATTATAATAAAAATAGTTTAGTAAATTTTTATGTATATAACTCTAATATATGTATGTCTGTAGTATCAATATATAATGAAAAATATATATAAAAGACTGTTGTCACACATTTAAAATTTAATTATATTTTTATTCTACCATTTTACATTAAAAAATATTTAAAAACATTTACAATTTCCTATAAAGTATCTCAAAAGTACATCCAATTAATATGTATGGTAGTCTTAACCCTGCATTATTTTTAATTTTGTGTAAGTAAACACAATTGCGTCTTGAAGACACAACACAATCACACTTGTGCCTTACGCACTCTACAAGTGTGCTCTAGTGAATTATTTACGCCAGCCTTTGGCAAGACTTCACGAGCATTTACAATACCAAACATATTCAGGCAGGAGAGGTGAGGGTTCCTTTTTTATTTATTTAATTTTTTACTATGCTTCAGTTAACCTTTTTTAAATGATCCAACAATTTCCTAGATAAGATATATATACACGTATATGTCTTCAGCACTTTTTCCCTAATTTCTCATTTGCTTGTAAAGTGCGGGTACGGGTTGCTTACCATTCTCTTCTGATAAGAGTCGTAAAAAAGATATCAAATATTTTCTTTTAGAATAAGATTTTATTTGATTTTTTTTTTTTGCTCTGTTCGAGGGGTATAATTACCAATTGCACCTGTCGTTAATGATCTATGTTCTCTTTTTTCCTTTTACATATTGCTTTCAACAAAGGAACAAGGATGAGTTACGATTTATAAAACGTAAGCCATATGGTTTTGCAGATACTTATTTCTAAAAATAATTATAATTTATGTATTATTCATGTAGGTTTGTATTTAACATATATAAACGCATATATACAGCATGTATATACATAGATTTAGATATGTAGAGGCCGAACATATTTAAATAATATGTACCAAAAACTAACTTTACACACTACGTTATACCTTAAATACTTTCAATTAAAGGTACACCACTGGGCAACCTATTTACTTTAACAAATTATTAGCAGTAAATAAATTCACAAATAGAATATATAAATTATAAATAGATTAATAGGATCATGCTCGGATAACCATCGCGTAATGGTGCCAAATATTCAGCAAAACAGGTAAATTCTATAAACTATATCAATAGGTGATCATGTCACCACTAGTACATCGTTTTTATTTCGTTAAGTTTTTTTTTTAAACCTTTATATATTATGGACTAAAATTCCAAAGAACCTTGATGGTTCATTAATCAGGAGATAAATTTAGGCAATTATTGATTAAAAATGAGCTTATGCTTCCAAGCTTATGACTGCCACCCGAATTTCTAAATTATTAAATCCTGTATGTCAATTATTTCCAACTATTTTAAAAATTTTTAGCGTTAATAGTATAGTCGATTGAGCTTTGGAGGCTAAAATGTTGTATGATGCATTTTAATCTAAATAGACCAATAATTTTAAACACCTCCACATAAAGAACTCCAGCTATGACAGAATATACGGTTTTTATCGCCAGGCAACGGTTTAATTTCTGTTAAGATTATCCATTAAGTATCCTTTTCCTTTAGTTTTTCAATGAATGGCGTTCCAGGTGTCTTCAATGGAAGAATTCATTCAACATGCTCTATAATCAGGAGCAATGATAGTCAAACTTCATTTTTGAGAAATATGAACCTATGGTAACACCAGTCCATAAACCGCAGCAAAAAGTACACATAAAAACAAACATACCTTCTGCTCAAAAAGTATCCGGATTTTGTTGTTTGTTAGCTACTCTTAAGTAATAGACCTTTTTCAAAAAATTTTTCTTGTTATGTTGGTACACTCTTTCTTGGCATATGGTACAAATTTGAGCGCCATCTGTCAATTAGTTTGTTTACAGGAACTGTTCATGTGAGACTACCTCAAGTGCATTTAGCGATTTTTACTATAAAAAATTCTTGTTTTACACGATTTTTTGACCAAACACGGCACCACTGTCATCGCTCAGGCATGACACGGCACCATATTCGCCAGATTTGGCGCCGTGTGACTTTTTCCTGTTCCCGAAACTCGTGGTAAGCGTTTTGAGTCGATTGAATCGGTAAAAGAGAATTCGCCGAAGGAACTAAAAGCCATACCTGCACGGGCCTACGAAAAGTGTATAGAAGATTGGGTTAAGCGTTGGCATATGTGTATCGCTTCAGAAGGATATAAAATAAATTGGGAATAAAATTTAAATTTGTGTTTTATTTACAAAATCCGGGTACTTTTTGAGCTGGAGGTATTATCTATTCATTATCAAAATACTTGCCGCAGGGATCAGTATTGTCAATTTAAATATCAAACCTGTAAGCGCCATGTAAGGAGTATGTTGCGCAGATAGTCATAGTCAGCTGATTTGGGAAATTGCTTTTGTTCTCAAAGTAAATAAAAAATTTGATAAGTACTATAAAGAAGGGTATGTCGGAGAAAGTTCTATTTAATATAGTTTTCTTACCATAGAACATAAAAGTTTTAATTAGAAAGTTGAGTTTATTATACACATATATTTGTCTATAAAAAACTATAAGATTGTATATTTAGTTTCAAAGATAAATGCAAATAATTTTTAAATTATTTAAAATAATTTAAAATAATTTTTCTTCATTAGAAAGGAGCTAGTTATAAAAATCAATAATTTCACTTTAATTTGTTTATTCCATATGCTTAGTAAATAAATTTACACTTCCTAATAGTTTAATAACTTATTCACGTGTATCAGATTGCACACAACTCCGTTGGATTCTTTGAACCGCTCATAACATTTACAACACATTTTCCATTAGATTTTTATATTGTGTAATAAAGATAAAATCTTAATTAAGTTATATTGCTTACTGAAGTTTTTCCTTACACAAATAATATTATAATTCATGAAATAGTTAAAATCTTTGTTATAAAAACGCACCTTGCAGGCAGCTGAGGCCCAAAACCACTCATTTTGCTCAGCTGAAATCCTGATTAAAAGCTACGCTGACTTAACAAGAAAGCAATTGGGAATTGCGGCCACGCCAATTGCCAATGGAAAAGCAGCCTTTAACGGAGATTTGCATAACAATATAATTAACGTACATTACAGTTTTATTGCAACAATTTCAGCTTATGCTCAGGCATATTTGCAAGTGTTTATCTCGAAGGCTGTGAAAACTAACTGCCAGAGAAGCTGTGAGTACGGGCGCTCCAAGCTAAGGCGACTTAAAGGCTCAAACGGCCACGCCAACGAACACTTGTTAACTTTTATGTGTTCGATAAAATTTTAGTTAGGGATTAACATATAATTAACAGTGAAGCACTGGAAACTAAAATAACAAATTTTGTAATTTAATTACAGAGTCGAGAAAATATTGTATCTACTCAAAAAAATGAAAAAAAGTCTTGCGCAAACTAAAAGAAAATTCGGTTTCGTCTAATGAAAATGCATCAAATTTGTTGGTAATTTGTACGCATTGCCTTCTCATGGTGCTCCAGTTTAGTTCCGAAGGCTGCTGTGTTGTCTTCTATGAATGCCTTCAATGTAAGTAACACAAAGTTTGTGTTGCAATTTATTGTTTTCCATTGGTCCATAATTGGAAATCAGCCAAGTGGAACTTGCTCCAGTACGAATTATTATGCTCATACCAAACAAATGGTTTACTTTTAAGTGGACAAATTGTATGACGTATAGTTTTATCCGCAATTCCAAAGAGGCAGCAAGGCAAAACTCGTATGTCCACAACATTTTCCAGTAAAAATAAGTAAATATCTTTGCTTCAAAAAACTGCACAGGCCAGATAATTGCTAAGCAATTCGTTTATTAAGTCAGTAAGTCAATGTGACTTTTGCAAGCGTGGAGACAATTAATGAAACAGAGTGATGTGACTCAAATATGACTCAAATATGATGTGGTTAAGTTAATTTCAATATCAGCACAATTTTCTCAAAAGACTTCAAAAGACAATTGTAAACTGAACTTTTTGTACATGAATTTTGTTTGACATAATACACCTATATATATCTTACATTATTCCAAATAGAGGAATCCGCCAATCAAGTTGATTGTTGTGTGACAAGAATATAATCCTCGAAGCTACAACACAATATAATTTTTATAATAAAAGACATAATACATTTACCTATGTTAGATATACCTTACATTATTCCAAATGAAGTAAGTATTCCGCCAATCAAGTTGATTGTTGTGTGACAAGAAGATAATCCTCGAAGCTGTATACAATATAATTATTATAATAAAAGACATAATACATTTATCTAGATATATTTTACATTATTCCAAACGAAGTGAGTATTTAACCACTCAAGGAACAAAATCTTGGAAGCTATATACACTATATTTTCCATAACAAAAGTATCTCAAATATAAAAAATATTCAGTCAATCCATTTTTTATTAAAAGTCGGCTCTATTGAGTACCATACTACTATGCTAGTGCTTAACCTAATCCTCTAAAGAATTTCGGTAGACTAAATTTAGTTCTGGCTTTTAACTACTCTTAAATCAGAGTAAAATATATATAATGTTAACCCAATATAAGGGTTAAGGGTTAGTCAAATTTTTTTTAAACACACCAAGCAATCATACGAACTACGAGTTACTTAGGACAGTTGTGTTAATCTATGGGGCAATAAACAAAAAAAAGCTACTCCCGTAAATTTTTTCTTATAGAAAAGATTCTCTTCAAAGATTTTAGCTACACTTTGGAAATTTTTGTTCATTGACTGTAAGCACTTTTTTTGAAGATGTAATTCTAGTTATGATAGCAGATATGAGTCCCACATGGTCATGCTAGTTAAGTGCATCGAACTTATTCATTAAGGTTGTCTTCCAAAAACTTTTACAGAATGATGGGGTTTGCGCATATATGAACAATCAAAAGTGTATTAGTAGAAGCAGATGACATTGGATTGTAGATCGAGCACGAATCTCATAAGATCGTGACTAGGCTATATATGCTTTTTTCTATTAAATTTAAATTTAATACATATTCTGTCATATAATGTTGACATATTAAAATTTTTTGATAAATAAGATTGAAGTCAGTATAATTTACAATTTAGTTACTTCTCCTTGTGGAGCGCTACTCTTTTTTCTTAAATTAACATTTTGTTATAAAATCTGAAGCAACGTTTTCCTTTCAGACTCGTAAATATTTTTGAGATATTTTAAATTCGAAGCAAGAGTGTTGGAATAAATTTGTATTCGTTCATGATATCTTCTGGCCACCTTTTTTATTTCATCTTTTACCGGAATTATCCTAAGATCCCGATAGTTACATACCATTAAATCTTTAAAGAATTTCGATGTTGGATACTTAGGCTGTTCTCCATAGTTGAATGCCATAGGTTTATACTGGGTTTAGCACACTTTTGTATAAAATAAGTTTATTTTTTAGGGATACTGAAGATTTTTTATTCAGTAGCTAACACAATTTTCGGTATTAAATCCCAAGAGATTTTCTTTTGTTAAAATTATGTGTTTTCCATGTCTACCAAAATGCATGGTCAGATATTTTGCGTTGTTTGTTTACGGAGTTATATTATTAAGTTTAATTTCGGGCCAGCTATCTCTTCTTATGTGACATAAATAGATTTTGTTACATTAACTTTCATGCGCCAATGCTTCAACTATTTTGATATACGATCAGGACCAACCTGTTGGTTAAAGAAGGGGACAGAGGTATCACATGTGCTTGCCAGGATAGCTGTGTCATCTGCACATGTACCAGTTAGTATTCCTGCCGTCTTCAGTAAATCGTACGTGAAAAGTAGATAAAGAATTCGACCGTGTACAATATCTTGTGGTACCTCAGCTTTAATATTATATAAAGAAGCCATTGCATTCTCATTGTTCACATAAAAGAGTCTTTTCAATAGACACGATTTTATGCAAGCATAATAGGTAGTTTAGTGGAGAAGCTTTTTAGATTCGAACACAAATTCTATGATCATATGCTTGAGATTTGTCAACATAAAACATTTTAAGAATACCATCTGAAGTACTTTTGAGAGAATGGGGAGGAGACCTACCGAACGATAAGATTTAACATCTTTCACTGGTTTTCCTGGTTTTAGTATCATCTTTATTTCGGCAACTTTCCTTGAGCTAGGATACAGCTTTTTAACAAGGATGCGTTAAGAAGATGGGTAATAAATATTAAATCAATATATATGACAAAATAAATCGTTTTATCATCCTATGTGAAAAGAATCCTATAAACGCGAAGTCACACACTTCCCCAATTAAATTGCGCAAAGACAATTTTCTTTAGTAATCTTATGTAGCAAGAATATATGAAATGAGCCTTCTTCGAATACCGCGCTTTTTGACTATGTTCATTAGAGTGGGCTAATGGGTTTTTTGAAATTTTTTTTTTATTTTCATATGTCTCTGGTTCTAATAATATTTCTTTTAATGACAAATTAAGAGAAATAAAATTTGAGATGGATCTGCCGCTCTAATGTACATAAATATTTTGGTTAGCGAGTAATACATATTATGTCTACTAATGGATAGTCGGCTTATGCATTATCTCGGTGCAAAAATTTAGTTTCTAAGCATTGCACTGGATGTAAGCCTCAAACACTAAAAATCGATGAATCAACAATAACTAGCATAGATAACTAGTATAAATGAATGCATCCACCTTTAAACGGATCGCCATGCAGTCTAAGGATTAAGGACTGTTCGAAATAATATTTAATATGATAGCTTTTTTGCAATTTAATCATTACATTATTTATTTACTAAAGACTTTTCCCAAGCAATTCTTAAAACAAAAAGCCAAATGTAAGATATGACTTAAGGCAGTTAGTACCTTTCGCAAAAAGTGTTTGGCTCAATATTCACATGAGATATTTTTGTTGTGCACATTCTCAACAGTTAGTTTCTAAATTAATAACATTGCTATATTTTCTTCAAACTTGTTAATTTGCTATTTTTATATACGAATATTCGTATTCATTTACTTAAGCATTCTACGATAATTTATCTTTGTGTATTTAAGTCGTTAACACTAGTGTGCTAATCTCTTCTTATCTCATGCATTCATATTATTTATTTATGCAAATTGCATTTTCATTTCAGCTACTGTAAGAATATTTAGTAATTCATTACACTACGTCAAATACTACACTAAATAGTAGATCCTTATAGTGCTTCAATACATTCCTTTAGTGATGATATGTCTAGTATTGTTTTCAGCAATTATAGCCAAAAGGTGTTAGAATATTGAAATATAATTGCTAAATCTAAGAGTTTAGAGTATTTCAGCTTATATTTATTACTCTTTAATTGAAATTGCTTTCATACTATTCAATTTGATTGTAGCACATGTGATATACACAAGGAATAAATCATCAGAGTTGATTGACTAATATATATATGCAAAGTCTTTATCTCTATGGAATATTTGTAAACCTGGAACCTATGCTACAATTGAAAATTTAATAACAAATATTTGGCTTTATGTCCTCGATTATGTCAAACGTATACCCAGAAGCTGCAATTTAAGATTTATGTAAGAAAAAGATGATCCACCAGTTAAATGGTATATATTGATTTTTTTTGGGAACAACAAAATTTTTTGGTAGATAATATAGCTGTTTTAAGTATTGCCAAATACTCATCATCAGTGGTCTTGGAATCATTTTTGTTTAATTTGAGACTGCGAGTACCAAGGATTGAAGTCGTAACCTGCTAAATTTGAAGCTTAGAGTCAGTGTTCATTAGCTAATTGATACAGGGGAGTAATAGACTTGTAGGTTTGAACTTAGAGCTTTTTAGGTTAGGTAAGTTTATATCAGTGATCCCTAGAGAATCTATTTAGGACTACTGGCCCATTGTGTTACCATGTATAGAGAAAAACTCTGGATTTAAAACCACCTAGAATCATTGTCAAAGCTCAAAACGTTGTTAAGTAGGAGGTATTGTAGTTGATCAAGATTCTCAAGAAAGAGGTCTTCTTAAGTGTTGAGTCGCTGCCGTGCATGAGCTGGGCAAAGAAAGAATATATGAGAGGCGCTCTCATCGTCTTGCTTATAACTGCAACAAGTATGCTTGTAGGGTAGATTTAATCTTCTCGCATGATTCCCTAGTTTCGAGTGACCTGTAAATAAACCTACCAAAAGACTGATATCTTTACGGATCACGCCAATAAGAACATTGGATTTCTTTTAGTGGAAAGTGCATAAATTGCATAAAAATGCCTCCATATCATTGAGTCTTTCAATCGTTTACTAAAAGTTTCAGCACAGAAAACACTCAATTACAACGAATATGATGTTAACGATATACTGAGATTACTGAGGTATTTCGAGTGAGGTCCTGAAGCATACTTTCTAGCTAGTTCGTCTGCTCTACATATAATTGCCGAAAATTTCCTTATGACCGCAGAGCTAGTTAAAGGCACAATTTTTGAACAAATTATTTGCTGTGTTATATTAGAACGAAGTCATAAACCAGCTATAGAGTAATTGAATTAATTAATTACAATAACTTTTGTTGTTAAAAATCTTAACTATATAGTAATTAAGTTAATTTATAAATCAATTATGCTTAATACTAAATAATTCAAATTTTTCGTGTACACAATTACATACTCATGCTGAACAGAAAAGGTATCACAGGGTTTCTCACTGGACATCGCGGAAAAAACTTCTATCGATTATAAGTACTACAAGGATCGATAGCTGTAGACTTTGTCACGAAGAAGAGGAAACAGCTGAACACATTCTGTGTCACTGCCAGACTCAGACTTCGGTACTTATCAACTGCCTATCCAACTATAACGAAAATAGGCAACATCTCTCCAAGGGACATTTTCAACTGCTATGCGCCTATGGAACTAAAGTGGGTTTGTCACAATTTCCCTCAAAGGAACCAGTGACGTGGTGACATAATTCAAAACTCTTTTTCAAGATCTATCTATCTATCTATCTATGCACAATAGCATATTGAAACGTTATACGTATTTCATATGTGTTTATATTCTATGCAATTAAATTCTTATGGATTATATAAAAAGTAACAAAGAACACAAAAATAATTACCAATAATTTTCAACGATACTTAACGTTTCACTTGAAGCCAAAATATATCAACAGCAGAAGATGCTAAAGGCAATTACGATGAACTGCTCACAAAATCTATTATTTGAAAATAGAAATGTTGTAGTTCAATAAAACAAAAATCAAAATAAAAACCAAAAATTGACCCCTTGAAATTAAATTCACATCAACTGATAACATTTAATTGGATTTTGATTGTAATTGCGCCCCCAATCGAATGAAACAAACTAATTTGAGCTGAAATGCCACTTAAGTGAGTAGTGAAAGTAGAGATAAGCTCGCCGGCCACGCCTTATCAACCAAAACTCGTTCTCGAATAACTCACCAAATGAACTGAAACATCGATGATGCGTTGTGTGCTGCCCATCAACTGACAGCAAAATTATCGAATTATTTCAAAAGCTTCTGATTTGAAAACTTAACACGCATCTCCAAACGCTGAAACACAAAATTGAAACATAAAACAATTTTCAGATACTTTTTCTCGCTACAACAAAACGATTTGTTAGACACGAAGACCGGAGTCGAAATGATAAGAGATCTGTAGACAAATGTTTTTAGTTGTATGTGCAGGGAAAAGATACAAGTACCCAGCATATGTATGTGCAGATGCAGAAGAACAAACTGAAAGTGTAAAACTCGAGTCCAATTCCAATACAAAGTTTTGGACTTGAAGTTTAGCGCTTATTAGAAACTTGTACATTTATTTTATGTTCGTCAAGCAATGCCAGGGAGCAATTAAAAGCATACGCCGCCGCATACAAAGTTGCTGGCAATTTTTATCTCAATTTCATAGCCGCTGAACGAACAATCTGTTCTGAACACCAATCTACGATATTCTAATAATTTTCTAAAAATAAACAAAATTAATTTACATAAAAAGCAATTGCCTGCCAAAGCATCGACCGTCCTAATGAACAAATTAATCTTAAGCATAATTTAATGCCTGTTTTTATCAACTTTATTGAAATTCGTGTCACATTAGGAAAATTTATATTTTTCTTCCTCGGAATATCTTTCATTTCAATATTTCAGTTTTCACAGTTCTGTGTTTTTCGTATTTAACATTTGTATTTTTCAATATTTTTCAATAATTATAGTTTTTTGTTTACAAACAAGAAATGTAAACAAAACTCTGCTGTGGACTTTGCCTAATGCTTTGGCTGCACTACGCCTAATTCGTATCTTTTGTATATTTTTATAAACTTGCAGCCAACAACCGAACGCATTAAGTTCGGAAATATGGGCCAACCAAGTTGGGGGCCTCTGAATTGTGCGGACACTGAAATGCACATTTATGTGAGTCTTAACATATGAAACTATCTTGTTTTTAGTGCTTTTGTTTAGATTTCTTTGATTGACGGACTGTACATGCCTCTGTGGACGCGAGTACTTCTCCGTACGAGTAACTGCAACTTGGAATAGTGCAACAAAAGCATTTGATTTTTTATTATTTTCAATTCTTTTTTTTTTTTTGAGTTTTTAATTTTATTTTTTAATTTGTTTTTTTTTTTTTACTTTTTGTATGACATTCACTTTTTGTGTTCTTATAATGCAGTTGTGCACTCAAATTCAGTGCATTGCCATTGTGCAGCAGAAATTTTTGGGTCAATCTTATCGTTTGCTGGTTCGGTGGTTCGGCCGCGTTTGTCACTTGCTCGCTATCTTAAGCTGTCAATGTTATTATTGGACATGTTTCATGCTTTAGAATAAATTTTGCAATTTTCAAAAAAATATATTTATTTCTCTCATTAATTTCATTATTATAAGCACATGCACTTAAGTGGACCTTTATTCATTCTTGTCGTCTGCTGAATTTTAGGTCACTAGGTATTCAAAGCAATTGTCACGGTTAATAATAAAAATTATGCAAGCATAGTAATACAATAATTTCATATAATACAGATAATATTCATATGTATATAAAATTCATTGACATATATAATAGAGAATTTTAGCAATAAAACCACCTAAAATATTACACTAAATTTATTGATTTTTTAATTAAAATGTTTTAATACAAATTTTTTTTAAATGGACTAATTGGTCAATTTTAAATGATACACTTCTAAAAAATTTTTTTTGTTTTTTAAAAGATTTTAATTGAACCTATGTTTCGATTATATTCTATAGTCTTCTTCAGAGTACCATGGAAGTGTATTTTAAATATAAGTCTATAATTTAACTATTGAGCTATGTGGCCGGTTAAAAAAACAAAATTATTATTAAAAAATATTTGGTCATTAAAACAATAAATCATTAAAATGTTTGGATATGAGTATTGATCTGTTTTTAGAACCCAACTTTAATAAGATCGTGGACATGCCTATGTTTAAATGGTACACATAAAAATCTAAAATTTAAAAATCTGAAATTATTTAAACCCTTCAAATTAATTTATTTAGATACATATAAAATACTAATTTTAACATTATTATTAAATTAAACAAATTAAAATACACATTTTTAATAAATAATTGAAGTATATTTAATAACAAATAATTATAATAATAACAATTAATATATATTAATAAATTTAATACTAAAAAATTAATCAGGCTTTTCAGCCTTATCTTTAAATAACAACGCTTCAGTGACGTTGCCAACTCTGTATTAGTCAAGCAGTTATTTGTATTAAATACGATACCAACATCAGGAACCAGAAGATTTGAAGTGTTATGAGTCATTTATATTGTCATGTGAATGACAATAGCTCCCAAATACGAGGTGAACAACGAAAATTAGAATAAACACTACCTCTATATGTATTATGTTTTGTATGCATATTACCTATTTATGCACTATAAATTACTTAATACTACTGAAACACTAAATAGTAGCTACTTAACCTTGTTTAATATTGTGTAATATGACTATCATATAGTAGTATACTCTTATAACAACCATTTCAATAATAAATTAATCCATAACATTTCCATGCGTTGTATGTATATTCAATACCAACATAGATTCAAATAAAATAACTAGTAATGCCATCTAGATTCTTATCAGTTATACTTTCAATTCAAAACTTAGACACTTTTTCAACTTACATATTATAATTCATATAAAATCCGAAGTATTATGCCCTTTGATGAAATTGATATTTGCAGTGCACTATATACACTATATTATATGTGTCCATATTTTCATTAATCATTGTATGTGATTTGATTATAATATGCGGATCCAATATATACCAACGTAATCTTATATC
Organism: Teleopsis dalmanni; assembly: GCF_002237135.1. Taxonomy (NCBI): domain Eukaryota; kingdom Metazoa; phylum Arthropoda; class Insecta; order Diptera; family Diopsidae; genus Teleopsis; species Teleopsis dalmanni. The sequence goes on along the minus strand of NC_051846.1, from coordinate 58,809,927 downwards.
AAGACTTTCAAACCCAATATCCTTAACCATATCAATCTAGTACATGCATCTGAACCGATTTTACTTAAACCTTGTATTGATTTCTAATTGAATCCAAATTTAGACGATAGTTGATACCATTGTTAGTCATAATTCACTTTTTGGACTAAAAATTGAATAAAATAATAAAAGTCAGCTTTAGGAACATAATCAGTGCACAGTGTGAGAATAACAACCTTTTGAAATAAATTGTGAAAAACATTTTAGCCATCAGTCCATACAAAATAGTTGACTGAAATATTATTCTAGTAATATTAAGTATTCAAACATACTAGGCTTCATATTAAGCAAAACAAGTTCTTTTAAACTAGAGGGTATTGAATTAAAGGTAAAGGGGTGGGATGAATTATTAGATTATTTTTGTTCTCCTATCTAATTATTTGAGATTAGATTTACTCTTTATTTTGGATCTTAATGAATATGGTTACGGTATGAAAAGAAAAGAATAATCTCATTATTGAAAAAGCAATTTAGGAGGCTTTTGCGTAATCTACTACTGCAAGCTTAGTAGCCCTCTATAGATAGTCTCTCTCTCACTGTAGAAATATTTTTTATATATATAGTCGCTATAGATACAGTCTCTGTAGTCATAGTCCATGTAGATATAATCTCTGTAGATATAGTCCCTGTAGATGTAGTTCATATAGACATAGTGTAAAAATAATCCATGTAGGCTTCTATAGATAGTCGCTGTTCTGGAGACTTAAAATCATTTAAACCACCTATTTAAATGAATTGTTCCTGTTAATATATTTCTTGCATTTATAGTTCCTATAGTCGCTATAGATATATTCTCTGTAGATATAGTCCATGTAGATATAATCCCTGGAGAAATATTCCCTGTAAATGTAGTTCATATAAACATAGTGTAAAAATAATCCATATAACCCTCTTAAAACCACCTTTTGAAATAAATTGTTCCTGTAAATATATTTCTTGCGTTTATAGTTCCTATAGTCGCTTTAGATATAGTCTCTGTTGCTATTGTCCATATAGATATAATCCCTGTAGATATATTCCCTGTATATGTAGTTCATGTAGACAAAGTATAAAAATAATCGATGTAGATATAGTCCCTGTATAATCAATATATTATACTTGCGGATGTGAAGCGTACCTGTAAATATTTGTTAGGCATTTAGTTAACCAAATTCAGAAATTTTTCAGTTTTTAACAGCTTCATATTCAGATCTCATGATATATAGACACTGCTTTATTTAAAACAATCTTTGCATTAATAACATAGTTTTATAATATTAATAATTAAATGAATAATTGTGTCACTAGTGCAGCTCACAGATTTCTAAGAACTTGTAGTACACATTACATGAATTAGAGTTTAACATACATATATTGATGTGATTTTTGAACTAAAATTTTACGGACTAACTATATCTGTGCTAATAAACATAATTATTCAAATAATACTCGTATTCGAGTAAAATTGAACATTTTTTGTAGAAGAAATCTTATCACTTAGTTCACACAAATAAATTGTCTATAAAAAAAGCAAAGCTTTCGTTCTTTAGTATTTTTTTTTGTGTCTGAAAATGATCGAAATTATCATTTAATTAATTAATTTTTATTATAAAAAAAAAATAAATATTATGATTCTGATGTCTTTAAGAATTTTCCAAGAAATTCACATCATAAAATTATGAGTTCAGCGCCCATCAACCAAATCGAATCAATGAGGCATTAAGAACATGAAATTCGCGTGAGAAAAGTTGTACGACATTTAAGATTTTTTAGATGACGCGCCTTCAATAAGGCGTAAAATCGAAATGAATTGAATTTTACACATTAAAAAAAATATTATTCTGCGGTTTAATTTCAAATCGAAGAAACCAACTTTTCTGTGAGAAAATTGCGGTTGGCCTATGCTTTTGAATCAAATCCCAATTAAACATTTCTTTGACGATAATTTTAAGTGAAGTTGAGAAAAGTGTAAGTTAATATAATGTTCATTGAAGCAAATAAACACAAAATTAATTTGTTTTACTAATTTTAAACATTTTATTCTCAATTTCAAAAGTTTGGGTCATTTAGGAAGGGTTTCTCCCTAACATCGAGACACGTAGCATGCGCGACAAGTACTTAAATTATAAATAAAAAGAACTTCATAGTCTTTTTGATAGTATCTTAAGACCCTAAGTAGTGTTGTTGAAATACTTAAAGCCTTTAACATAAAAATTTACGGTTTACTGCACACTTTAAAGACACTTTGCAATAACTTTGTAAGATGCAGGTAAGTTTCTCCAAAGTGTGGCTTAAGCTAGACACACCTCATTTCTTGGGAGAACTTCTTGACTTGAAGATTTTAATAGAAGAGGGAGCATATATTAAGGCGAGGTGTGAGAAACAAGATAGCTAAACAAGATAGTAAAAATTTATTCTTCATTGCTTGACCAACTTCAACTACTACTAATACTCGTATTACTTAAGTCAGTTACTAAAGTAAATAAATTAGTACAACCATTAAAGAACAATTATTTAAATATTTCCACTTATTTTCTGCTTAAATAAATAACGTGTGTTGCTATTTAAAACGCCCATCCATTTTTCCAAGCATAAATCATATTTTCTTCATTTTCGGCGTCATATTTCATAACTTTTAAAAATATCAAATTAATGTCATTAAATAAACATAAAAAATGAAAAAGAGAAAACATTTAAGTTACTTAAAAACTAAGATATTTAACACACTTTTAACAAATTCCTGGAACGCACGTGTTACACAAGTGTTCCCTTAGGTTTCGATCCTTTTATTTTTCTAATTTTAAAGACACTCAGAGACGCCACGGTCCGTACTTTATGAAATATTGTATATGTGTTTTTTTACACTTTGTCAAACACTTACACTTTAACGTTCACATAAATTTCAGATATAAATTCTTCGAGACAAATAAAGAATTGTGTCATACATGTATGTTCTCCAATTTACTAAACCCTGCAGACCAGCAACCCAGCATGTCGCAGATACTCGAAAAGTTGTTAAAACGGTTCTAGTGTATGCCCGCGTCTCATTTAATGTGCCACATGCGAAAAATAGTGAAACTGTTGAAATTCAAGTGGCACTGACTTGAGTAGTAAAAATGCTAATAGTCAATTTGGCATATGTTCGGGAACAATACCAACGCGTTGGTCCTTTCAATATTGACACTTTCGACTGTGAAAATAAACGAAATAAATTGCTACTTAATGTAGCTGATTTCTTGCTCTCAACTATTTGATTCATTGGATTTTTCAAAACGAAATAATTTAGTTCTTGTTATCTATAAGAATAAGCAATTACAACAGATATTATAAAAATAAGAGATAAAAATATTTATCTTTATAAAAAAAACATTAAAATAGGGTAAGTACTAAAGGAGTACTACAACCACGAAATAATTTATTTCATTAATTGTAATTATTGGCGAAAACTAAAACTGTTTCAGATATTATCAAATACCTATCCTTATTAGTCTTTGAAAATATTTTTTCTTTTTAATTATTCCTATACAATTTTCAGACGGCAAGTACCAAAGGATGAACTTAAACCTTACAAAGTTTGAAAAGCATACCCATGTATTAGATACCTGAGTCAACGCCCTACTTAATATAACTGAGTAAGCCCCATATACTTGCAATTTTGTGTTAATGTTGTTTTACGAACAAATGTAATTGTTGAAATATTAAAATAAAAAGACCTATAAACCTTTGCTGTATAAGTATACAATTAAATAGTTAATACTTGTTTCAAATCTTACCAAATATATCTAACATGCATGAAGCCTTACTGCACATAAGAGATACCATATTCGCAACAATAGGAATTACTCATAACAGGAACTCCAATCTTCAGCTTTAAATGAAATATACAGGCTTCATGTTGGTTTATAAATATATTTTATTCTTAAATTGTATTAATTTAATAATTTCACTATTAACAGTCTAAATTATACGAATACACTAACCAAAACAAGATTTCATTAATCATCTGAAACTTGCACTATGAGACTCCTTTGCTTCTTAGGGACAACTGTGCATAATTCTTTAAGATATGTTTTTCCTTCTTCGTTTTTATTTTTTTATCTATTTAATTGTTAGAGTTGGTTTTGTTTTTTTTTTAGAATATTAACTTTTACTTCGAGCATTTGTTTTTAGTATATTTCTATAAGTGTTTCGGCAAATTCGCTTTTGCTTTCATCAGGAAAATTTCTATTATAATTTCAAATAATAATATTTAGTTTTATTATTCTAATTTTTGTTCCTTTAAAAATATATCCTAAACTAACTTATTTCACAATTCTAAAAACCCAGAACTTTGCATAATATTATCAACGTATATTACTACTCAGTACATCACTACTGAGTATATCACTACTGAAACACTCCTTTCGGGTAACCGCTAGGTCACTTCAATTACTAATCACAGTACTTGAATACTAAAAATACTATGATATTACAGCTAAAAATATCACAGCAATTAACTCTTGATACCATTTTCATAACTTGCCAGCACATATCTGATAATACCTTGATCATAACTTGATAGATGTTTCGCAAAAAGATGATCGTTTGCCAAATCCTATAAATAGTGTTATCTTAGTGACTTATTATTAGAGTAACGCCAGACAAAAACGTGTTGTACAGCTTGCAGTATAATTTTATTCAAACCCAAGACTTTCACATCCATACATTACATTTTCAGTCAATCAAACTTATGATCATTTAGAAATCAAAATTTGCAGTTTGTGGCAAACATTCCTAATTTTCAAAAAAGTGCGAGCCTATCAGTGAGATTTTGTAAATGAACTCGTATTTCGACAAATCTAATCGAGTTCTATCTATAATTAAAAATAATATAAAAAAAATTTGTTGTTGCAATTCACTACTGTTAGATTAAAACTTCTCTATTGAAATTAATAGTTTAAAGAAGAATTTAGTTCAATAATTCATTTCTATAAGATTCAATAATAAAGGAACTTAATAAAATTTAGTTATTGGTTTTCGCACTGCTATTGCAACACTTATAGTTCCTTCTTCATGAATTTAGATTCAATTTATTCAATAAATTGTAGTGTCGAACCTACTTATTTTTTCATCCGATAAAAGGCACTCACATAGGTCACATTTTATCGTTAATGCTAAATGCCGAACAAGCTTTCATCGTGTATTTAGCGTTCATATTCTCTCAAACCTACAAGTTCAATTAGACCAAATTTTCCACTTTTTTTAGTGACAATTCAATCTAACAGAGTTGAAATCCTGGTTAGACAACTTACAGCAACTTGCATTGCTAGAACTGCTTTAATATTTATTAAGTTGATTTTACTAAGTAACATATAACACCAAAATCGATTATGGTTAACTAACCTTATAAACAATTTCAATTCATATAAACAATTCTGATTTTTTTTGATTTTTTCGGATGAATTTAAATAAATCATTTCGTCCAAAGTCATGGAATGGCTACGGGTCTGAAGAAGCGAAGCTGCTTCTTCCTTAGCAGGTGTGTTCAGAAATTTCGACATTTTCCGTAGCCCATGTGGTTCATATCTTATTTTTTTGGCCGAGCTATTTCAGCGTTTCAAGACACTCTACTAAAAACTTCTATCAAATCAAGAAAGATATTACCAGATTTTGCAGGTAATCATAATTGTATCTACAACATGATTACTAAATTGACATAAACCTACATATATATGTAAATAAATTCTCAGCATATATAAATTGAAGTCATTTTATAGGAGTCTGTCAATAAAAGGTACTTTCTTCCTAAAGCAAAAGTACACAATTTGTAATTCGATACTTTTTTTGCCACAAAAAGTGGTATTATTTCATTTTCATGAAAATAAAATCAATAAAATAAAAGATTGAAGTGATAAAAAGTACCTTTTTGTAAAGATACGAATAAAGAAAAAAAAAAGGTTAAAATTACTGCTGAAGCATAAAACTAAATTAAGAAAATTCAAAAAATATAAATAAAAAAGAGTATCAAAGAATACAACAAAACAAAAAAAAATGAGAAAAAAAAAAACAAAAACAAAAACGAAATTCAGCATCCCCGGCTGATGTATCTGATGTATCTCAGCGAAGCATAAACTGCTTGCTTGTGCGCTTGGGCAACACTTGAGCCATGATCGTGCCAGACACACTGGCGACGCTTGTGAATTTTCAACTTCATGCCCATATACATACGTTTGTATCTGAAGAAATGAAACATACGCACAAGTAAACAGTACTAAACACACACACTCACCGATGTCTCGAGATACTATACACACGTAAGCCCAGAGCAGCAGATACAAACATTTTTATGCATGCGTTAACCACGCAGAGAAGTATGAAAAACGCACTAAGGCATTGTGTTGGACTGGCTGGCATCGGAATACGAGTAACACGACATAAATGCATTTTCGAAAAATTCGATGCCAATGAACCACATAAAAACTAATAAAAAATATAAACACGAGTAGATGGAAAAATTTATACAAAAATAAAAATAGCATAAAAACCTAAAAATGAAATCATAAAGTAAAATAAAAAATTTGAAATGCAGAGGCGAGTGCGGTGCGCATGCTCAACTTCAACTTTAACTTCGACTTCAACTGCAACTGCAACTGCAGTTCACATGAGTGCATACATTTCGAGGCAATTCAAATGAATGCAGAAAGAACAGCAGCAGCCGCTGCTGCTAAATCCAAAATAAGATTTCGTTAATCATCTCAGACTGGCATTATTGGACTCCTTTGCTTCTTAAGGGCAGCTGTGCATAATTCTTTTAGATATCTTTTTGCTTTTACGTTTTTATTTTTTTATCTATTTTTTTTCTTTTATTATAATTTTTTTCCCTTAGTTTGGTTGATTTCTTATACTTTTGGTCTTAAGTGCAGTTTTTATAACACTCATAAACACAATTGTGCTTGTCCAACAGGCGTTTTTATCTAAGAAATGCTTTACTAGTGAGTAACACTTGTCTTGATAGCTTATGGAATTCTTCACCTATTTGCTGTAAAATGAGTAATTCCGTTCAACTTGACTCATATTAGTACAAATAATTCCATCTATTGCTTTAAAAATATTTCAGTTAGCACTCAATATACTTCATTAATTAAAATTGTTTTAATTAAAATGAATTCTTTTCATTTAAATGTATGTTAATTAATAATTATGACGCACTTTATTTATAATTACTTACTGATTATAATATAATATTAATCAATCAAAATGACTGGTTATAAGAATTATTCGTATATGTTAAAGATATATGGTTATTATTACAATTCTGTTCCATGGTAAGATGACTGGAAACACAAGAAGGCTTGAGTAGCTTTCTACTCCTGCAGAAAGATGTTTGGCGAAAAATGGGGGATTCGTCCCGATGTCACACAATGGATGTACGTAGCCATCGTACGTCAAATTCTCACATATGGCACATGAACACTGCAAGGCTTACTGCAGTTCTTTCTGGTCTTTGGTGTATGGGAACCTACGCAGAAAAACTGTGCATTCCTCATAATCCTGAATGCAAAAATTGTGGAAACCCGCAAGAAAGAAAAACCTAATAATACATTCTATCTTGTGAATGCCCGCCTTTGGTGTCCAGCAGAAACAAGTTTTTAAGAAGATACTTCTTTGACAGTGTATCAGACTGTTCATCGGTAAAGATGAATCACCGAACTCTATTTATTATCTAAAATTATTATAATTATCTAAATTATTTAAATTTGATAGAACGTTCTTGTGAGAAATGTGATAGCAAAAGGACGAAAAATCGGTAACTGCGGTACATGGAAGTTATATAATGGCCAAGCAGCCAACCATTATTTCAAGCAATGTATAATCAATTATTTGGAAATTTCTGGAACAGCATCTAGTACACTATTCCAAGGTCTAACGTTTATTCACAAGTTTCGCACTAGAGGCACAAGCTATACGACAAATTTTTGTATTAGTTTTACCTCCTTTATAATAGTAAAGTATCACGAAGCGTATTTTTCAGATATTTCACTAATTTTCAAATAGATATAAGTTGGGCTATTTATCTGAAATCCATAGCAAAAAATTTGTATCACATTTTATTTTACTGGTCCTATAAATATGGTAGGCATTACTAATTGCAGATTTCATAAAAGCAGTCTCTAATGGATCAGGGCTACGGTCAGCCAGGATCAGTGGCAAGTTTAACTCAATTTATTGGTTTATGTTATTATACATAAATACTTCGAGTACCATATCGGTGAGTAGATGATATAAAGAGAAAGCAAATCTTCTTCCATTAGCTAAAAATACTTTTAGACATCATATTACGAATATTACCAATTGATAATGAGATTATTGAAAGATTACAGAAAGATACAACCAGTTGGCAAAGACATTATGGCAAGAAATATTACGAAAGCCTTGATTAGACTTCTACAAAGGATATAGTTGTACTGTCTACAATTTGGAAGAAACAACTAATTGATTAAGAGGATATAGAAACAAAAAGTGTGAAAATCCTTATTGGGCTCAAAACTCGAATGAGCACGCAAGGTTAAATATGACATTAATGTATTATATATAACAGAAAGGTACCTCAAAGGGATGCATAAATTAGATAGACAGCTTCTATAGATAATCTATTGTCTCATCTATTGGTTTTACTAACATCTACTTCAAATTCTAAATCATTACTCCGAGCTCTATTTTTAATACTTCCAATCTTTTTACATACTAATTATAGGCTTGTATTTTTACTATGAATCTAATTTCCAGTTCTTATATAATCATTACTATTGTTGTTATTTCTAACTTGATTTTTTATCATTTACGTGGACTCTAAAAAATCAATTGAGTTAGGTGTAACTCCAAAAAAAGGAAGTCTAATGAAGTTAGTCTAAGAACGGTATGAGGCAAATGATTTATTTTAGCTATACTTCTAATATATTAGTACGCGGCTATGCTTAAAAAGCTCGAGTATTTATGTTCTATGTACTTTAAAAATTAAATTCTTATTACCAAGTTGTCAATGCATCAATTGATAAGTCACATATCCTTCTTATTAAAGGAAACAAAAACATTGTATCTTAAACCTACTACTAACTTATCCATACTACATCAATTTAGCATAAAAAATTAACATAAAATTTTATTCAAAAAAAAAATTCTTTAAAATTTTGACACTGAAGAAAACTTTTTCTTTTAAAATATCAATCATCCCATTAAAGAAATATTACGCCTTTCCCACGATTGTACAACGGTTAAGGTGTATCTTATATGGCAATTAGCAACAAAAGCGTTACATTGTTTTCCTTATATTGAGATCAGAAAAATGAAAGAACTTCGAAGCAAACGTTTAATACAAAGAACATTAGAAACGCACCTTAAGTGCTAAAATCGTAATATAATAGTAAGAAATTTAACCCTTTCTTCAACGGCCATAACAGCTGTTAACACTTACGAGGTAGGGGAGCAATGAAACTAAAAAAAAAACTAATAAAATCATTGGAAGTAACTCCATAAACGAGTGCGTGTACGCATCATGCAGAAATAATCAGAAACAATGAGCAAATTGAGGAGGATCATCGATTTATTCCCACGCTTCAGCAGAGACCTAACGACCAGGGAAGATACACAAAGTAATAGGCAAATTGAAAGAATTAAAAAAATTAGAGGCTAGAGATATTTTGCGAAACTTTCACACGCCTTCTTTTCCATAAACTACCAAATTCACTATACCCGCAAAATTTCTGTAATGAAACCAAAAAAAAATAATCACAATAAATAAAAAAAACGAGGTAACATTGACAGTGACACTGACAATACGAAAATAATAATGAGAATGACAGGTTCAACACTGCCCCTTATCAAGTGAAAATAAAAAAAATTGATGCGCTATAAAAAATAGAAGAAGAAAATAATATTGAATTAAATAAAATTTTGATTGAAGGGCTTCTCTTGATTGGTTGAACCTGCGAAATCCATTTTGTTGAGCCTGTAACCAGCAGAGTTGCATGATGCGAGTAGTTTTGTGGGGGATTAAGAACGCTCAAACATGTATGTCTTCACTTTGCATTAAACATATATGATCTGCACTTTATTCCATATTGAATATAATCAGTTTTATATTTATCTTCTATTTTTCGCTTTATTATACAATTTAATTGCACACCAATTGAAAATCGACAGAATGCATTCATCTTTTTTTTCTCGATTCGAACACGATAATCCCTAGACAAATACTAGTGGAAGACAGCATTAAAGGCTGATATACAAATTGTTCAGATCGTTCTCGTTCAGATCGTTCTTTGCACACTGCAACGAACAATTATAACAATTTTTTTTCACTTGCGTGTCATTTACAGGTTGGCATTTGTTCATGACAAGATTAGGTATCCAGTCTCCATTCACTCTCAATCAATCAACTGGATTTCTGATCTTTTCTTTTTTGCTGAGCAATAATCAAAACAAAAAAATGGAAAATGTAAAATAAATAAGGAAAAAGGATCTTTTTTTCCTATGGAGTTTATATAGCGACAATGGCAACAGATCCTTGCATGTTTGCTTGTTTCTTGTCAGGTTTTTCATTTTTTTTTCCTTTTTATTAATATTACATGCACTTTTTGCTTTACTTGGCAAATAAAAGATTCTTTTCAATTTTTATTTTTTTTTAGAAGGTAACAGGTGCAGACAATCTTTTGTACTAATTGGATTATGCATTTATTTAATGATATTGACATGATTTTAAAGATTTTTGATAATATATTTTTGTAAAAAAAGTATTGTTATTTAGCTTTTTGTTTTATTTTTTGTAAATTAGCAGTATGATAAGCATCTACTACTTTCGAGTATAATTTGTTACAAACATTCAAAGACAACACTTTTATTTCAAATTATATATATGTAGCACCTATATATACTTCAGCAGATTTTTAAATACAAACTACCGAGGTATGTGTCAACCAATTGAGAAAATAACTACATGTACTTATGATCGAGATAAGTATGATATCTCTCTAGATTGCAAGATAAAATAAATGTCATACCTATCTATTATGCTGAAATGGTTAGACGAAGAGACTTATTTTTAGAAATATTTCAAAAACTGTAATGCACAATGGTTGTCAAAGGGGCAGAATGAAATACCAGTACGATTAGAACCATATACATGACACTGTAACTAAAAAATTATATTTGAAAATTTCTTTAATCCACCATTCAAACAAGACATTTGTAATATTATAATGAGTCCAAGTGAAATACCCGCACTAGACTCCTACTATTAATGACATTTTACTTCTTAAATCAGTAAAGTAAAAACAATATAGGACACTAGGCAGGTGTATAAAACAAAATCAATAAAATTATGGGGGAGAAAGGCATATCAATTTTAAATGAGATACATGAAAAGCATCAAAGGACTGCTTAAATTATATATCAGTCCTATTTTTAGAATGAATTTCCGATTCCACAAACTTCGATTTTAGAATGAATTTAGAATCCGCAGCAATTTTAAATGATATTTTATTTAGTTGATAGCTGACAGTTCATAGTTGTCATGACGTCTCATCAGAGTGGGTTAAGTAATAATCAACTGTTTAAGTAGTAGAACTTTTGTGATTCGTTTAGAATAATTACCGATAAACTTAATATATCTGAAGTTTAGTTCCATAAGACCATTCATTCCCGTTAATACTCTATTCAAAATGGATTTTTTGCTATAGGGCAAAAAAATTGTTAATTAAATTTAATTTGTTATGTTATGTTTAGTAAGGTCACTACAGGAGACGAGTATTATTATGTTGAAGCTATTTTAAGCCAGTGCAAATAGTTTCAGGGCTCTATACTTTATGTATTTTTTGATGGAATCAATCTTAATGTCCCTGAGAATGTCATTCATCCTAATGTAGCATAGTACTTTGAAAAGTTTTCTCAGAGCCTGGATTTGTGCAATTTCTAGCTGGTGAATAGTAGTGTTTGAAGCTTTGCTAAACGCTACACAACCATATAGAAGTGAATATTTGGTTATATATCAGCTTCCTGTTTTTATCATTGAGATTTTCATTTCTGAATAGCGGTTGGAGGTGATGAAGAATCTTGGCACAGTATATAGACTTTATTTTATAATTATCAATCCTTAACTACATCCTTAAAGTACAATACATATTGTTACGAATTTGATCAGGTTAACAATGGAATGTTTAAATATTATTTAATCATTACGTCAATTAATGTTTTATAATAAGTTGTTGGAATTTATTTTGAGTGAAGCTGTGTTTTCCTAAATTTGCTTCTAGTAATTACTAGGTCTTTGTAATACTACAATACTACAATATTATAATAAAGTATAGTTTCGCTAATTAAGAAGTTTGTTTCATTTTTACAAAATCCTGTAATTCGAATATACACGCATAAAGGCGATTACGTAACAATATATAAAGTTTCTTAAGAGAAGATGTGAGTTTAGTAGAATACGTAAAATAAGAGAGTTATTCTTTAAGAGATACTAAGTTACTTAAATAGCATTTTATGCTTTGCAAAAGGTTCTAGGTGGTTTTAAACCCTGAGGTTTTCATTATTTATTTACGGCATCACAATGGGCCAATGGGCCTAAGTGGATCCACTGGGGATCACCGGTATAACCTAACCTAACCTAAGTTATTTATAACAGTTATAACGTCTCAAATAATAATTTTATCTAAATTTTCAATTTGAGATTCATAATACTTACCTTAAGAAAATTAATCACACATTGTTTACAAAAATAAATTAATTTCAACAACTGACACATCTAGAAACTCGAAGAACGGTACTCTGTGCTTAATACTTTTGGTTTCTACCCCAAATTCGAACAACCTTCATAATTTAAACAATTTTTTGCTGTTGTCTACAGTCACATTGATTAATTAACGTATTAATTAAATGACCTCAAAAAATGAAAGTTCTTTCAAAAAACAACAACAGTAAGTGCAGATTTAAAAACAGATTTACGATCATTGAAGTTTTGAAAACAAAATCCGAAAATATCAAAATTAAAACAGCAAAAAGCATTTAAGAAACAGCGAATCAAACAATCGTTAAGAATAAACTCAGATGGAAGCACATAAATCAAAGGCAACAGAACGGATGCATCAATAAATGCGTTAATCCTGTAAAGAATTTGGCAGCACTGACACACTTTACACGATGCAACCGCAACAAATTACCGAAAATGGGTGGCTCCGGAATTGCAACATCGAAAAACAGAAATCCTTAATTTGTGAAACACGATCTCATGTGGCGATAAATGTGAAGGCGATTTGGGTTCCAGCTACAGAGCAACTCCAAACAAAGACGGCACAGTTTTGTATATAAATGTTTCTGTTTTTTTGCAATTTTATGGCTTTTGTCGTAATAAACTGCATTTGAATGCAATTTTGACACTTTTGGTGAATTAATCACACACGGAATGACAAAAACAAAACCAGGGAACCGAGCTATTGTGAGCACATTCAGCGCAATAAGAGTTCGAATTGTAGTTCAATTGTAATGAATCAATTTTTATTGTAACAAAAGATAAAATATAATTGATTCAAAATGCCAAATCACTAAAAATAACAAAAAATAAAAACCTAAAAAGAAACCTTATAAGGGAACCAATGTTAATGTCGGTCAAAGTTGCACACAATGGGTGTGTACAATAATTACTTTTGCCTTATCTGCCTTCGTACTTTTTGTTACAAATTTTTACAATTTTTACAATTTGTAACAAATTAT
>NC_051846.1:58779378-58796063 GCF_002237135.1 Teleopsis dalmanni | reverse complement strand
TATGGTAACACCAGTCCATAAACGCCAGCAAAAAGTACACATAAAAACAAACATACCTTCTGCTCAAAAAGTATCCGGATTTTGTTGTTTGTTAGCTACTCTTAAGTAATAGACCTTTTTCAAAAAATTTTTCTTATTATGTGGGTACACTCTTTCTTGGCATATGGTACAAATTTGAGCGCCATCTGCCAATTAGTTTATTTACAAGAGCTGTTCATGTGAGATGACCTCAAGTTCATTTAGCGATTTTTATTATAGAAAATTCTTGTTTTACACGATTTTTTGACCAAACACGGCACCACTGTCATCGCTCAGGCATGACACGGCACCATATTCGCCAGATTTGGCGCCGTGTGACTTTTTCCTGTTCCCGAAACTCGTGGTAAGCGTTTTGAGTCGATTGAATCGGTAAAAGAGAATTCGCCGAAGGAACTAAAAGCCATACCTGCACGGGCCTACGAAAAGTGTATAGAAGATTGGGTTAAGCGTTGGCATATGTGTATCGCTTCAGAAGAATATAAAATAAATTGGGAATAAAATTTAAATTTGTGTTTTATTTACAAAATCCGGGTACTTTTTGAGCTGGAGGTATTATCTATTCATTATCAAAATACTTGCCGCAGGGATCAGTATTGTCAATTTAAATATCAAACCTGTAAGCGCCATGTAAGGAGTATGTTGCGCAGATAGTCATAGTCAGCTGATTTGGGAAATTGCTTTTGTTCTCAAAGTAAATAAAAAATTTGATAAGTACTATAAAGAAGGGTATGTCGGAGAAAGTTCTATTTAATATAGTTTTCTTACCATAGAACATAAAAGTTTTAATTAGAAAGTTGAGTTTATTATACACATATATTTGTCTATAAAAAACTATAAGATTGTATATTTAGTTTCAAAGATAAATGAAAATAATCTTTAAGCTACGTTTTCAAAATACTATCTATTCATTAGAAAGGAGCTAGTTATAAAAAGCAATAATTTCATTTTAATTTGTTTATTCCATATGCTTAGTAAATAAATTTACACTTCCTAATAGTTTAATAACTTATTCACGTGTATCAGATTGCACACAACTCCGTTGGATTCTTTGAACCGCTCATAACATTTACTACACATTTTCCATTAGATTTTTATATTGTGTAATAAAGATAAAATCTTAATTAAGTTATATTGCTTACTGAAGTTTTTCCTTACACAAATAATATTATAATTCATGAAATAGTTAAAATCTTTGTTATAAAAACGCACCTTGCAGGCAGCTGAGGCCCAAAACCACTCATTTTGCTCAGCTGAAATCCTGATTAAAAGCTACGCTGACTTAACAAGAAAGCAATTGGGAATTGCGGCCACGCCAATTGCCAATGGAAAAGCAGCCTTTAACGGAGATTTGCATAACAATATAATTAACGTACATTACAGTTTTATTGCAACAATTTCAGCTTATGCTCAGACATATTTGCAAGTGTTTATCTCGAAGGCTGTGAAAACTAACTGCCAGAGAAGCTGTGAGTACGGGCGCTCCAAGCTAAGGCGACTTAAAGGCTCAAACGGCCACGCCAACGT
Source organism: Teleopsis dalmanni (assembly GCF_002237135.1). Lineage (NCBI taxonomy): Eukaryota > Metazoa > Arthropoda > Insecta > Diptera > Diopsidae > Teleopsis > Teleopsis dalmanni. The sequence goes on along the minus strand of NC_051846.1, from coordinate 58,794,500 downwards.
ACACTTGTTAACTTTTATGTGTTCGATAAAATTTTAGTTAGGGATTAACATATAATTAACAGTGAAGCACTGGAAACTAAAATAACAAATTTTGTAATTTAATTACAGAGTCGAGAAAATATTGTATCTACTCAAAAAAATGAAAAAAAGTCTTGCGCAAAGTAAAAGAAAATTCGGTTTCGTCTAATGAAAATGCATCAAATTTGTTGGTAATTTGTACGCATTGCCTTCTCATGGATGTTTTGGGTTGCAAAATATGCAACAGCCAGTGCTCCAGTTTAGTTCCGAAGGCTGCTGTGTTGTCTTCTATGAATGCCTTCAGTGTAAGTAACACAAAGTTTGTGTTGCAATTTATTGTTTTCCATTGGTCCATAATTGGAAATCAGCCAAGTGGAACTTGCTCCAGTACGAATTATTATGCTCATACCAAACAAATGGTTAGCTTTTAAGTGGACAAATTGTATGACGTGTAGTTTTGTCCGCAACTCCAAAGAGGCAGCAAGGCAAAACTCGTATGTCCACAACATTTTCCAGTAAAAATAAGTAAATATCTTTGCTTCAAAAAACTGCACAGGCCAGATAATTGCTAAGCAATTCGTTTATTAAGTCAGTAAGTCAATGTGACTTTTGCAAGCGTGGAGACAATTAATGAAACAGAGTGATGTGACTCAAATATGACTCAAATATGATGTGGTTAAGTTAATTTCAATATCAGCACAACTTTCTCAAAAGACGTCAAAAGACAATTGTAAACTGAACTTTTTGTAAATGAATTCTGTTGGACATAATACACCTACATATATCTTACATTATTCCAAATAAAAAGAGGAATCCGCCAATCAAGTTGATTGTTGTGTGACAAGAAGATAATCCTCGAAGCTTTATACAATATAATTTTTATAATAAAAGACATAATACATTTACCTATGTTAGATATACCTTACATTATTCCAAATGAAGTGAGTATTCCGCCATCAAGTTGATTGTTGTGTGACAAGAAGATAATCCTGGAAGCTGTATACAATATAATTTTTATAATAAAAGACATAATACATTTACTTAGATATATCTTACATTATTCCAAACAAAGTGAATATTTAGCCAGTCAAGGAAAAAAATCTTGGAAGCTATATACAATATATTTTCCATAACAAAAGTATCTCAAATATAAAAAATATTCAGTCAATCCATTTTTTATTTAAGGTCGGCTCTATTGAGTACCATACTACTATGCTAGTGCTTAACCTCTATACAATTTCGGTAGACTCAATTTAGTTGTGGTCTTCAACTACAAGTTCTTTTAAATCAGAGTAAAACATACATAATGTTAACCCAATATAAGGGTTAAGGATTAGTGTTGCATTAAGGTTAAGGATTGGGTTAAGGTTAAGGATTTTTTTTTAATTAAAACTTTGTTATAAAATCTGAAGCGGCGTTTTCCTTTCAGATTCGTAAATATTTTTGAGATATTTTAAATGCGAAGCAAGAGTGTTGGAATAAATTTGTATTCGTTCATGATATCTTCTGGCCACCTTTTTTATTTCATCTTTTACCGGAATTATCCTAAGGTCCCAATGGATAGTCAGCTCATGCATTATCTCTGTGCAAAAATTTAGTTTCTAAGCATTTCACTGGATGTAAGCCTCAAACACTAAAAGTCGATGTTTCAACGATAAGTAGCACTAGTATAGATGAAGGCATCCACCTTTAAACGCATCGCCATGTAGTCTAAGGATTAAGGACTGTTCGAAATAATAATTAATATGATAGCTTTTCTGCAATTTAATCATTACATTATTTATTTACTAAAGACTTTTCCCAAGCAATTCTTAAAACAAAAAGCCAAATGAAAGAAATGTCTTAAGGCAGTTAGTACCTTTCGCAAAAAGTGTTTGGCTCAATATTCACATGAGATATTTTTGCTATGCACATTCCTAAAAGTTAGTTTCTAAATTAATAACATTGCTATATTTTTTTCAAACTTGTTAATTTGCTATTTTTATATACGAAGATTCGTATTCATTTACTTAAGCATTCTACGATAATTTATCTTTGTGTATTTAAGTCGTTAACACTAGTGTGCTAATCTCTTCTTATCTCATGCATTCATATTATTTATTTATGCAAATTGCATTTTCATTTCAGCTACTCTAAGAATATTTAACATAGTAATTCATTACACTAAGTCAAATATTACACTAAACACTAGATCCTTATAGTGCTTCAATACATTCTTTTAGTGATGATATGTCTAGTATTGTTTTCAGCAATTATAGCCAAAAGGTGTTAGAATATTGAAATATAATTGCTAAATCTAAAAGTTTGGAGTATTTCAGCTTATATTTATTAATCTTTAATTGAAATTACTTTCATACTATTCAATTTGATTGTAGCACATGTGATCTACACAAGGAATAAATCATCAGAGTTGATTGACTAATATATATATATAAAGTCTTTATCTCTATGGAATATTTGTAAACCTGGAACCTATGGTACTATTCAAAATTTAATAACAAATATTTGGCTTTATGTCCTCGATTAGGTCAAACGTATACACAGAAGCTGCAATTTAAGATTTAGAGAAGAAAAAAATTTAGTCAATATTATTATTATGTGATTAAAATAAAGTCCTTACACTGTTCCTCTTGAAATTTTAGTCAAATTGATTTTTTTTGGGAACAACAAAAATTTTTTTTGTACATAATATAGCTGTTTTAAGTATTGCCAAATACTCATCATCAGTGGTCTTGGAATCATTTTTCTTTGTATGTAGCTAATCATTAGCTAATTGATACAGAGCAGTAATAGACTTGTTGGTTTGAACTTGGAGCCTTTTAGGTTAGGTTAGTTTATACCGGTGATCCCTAGAGAATCTATTTAGGACTACTGGCCCATTGTGTTACCATGTATAGAGAAAAACTTAGGGTTTAAAACCACCTAGAACCTATGTCGAAGCTCAAAATGTTGTTTAGTAGGAGGTCTTGTAGTTGATCAAGATTCTCAAGAAAGAGGTATTCTTAAGTGTTGAGTCGCTGCCGTGCATAAGCTGGGAAAAGACAAAGTATATGAGAGGCGCTCTCATCGTCTTGCTTACAACTGCAACAAGTATGCTTGTAGGGTAGATTTAATCTTCTCGCATGATTCCCTAGTTTCCAGTGACCTGTAAATAAACCTACCAAAAGACTGATATCTCTACGGATCATGTCAATAAGAACATTGGATTTCTTTTAGTGGAAAGTGCCCAAATTGCATAAAAATGCCTCCGTATCATTGAGTCTTTCAATCGTTTACTAAAAGTTTCAGCACAAAAAAAACTCAGTAACAGTTTATATAATGTTAACGATATGCTGAGATTACTGAGGTATTTCAAGTGAGGTCCGAAATACCTCAGTAATATTTTACCGAAAATATCTCTATGACCGCAGAGGTTTTTAGTTTAAGGCAAAATTTTTGAACCAATTATTTGCTGTATTATATTAGAACGAAGTCAAAAACCAGCTATAGAGTAATTGAATTAATTAATTACAATAACTTTTGTTGTTAAAAATCTTAACTATATAGTAATTAAGTTAATTTATAAATCAATTATGCTTAATACTAAATAATTCCATTTTTTCGTGTACACAATTACATACTCATGCTGAACAGAAAAGGTATCACATAGTTTCTCACTGGAAATTGCGGAAACAAAAAACATCAATCCAATCGAATCAAGGGACAATAGCTGTAGAACTTGTCACGAAGAAGCTGAAACAGCTGAACACATTCTGTGTCACTGCCAGACTTAGACTTCGGTACTTATCAACTGCCTATCCAACTATAACGAAAATAGGCAACATCTCTCCAAGGGACATTTTCAACTACTATGCGCAGGAGCTGAAATCGGTTTGTCACAATTTCCCTCAAAGGAACCAGTAACGTGGTGACATAATTCCCAAATCTTTTTCAAGATCTATCTATCCATCTATGCACAATAACATATTGAAACGTTACACGTATTTCAAATGTGTATATATTCTATGCAATTAAATTCTTATGGATTATATGAAAAGTAACAAAGAACACAAAAATAATTACCAATAATTTTCAACGATACTTAACGTTTCACTTGAAGCCAAAATATATCAACAGCAGAAGATGCTAAAGGCAATTACGATGAACTGCTCACAAAATCTATTATTTGAAAATAGAAATGTTGTAGTTCAATAAAACAAAAATCAAAATAAAAACCAAAAATTGACCCCTTGAAATTAAATTCACATCAACTGATAACATTTAATTGGATTTTGATTGTAATTGCGCCCGCAATCGAATGAAACAAACTAATTTGAGCTGAAATGCCACTTAAGTGAGTAGTGAAAGTAGAGATAAGCTCGCCGGCCCCGCCTTATCAACCAAAACTCGTTCTCGAATAACTCACCAAATGAACTGAAACATCGATGATGCGTTGTGTGCTGCCCATCAACTGACAGCAAAATTATCGAATTATTTCAAAAGCTTCTGATTTGAAAACTTAACACGCATCTCCAAACGCTGAAACACAAAATTGAAACATAAAACAATTTTCAGATACTTTTTCTCGCTACAACAAAACGATTTGTTAGACACGAAGACCGGAGTCGAAATGATAAGAGATCTGTAGACAAATGTTTTTAGTTGTATGTGCAGGGAAAAGATACAAGTACCCAGCATATGTATGTGCAGATGCAGAAGAACAAACTGAAAGTGTAAAACTCGAGTCCAATTCCAATACAAAGTTTTGGACTTGGAGTTTAGCGCTTATTAGAAACTTGTACATTTATTTTATGTTCGTCAAGCAATGCCAGGGAGCAATTAAAAGCATACGCCGCCGCATACAATGTTGCTGGCAATTTTTATCTCAATTTCATAGCCGCTGAACGAACAATCTGTTCTGAACACCAATCTACGATATTCTAATAATTTTCTAAAAATAAACAAAATTAATTTACATAAAAACCAATTGCCTGCCAAAGCATCGACCGTCTTAATGAACAAATTAATCTTAAGCATAATTTAATGCCTGTTTTTATCAACTTTATTGAAATTCGTGTCACATTAGGAAAATTTATATTTTTCTTCCTCGGAATATCTTTCATTTCAATATTTCAGTTTTCACAGTTCTGTGTTTTTCGTATTTAACATTTGTATTTTTCAATATTTTTCAATAATTATAGTTTTTTGTTTACAAACAAGAAATGTAAACAAAACTCTGCTGTGGACTTTGCCTAATGCTTTGGCTGCACTACGCCTAATTCGTATCTTTTGTATATTTTTATAAACTTGCAGCCAACAACCGAACGCATTAAGTTCGGAAATATGGGCCAACCAAGTTGGGGGCCTCTGAATTGTGCGGACACTGAAATGCACATTTATGTGAGTCTTAACATATGAAACTATCTTGTTTTTAGTGCTTTTGTTTAGATTTCTTTGATTGACGGACTGTACATGCCTCGGTGGACGCGAGTACTTCTCCGTACGAGTAACTGCAACTTGGAATAGTGCAACAAAAGCATTTGATTTTTTATTATTTTCAATTCTTTTTTTTTTTTTGAGTTTTTAATTTTATTTTTTAATTTGTTTTTTTTTTTTTACTTTTTGTATGACATTCACTTTTTGTGTTCTTATAATGCAGTTGTGCACTCAAATTCAGTGCATTGCCATTGTGCAGCAGAAATTTTTGGGTCAATCTTATCGTTTGCTGGTTCGGTGGTTCGGCCGCGTTTGTCACTTGCTCGCTATCTTAAGCTGTCAATGTTATTATTGGACATGTTTCATGCTTTAGAATAAATTTTGCAATTTTCAAAAAAATATATTTATTTCTCTCATTAATTTCATTATTATAAGCACATGCACTTAAGTGGACCTTTATTCATTCTTGTCGTCTGCTGAATTTTAGGTCACTAGGTATTCAAAGCAATTGTCACGGTTAATAATAAAAATTATGCAAGCATAGTAATACAATAATTTCATATAATACAGATAATATTCATATGTATATAAAATTCATTGACATATATAATAGAGAATTTTAGCAATAAAACCACCTAAAATATTACACTAAATTTATTGATTTTTTAATTAAAATGTTTTAATACAAATTTTTTTTAAATGGACTAATTGGTCAATTTTAAATGATACACTTCTAAAAAATTTTTTTTGTTTTTTAAAAGATTTTAATTGAACCTATGTTTCGATTATATTCTATAGTCTTCTTCAGAGTACCATGGAAGTGTATTTTAAATATAAGTCTATAATTTAACTATTGAGCTATGTGGCCGGTTAAAAAAACAAAATTATTATTAAAAAATATTTGGTCATTAAAACAATAAATCATTAAAATGTTTGGATATGAGTATTGATCTGTTTTTAGAACCCAACTTTAATAAGATCGTGGACATGCCTATGTTTAAATGGTACACATAAAAATCTAAAATTTAAAAATCTGAAATTATTTAAACCCTTCAAATTAATTTATTTAGATACATATAAAATACTAATTTTAACATTATTATTAAATTAAACAAATTAAAATACACATTTTTAATAAATAATTGAAGTATATTTAATAACAAATAATTATAATAATAACAATTAATATATATTAATAAATTTAATACTAAAAAATTAATCAGGCTTTTCAGCCTTATCTTTAAATAACAACGCTTCAGTGACGTTGCCAACTCTGTATTAGTCAAGCAGTTATTTGTATTAAATACGATACCAACATCAGGAACCAGAAGATTTGAAGTGTTATGAGTCATTTATATTGTCATGTGAATGACAATAGCTCCCAAATACGAGGTGAACAACGAAAATTAGAATAAACACTACCTCTATATGTATTATGTTTTGTATGCATATTACCTATTTATGCACTATAAATTACTTAATACTACTGAAACACTAAATAGTAGCTACTTAACCTTGTTTAATATTGTGTAATATGACTATCATATAGTAGTATACTCTTATAACAACCATTTCAATAATAAATTAATCCATAACATTTCCATGCGTTGTATGTATATTCAATACCAACATAGATTCAAATAAAATAACTAGTAATGCCATCTAGATTCTTATCAGTTATACTTTCAATTCAAAACTTAGACACTTTTTCAACTTACATATTATAATTCATATAAAATCCGAAGTATTATGCCCTTTGATGAAATTGATATTTGCAGTGCACTATATACACTATATTATATGTGTCCATATTTTCATTAATCATTGTATGTGATTTGATTATAATATGCGGATCCAATATATACCAACGTAATCTTATATCAAGACTTTCAAACCCAATATCCTTAACCATATCAATCTAGTACATGCATCTGAACCGATTTTACTTAAACCTTGTATTGATTTCTAATTGAATCCAAATTTAGACGATAGTTGATACCATTGTTAGTCATAATTCACTTTTTGGACTAAAAATTGAATAAAATAATAAAAGTCAGCTTTAGGAACATAATTAGTGCACAGTGTGAAAATAACAACCTTTTGAAATATATTGTGAAAAACATTTTAGCCATCAGTCCATACAAAATAGTTGACTGAAATATTATTCTAGTAATATTAAGTATTCAAGCACACTAGGCTTCATATTAAGTAAAACAAGTTCTTTTAAACTAGAGGGTATTGAATTGAAGGTGATTAAATCGGGCGGTTGCACTTAATGAATGGGGTGGGATGAATTATTAGATTATTTTTGTTCTCCTATCTAATTATTTGAGCTTAGATTCACTCTTTATTTTGGATCTTAATGAATATGGTTACGGTATGAAAAGAAAAGAATAATCTCATTATCAAAGAAGAAATTTAGGAGGGTTTTGCGTAATCTACTACTGCAAGCTCAGTAACCCTCTATAGATAGTCTCTCTCTCTGACTGTAGAAATATTTTATATATATATAGTCGCTATAGATACAGTCTCTGTAGTCATAGTTCATGTAGATATAATCTCTGTAGATAAAGTCCCTGTAGATGTAGTTCATATAGACATAGTGTGAAAATAATCCATGTAGCCTTCTATAGATAGTCGCTGTTCTGGAGACTTAAAATCATTAAAGCCACCTATTTAAATGAATTGTTCCTGTAAATATATTTCTTGCATTTATAGTTCCTAAAGTCGCTATAGATATAGTCTCTGTAGATATTGTCCATGTAGATATAATCCCTGTAGTTATATTCCCTGAATATGTAGTTTATATAGACAAAGTATAAAACTAATCGATGTAGATATAGTCCCTGTATAATCAATATATTATACTTGTGGATGTGAAGCGTATCTGTAAATATTTGTAAGGCATTTAGTTAACCAAATTCAGAAATTTTTCAGTTTTTAACAGCTTCATATTCATATTCTCATGATATATTAGACACTGCTTTATTTAAAACAATCTTTGCATTAATAACATAGTTTTATAATATTAATAATTAAATGAATAATTGTGTCACTAGAGCAGCTCACAGATTTCTAAGAATTTGTAGTACACATTACATGAATTAGAGTTTAACATACATATATTGATGTGATTTTTGAACTAAAATTTTACGGACTAACTATATCTGTGTTAATAAACATAATTATTCAAATAATACGAGTATTCAAGTAAAATTGAACATTTATTGTTGAAGAAATCTTATCACTTAGTTCACACAAATAAATTGTCTGGAAAGCAGCGTTTTCGTTCTTTATTATTTTTTTTGTGTCTGAAAATCATCGAAATTATCATTTAATTAATTAATTTTTATTATAAAAAAAAATAAATATTGTAATTCTGATGTCTTTAAGAATTTTCCAAGAAATTCACATCATAAAATTATGAGTTCAGCGCCCATCAACCAAATCGAATCAATGAGGCATTAAGAACATGAAATTCGCGTGAGAAAAGTTGTAAGACATTTAAGATTTTTTAGATGACGCGCCTTCAATAAGGCGTAAAATCGAAATGGATTGAATTTTACACATTAAAAAAAATATTATTCTGCGGTTTAATTTCAAATCGAAGAAACCAACTTTTCTGTGAGAAAATTGCGGTTGGCCTATGCTTTTGAATCAAATCCCAATTAAACATTTCTTTGACGATAATTTTAAGTGAAGTTGAGAAAAGTGTAAGTCGATATAATGTTCATTGAAGCAAATAAACACAAAATTAATTTGTTTTACTAATTTTAAACATTTTATTCTCAATTTCAAAAGTTTGGGTCATTTTGGAAGGGTTTCTCCCTAACATCGAGACACGAAGCATGCGCGACAAGTACTTAAATTATAAAAAAAAAGAACTTCATAGTCTTTTTGATCGTATCTTAAGACCCTAAGTAGTGTTGTTGAAATACTTAAAGCCTTTAACATAAAAATTTACGGTTTACTGCACACTTTAAAGACACTTTGCAATAACTTTGTAAGATGTAGGTAAGTTTCTCCAAAGTGTGGCTTAAGCTAGACACACCTCATTTCTTGGGCGAACTTCTTGAGTTGAAGATTTTAATAGAAGAAGGAGCATATATTAAGGCGAGGTGTGAGAAACAAGATAGCGAAACAAGATAGTAAAAATTTATTCTTCATTGCTTGACCAACTTCCACTACTACTAATACTCGTATTACTTAAGTCAGTTACTAAAGTAAATAAATTAGTACAACCATTTAAGAACAATTATTTAAATATTTCCACTTTTTTTCTGCTTAAATAAATTACTAATATTATTAGTTCCAACACGTGTATTGCTATTTAAAACGCCCATCCATTTTTCCAAGCATAAATCATATTTTCTTCATTTTCGGCGTCATATTTCATAACTTTTAAAAATATCAAATTAATGTCATTAAATAAACATAAAAAATGAAAAAGAGAAAACATTTAAGTTACTTAAAAACTAAGATATTTAACACACTTTTAACAAATTCCTGGAACGCACGTGTTACACAAGTGTTCCCTTAGGTTTCGATCCTTTTATTTTTCTAATTTTAAAGGCACTCAGAGACGCCACGGTCCGTACTTTATGAAATGTTGTATATGTGTTTTTTTACACTTTGTCAAACACTTACACTTTAACGTTCACATAAATTTCAGATATAAATTCTTCGAGACAAATAAAGAATTGTGTCATATACGTATGTTCTCCAATTTACTAAACCCTGCAGACCAGCAACCCAGCATGTCGCAGATACTCGAAAAGTTGTTAAAACGGTTCTAGTGTATGCCCGCGTCTCATTTAATGTGCCACATGCGAAAAATAGTGAAACTGTTGAAATTCAAGTGGCACTGACTTGAGTAGTAAAAATGCTAATAGTCAATTTGGCATATGTTCGGGAACAATACCAACGCGTTGGTCCTTTCAATATTGACACTTTCGACTGTGAAAATAAACGAAATAAATTGCTACTTAATGTAGCTGATTTCTTGCTCTCAACTATTTGATTCATTGGATTTTTCAAAACGAAATAATTTAGTTCTTGTTATCTATAAGAATAAGCAATTACAACAGATATTATAAAAATAAGAGATAAAAATATTTATCTTTATAAAAAAAACATTAAAATAGGGTAAGTACTAAAGGAGTACTACAACCACGAAATAATTTATTTCATTAATTGTAATTATTGGCGAAAACTAAAACTGTTTCAGATATTATCAAATACCTATCCTTATTAGTCTTTGAAAATATTTTTTCTTTTTAATTATTCCTATACAATTTTCAGACGGCAAGTACCAAAGGATGAACTTAAACCTTACAAAGTTTGAAAAGCATACCCATGTATTAGATACCTGAGTCAACGCCCTACTTAATATAACTGAGTAAGCCCCATATACTTGCAATTTTGTGTTAATGTTGTTTTACGAACAAATGTAATTGTTGAAATATTAAAATAAAAAGACCTATAAACCTTTGCTGTATAAGTATACAATTAAATAGTTAATACTTGTTTCAAATCTTACCAAATATATCTAACATGCATGAAGCCTTACTGCACATAAGAGATACCATATTCGCAACAATAGGAATTACTCATAACAGGAACTCCAATCTTCAGCTTTAAATGAAATATACAGGCTTCATGTTGGTTTATAAATATATTTTATTCTTAAATTGTATTAATTTAATAATTTCACTATTAACAGTCTAAATTATACGAATACACTAACCAAAACAAGATTTCATTAATCATCTGAAACTTGCACTATGAGACTCCTTTGCTTCTTAGGGACAACTGTGCATAATTCTTTAAGATATGTTTTTCCTTCTTCGTTTTTATTTTTTTATCTATTTAATTGTTAGAGTTGGTTTTGTTTTTTTTTTAGAATATTAACTTTTACTTCGAGCATTTGTTTTTAGTATATTTCTATAAGTGTTTCGGCAAATTCGCTTTTGCTTTCATCAGGAAAATTTCTATTATAATTTCAAATAATAATATTTAGTTTTATTATTCTAATTTTTATTCCTTTAAAAATATATCCTAAACTACCTTATTTCACAGTTCTAAAAATCAAGAACTTTGCATAATATTATCAACGTATATTACTACTCAGTACATCACTACTGAGTATATCACTACTGAAACACTCCTTTCGGGTAACCGCTTCAATTACTAATCGCAGTACTTGAATACTAAAAATACTATGATATTACAGCTAAAAATATCACAGCACTTAACCCTTCTAATACAATTTTTAATAAATTGCCAGGACATAGCTGATAATACCTTGATCATAACTTGATAGTTGTTCCACATAGAGCATAGAGAGTTCGCAAAAAGATGACCATTTGCGAAATCTTATAAATAGTGTTATCATAGTGACTTATTCATAATCCGCAACATAAAATTACACGTCTAGACAAACAGAGTAACACCAGAAAAAAACACGTTGTACAGCTTGCAGTATAATTTTATTCAAACCCATGATTTTCGCATCCATATATTCAATTTTCAGTTAACCAAATTTATGATCATTTAGAAATCAAAATTTGCATTCCTAATTTTCAAAAAAGTACGAGCGTATCAGTGCTCCAGATTAATTTCATATCATACAACGAGTTTTTGTATGAGTTTTTAAGTTTTTTGTTCTATCTATAATTAAAAATAATATAAAAAAAATTGTTGTTGCAATTCACTACTGTTAGATAAAAACTTCTCTATTGAAATTAATAGTTTAAAGAAGAATTTAGTTCAATAATTCATTTCTATAAGATTCAATAATAAAGGAACTCAATAAGATTTAGTTACAGGTTTTCGCACTGCTATTACAACACTTATAGTTCCTTCTTCATGGATTTATATTCAATTTATTCAATAAATTGTAGTGTCGAACCTACTTATTTTTTCATCCGATAAAAGGCACTCACATAGGTCACATTCTACCGTTAATGCTAAATGCCGAACAAGCTTTCATCGTGTATTTAGCGTTCATCTTCTCTCAAACCTACCTGGACCAAATTTTCCACTGTTTTAGTGACAATTCAATCTAACAGAGTTGACATCCTGGTTAGACAACTTACAGTGCATTGCTAGAACAGCTTTGATATTTATTAAGTTGATTTTACTAAGTAACATACAACAACAAAATCGATTATGGTTAACTAACCTTATAAACAATTTCAATTCATATAAACAATTTTGTTTTTTTTGATTTTTTCGGACGAATTTAAATAAATCATTTCGTCCAAAGTCATGGAATGGGGCCGGGTCTGAAGAAGCAAAGCTACTTCTTCCCTAGCAGGTGTGTTCAGAAATTTCGACATTTTCCGTAGCCCATGTGGTTCATACCTTATTTTTTTGGCCGAGCTATTACAGCGTTTCAAGACACTCTACTAAAAGTTTCTATCAAATCAAGAAAGATATTACCAGTTTTTGCAGGTAATCATAATTGTATCTACAACATGATTACTAAATTGACATAAACCTACATATATATGTAAATAAATTCTCAGCATATATAAATTGAAGTCATTTTATAGGAGTCTGTCAATAAAAGGTACTTTCTTCCTAAAGCAAAAGTACACAATTTGTAATTCGATACTTTTTTTGCCACAAAAAGTGGTATTATTTCATTTTCATGAAAATAAAATCAATAAAATAAAAGATTGAAGTGATAAAAAGTACCTTTTTGTAAAGATACGAATAAAGAAAAAAAGGTTAAAATTACTGCTGAAGCATAAAACTAAATTAAGAAAATTCAAAAAATATAAATAAAAAAGAGTATCAAAGAATACAACAAAACAAAAAAAAATGAGAAAAAAAAAACAAAAACAAAAACGAAATTCAGCATCCCCGGCTGATGTATCTGATGTATCTCAGCGAAGCATAAACTGCTTGCTTGTGCGCTTGGGCAACACTTGAGCCATGATCGTGCCAGACACACTGGCGACGCTTGTGAATTTTCAACTTCATGCCCATATACATACGTTTGTATCTGAAGAAATGAAACATACGCACAAGTAAACAGTACTAAACACACACACTCACCGACGTCTCGAGATACTACACAAACGTAAGCCCAGAGCAGCAGATACAAACATTTTTATGCATGCGTTAACCACGCAGAGAAGTATGAAAAACGCACTAAGGCATTGTGTTAAACTGGCTGGCATCGGAATACGAGTAACACGACATAAATGCATTTTCGAAAAATTCGATGCCAATGAACCACATAAAAACTAATAAAAAATATAAATACGAGTAGATGGAAAAATTTATACAAAAATAAAAATAGCATAAAAACCTAAAAATGAAATCATAAAGTAAAATAAAAAATTTGAAATGCAGAGGCGAGTGCGGTGCGCATGCTCAACTTCAACTTTAACTTCGATTTCAACTGCAACTGCAACTGCAACTGCAGTTCATATGAGTGCATGCATTTCGAGGCAATTCAAATGAATGCAGAAAGAACAGCAGCAGCCGCTGCTGCTAAATCCAAAATAAGATTTCGTTAATCATCTGAGACTGGCATTATTGGACTCCTTTGCTTCTTAAGGGCAGCTGTGCATAATTCTTTTAGATATCTTTTTGCTTTTACGTTTTTATTTTTTTATCTATTTTTTTTCTTTTATTATAATTTTTTTCCCCTTAGTTTGGTTGATTTCTTATACTTTTGGTCTTAAGTGCAGTTTTTATAACACTCATAAACACAATTGTGCTTGTCCAACAGGCGTTTTTATCTAAGAAATGCTTTACTAGTGAGTAACACTTGTCTTGATAGCTTATGGAATTCTTCACCTATTTGCTGTAAAATGAGTAATTCCGTTCAACTTGACTCATATTGGTACAAATAATTCCATCTATTGCTTTAAATAATATTTCAGTTAGCACTCAATAGACTTCATTAATTAAAATTGCTTTAATTAAAATGAATTCTTTTCATTTAAATGTATGTTAATTAATAATTACGACGCACTTTATTTATAATTTCTTACTGATTATAATATAATATTAATCAATCAAAATAACTGGTTATAACAATTATTCGTATATGTAAAAGTTATATGGTTATTATTACAATACTGTTGCATGGTAAGATGACTGGAAACACAAGAAGGCTTGTGTAGCTTTCTACTCCTGCAGAAAGATGTTTGGCGAAAAATGGAGGATTCGTCCCGATGTCACACAATGAATGTACGCAGCCATCGTACGTCAAATTCTCACATATGGCGCATGAACACTGCAAGGCTTACTGCAGTTCTTTCTGGTCTTTGGTGTATGGGAACCTACGCAGAAAAACTGTGCATTCCTCATAATCCTGAATGCAAAAATTGTGGAAACCCGCAAGAAAGAAAAACCTAATAATACATTCTATCTTGTGAATGCCCGCCTTTGGTGTCCAGCAGAAACAAGTTTTTAAGAAGATACTTCTTTGACAGTGTATCAGACTGTTCATCGGTAAAGATGAATCACCGAACTCTATTTATTATCTAAAATTATTATAATTATCTAAATTATTTAAATTTGATAGAACGTTCTTGTGAGAAATGTGATAGCAAAAGGACGAAAAATCGGTAACTGCGGTACATGGAAGTTATATAATGGCCAAGCAGCCAACCATTATTTCAAGCAATGTATAATCAATTATTTGGAAATTTCTGGAACAGCATCTA
>NC_051846.1:58764286-58779278 GCF_002237135.1 Teleopsis dalmanni | reverse complement strand
AAAAACTTAACGAAATAAAAACGATGTGCTAGTGGTGACATGATCACATATTGATATAGTTTATAGAATTTACCTGCTTTGCTGAATATTTGGCGCCATTACGCGATGGTCATCCCATCATCATCCTATTAATCTATTTATAATTTATATATTCTTTTTGTGAATTTATTTACTGCTAATGATTTGTTAAAGTAAATAGGTTGCCCAGTGGTGTACCTTTAATTGAAAGTATTTTAAGTATAACTTAGTGTGTAAAGTTATTTTTTGGTACATATTATTTAAATATGTTCGGCCTCTACATATCTAAATATATGTATATACATGCTGTATATATGCGTTTATATATGTTGAATACAAACCTACATGAATAATACATAAATTATACTTATTTTTAGAAATAAGTATCTGCAAAACCATATGGCATACGTTTTATAAATCGTAACTCATCCTTGTTCCTTTGTTGATGTAAAAGCAATATGTAAAAGGAAAAAAAGAGAACATAGATCATTAACGACAGGTGCAATTGGTAATTATACCCCTCGAACAGAGCAAAAAAAAAAAAAATCAAATAAAATCTTATTCTAAAAGAAAATATTTGATATCTTTTTTACGACTCTTATCAGAAGAGAATGGTAAGCAACCCGTACCCGTACTTTACAAGCAAATGAGAAATTAGGGAAAAAGTGCTGAAGACACATACGTGTATATATATCTTATCTAGGAAATTGTTGGATCATTTAAAAAAGGTTAACTGAAGCATAGTAAAAAATTAAATAAATAAAAAAGGAACCCTCACCTCTCCTGCCTGAATATGTTTGGTATTGTAAATGCTCGTGAAGTCTTGCCAAAGGCTGGCGTAAATAATTCACTAGAGCACACTTGTAGAGTGCGTAAGGCACAAGTGTGATTGTGTTGTGTCTTCAAGACGCAATTGTGTTTACTTACACAAAATTAAAAATAATGCAGGGTTAAGACTACCATACATATTAATTGGATGTACTTTTGAGATACTTTATAGGAAATTGTAAATGTTTTTAAATATTTTTTAATGTAAAATGGTAGAATAAAAATATAATTAAATTTTAAATGTGTGACAACAGTCTTTTATATATATTTTTCATTATATATTGATACTACAGACATACATATATTAGAGTTATATACATAAAAATTTACTAAACTATTTTTATTATAATTTATCATATTATTGTAGCATAAATACTATACTAAATAACTATAATACTATATAAATACTATATAATAATAATATTATTAATGTTAATTTTTTTTTTGCCAAAAGTGACGCGTCTTATGACTAAAAGAAAGTATTTGAAAGTTATAAGGGTTCGAATAGAAATGAAAAGACAACAACATAAATTTGGTTAATGTCACTTAAAAAATAAAAAAACTTGAAACTTGAGTACTGTAAGTTTATGAAGCTTTGACTACTTGTGGAAAAACACGATTAGTTATTACTTCTAATTTGAAAGGCACAAGTTTTAAGCCCATCACTTGCATTTCAAACTAATTATATATGGCCTATAAACTAATTAAAAAATTCGAATATTTTCTAGGATCACTGATGATGTGTAGTTGGCAATAATTAAAATAGTGTTGTATGGTTAACGAAATTTCAATAAATTAACTAACATTTTTGTTGTTGTCTTTTCATTTTTATTAGAACCATTCTAATTATTATATTATATTCTGTTGATTATATGGTAATACTACAGACATGTTATAAAACCATAAAAAAACTGAAAAATTTGACGTTAAATTACAACTTATATACACAAAATATTGGTCTCGTACGTGCGACTAGTGGAGTAACATTAGCATGACTTTCTCAGCATTGCGTAGCTAGATTAGGTTCTATTCATAAGAAAGAAAAAATCATGCAACAAATAATACCTCTACAAACAGAATAGTATTGAAATTTAACAATTAAAAATAAAAATATATTTAATTAACTAATTCAATTATTCTACAGCTGGTTTATGATTTCGTTTTAATATAAACACAGCAAGTAAATTTGTTAATAAAACTTTCATAGCAAAATAAAACTCCAGAAAAATGTGTGAACCTAAGAAGTCAAGTACGGCTTTGGGTCAGTTGGTTAAGGTGCGCTGATTCTGAGCGAGCTTCACATTTGGCAGGATCCGAGTTCGATTCCTGGTGCTTGCAATCTCAAAATAATTATTTACAAATAATTAAATACAAGAATTATTTCCAAGATCATTGATGATGGGTATTTGGCAATACTCGAAACAGCTGTATGGTCAGTCAAAAATTCAATTAATTAAAATAATATAAAATAAATTCTTGTTGTTGTAGTTTCACTACTGTTCGAAAAAACTTCTTTATAAAAAATAACTAAATTAGTATTTTTTTATATTATACTGAGATTAGAGATTTAAAAGTAATACAGAAAATTAATATGAATGCTAAGTTATATATTTATATTTATATTAGTTTTAAAAAAAATAGAAGTATGTTTTAAATATTAATGGTTGACTGTAGTTAACAATTAAAATAATTATTTATAAAAATAAATTATATATATATATATAAAAAAAAATTCGGTTTCAATTTAATTATTGTTTTTATGTTTTGTGCACAACGAACTCAATTTAAAGAATTCATTCCACATACTCGAAAGCAAACATCGAACACAAATACTCAAAACAAATACAAGACTGTACAGGTGTTCAAAAGATACTCGAAATCCAAGTAGAAAAAAAAACAAAAACAAATACAACTGCAACAAAAAAAAAAAATTAATAATGTCCAACTGTTCACTACTATCAACAAAACCAACAAACAAAAGTTGTTTTTCTTTTGGAAACGCAATGCTTTTATGGGTCGTAATTGAACCAAAAGGTTAAGAATACTTGTTGTGATATGCAATATTTTTGTTTATCAGCTTCATAATGAAGCCAGAGCTACTGACTTTTCATTAGTACAGCCGATCTGCACCTACTTCTCCTAAGCCGAAAGTGCGTATCTACCAAAAGCAACTCGCCACATTTGCGTACACGTAAGTCTGTTGTGTCTTGATTCATCCATCAATGGCGCGTCTCCATAACGATACGTTGTTTTCTGCTGGCTGTCACCCGAACATATTCAATCGTCCATCCACAAGTGTCCGTATAATTTTTATATCATCAAATCCACAGTTGAAGACGCAGTCGAAGAACAGTTGTAAGCGTGCAAGACATGTGAGCTGCACGTTGTACACATGCCCACATACACGCGTATCTATGTTTGTTTTCAACTACATCTGAATGCATAAGTATCTATAGATGTATGTACGAGTAGATACGACGTATATTGCTAAGATTGAATTTGGTTTTAATGGAGTTGCGTTTGCTTCGAATATTGTATATGGGAAGACTTATTCTAACAATGCAGATACTTAAAGTATCTGAAAAGAAATTTCGTAGCTTCGACTTACCTGCCTGTCAAAGTGTTTTTAATTTTTTTTTTTTTTATATCGTTTTTCTAACAACAACTTTGTGTTGTTTTTATACTTTTTTTGTTGTATTATTGTTGTGTTTTTCTTTTTTGTATTGATGTATATTTAACATAAAATTTACTTGCAATATCTTGATTCTTTTAAGTGCGGTACTGTTGTGACACAAACATAGCCAATCCATCTTTTTCGAGCTGGCATAAAACCTACAACAAATCTGACTATTTTAAACATTTTACAACACCAACAACAACAACACCAACAACAACAACAACAATGCGAACAGTGGCAACATTTACATTTACATATTAAATTAAGTAAATTCAAATAAATAAATAAAAAATAAAAAGATACGATTTTAAAATAAACGCAACAAGACAATAAATTTTCTTTGTGAATGCTTTTTAAAGAGTTTCTGATATGATAATTTTATAGTTGAGCTGACACAAGCCTCGATATTTCAGTGATAATGACAAGATTTTTTTTTGTGTTCTTTGTATTGAAAATGTACATATACTTAGTAATACACAATCTATAAAGACGATTAATACTTTAAATCTATTAAAATTATTTTAATTGGGTTTCTGTTTTTAGGTAGTTGTTCTTAAATGATATAGTATTTCAAACATTTGACATTTGCTATAGGTGAATTTTAAAGGGCTTTGATTTTAGCAATATAAAGTCATAAGATTATAAAGTCTATTTAATAATTTTTATAGTAATTTACAGGCAAGTGATTACAGGAACTCGATTAAGCATGCTCAGTATTACAATTTATCGAAGTTGTCAGAATTCGAAAAAGATTCTAAGTCCATAAAATAGACTTCTTCGTTGCAGTCTTAAGTCTCACAACAGAGGAATTATACAAAAGGGTGAAAATATCTTCAAACCTATTACCAACTGTGTTATAAAACACAAACATAATACACTCTATAGTTAATATGTAAATAATGCACTCTATATGTAAGGTATTTTCAAACTATGTAATATATTAATTTAAGCTAATAATATTTTAAATAAATATTTATAGATATTAGATTAATATATTTAATATATTTTCTATCTAATATATTTAACATAATATATATTTCAATCCATTGCAAGTCTGGATATAGATCGAAAATCAAAAGAGTATGGCTTGCAACGCTAATATAAAAGAGACTCTGTCTTAACATAACTAATGCGAAAATGGTTTCGGTAGAAAATAAGTCTTTCCGAAGAGTAGATGTTTAAGTCCGTATACTATATATTTATATGTAAGAGAGTCGGGCACACCATTCCGATATCGGTTGACAGTGTATAATGCATTCTACTTCCTCATCATTAAAATTCTTATATATTTATGTCTTTACTCTCTCATGTAAACACTATCGAATAAGGAAAGCTAAAAATTTAACGAATATGTGTAAAAAAATTAAACTAAAGTTAGTAGATGTCGAAGAGACCAATCAACAAAAAGCCGATAGAACAATGAAATCAATTTGAAAATGGGCTGGGTCTATAGCTCGTTTAATGGACTTTCAATTAACCTAAAAACTTTTTCTATTTTGCTGAAAGAAAGGTAGGAGCAAAATTTTTTCCTTCTGAATTTTATTCCCATTTACTTGTTCATAAAAATGTTTGCCTTAATATTAGCTTATATTATAAGTATTCTCGTTTTTTTGTCACTATATCCCGATATCCTGATACCAATAAGTCTAATAACACTAATTCGAGTTTGTCAAGTGAATATGTGCTTGAGACGTCACATTTCAGACTACAGTTTGTGTAATTCGTTCCTTATGCAAAATATAATATTGATTGGAAAATAAGTAAAATATCTGAAAAAATGCGTTAGATCATGCTTAGTTAAACATACAACTCAAGTACGGCTTTCGTTTAGTAGGGCAATGAACACTGCCTCAGAGCTTTAAATTTGGCATGGTACGAGTTCAATCCTCAATACTTGCAGTTTTAAAAAAATAAATTATTAACGACTAATTATATATAAGAAATAATTTTAAAACCACTGATTGTTATTTGACAATACTCCAATCAGTTGTATGGTCTGCCAAAAATTTAATTAATTAAAATAATAAAATTTTGTTAATGCAATTCTCTACTGTTCGAAACCTTTGCATTAAATACAATAGTTTCTAATTAATAAATAGTCACTGTCGTCAAATCTAATATTAAAATCAAATTTAATAAAAAACTATTTACGAATAATTAAATATAAGCAATAATTCCAACAACAATGATGATTTGTATTTGACAATACTCGAACCAGCTGTATGTATGGTCTGCCAAAAATTCAATTAATAAAAAATAATAAAATTTTGTTGTTGCAATTCTCTACTGTTCGAAACCTCATTATTCGATACAATAGTTTCTTTTAAGTAAAATAGTCATTGTCCTCAAAACTAATTTTAATATTAAATTTAATAAAAAAGTTATTTACGAATAGTGGAATATAAGAAATACTTTTAAAACTGATGGGTATTTTGCAATACTCGAAAATGCTATATGGTCAGCTAAAAAATCAATTAATTAAGTGTAATAAAATTTTGTTGTTGCAAACCACTACTGTTTGAAATCTCTATATTAAGTTCAATAGTAGTCAATGTCGTCATAACTGAAGTTAAAATAAAATTTTATTTATAATTATATATATAAATATTGTGTAATGTACTATTGTAATATAATACTGTGATATGTATTATACTACACTCGTACTCATTTATATATTGTTATATCAATGACACCTCAATATAGACTCAAAATTATGTATGAAAGGTATCCAAGATATCTATCTTAGATACCTATTCTTTTCTCGGCAAAGTCAAAAGTAACGTCTTTACTTGTTTTGTACTACTTTTCGCAGTAATCCTTCTTATTTGGCTATATAAGACTTAAAACTCACTTAGTTGCGCCTTCTTATTTTAATTGATGATAGTTTTATAAAAGAAGATTTTAATTGCAAAAATTACATTTTAATAGCTATAGCTCTTAGTAAAGAAAAGATAATTTTTAAGGTATTATTGATTTTCAAATTGGAGTAATTCTCGATTTAAACTCATACATAGTACACATAAAATCCTGAAGAAATAAGCAGTAATAAAACAAACAAGAGAACTGTGAGCTAATAATGCGGACATTGACTTGACTTAATAAAAGCATTGAGATCAGCAACTCCCCTATGTCTATGTAGAAAATCACTCCCCAAAACTAAGCAACGTCTTCAATACTATTGTTTAATGTAAATGAAATAAAAATAAAAAAACAAAAAAAAGCAATAAAGAAGGAACAGAATAAAGGTAAGAGTGCCCGTATGCCCGTGTATCGTTTACTAAGCCAACAGCTTGAAAAGACCCTTTACTTTTTCTGTTAGCAGTAATTTGCAAGTTTCATTTTTATACGCTGCCGTCTTCTTTTTATGTTTAATCGTATTTGATCCTTTAAATTTGCTCTGGCTTACCGTTGATCACTTTCGACTGACTTGAACGATATTACGTACTGACAGCGCCTGTACCAAGCAACCACAAAGCAACGTTAACGTACAACTCGTATGCACTCCAAGCCAACCACTTCTTCGTCTTCTTCGTATGCTTCTTGGTGTATACAAACTCGGGACGTAGTTTTCGTGTACCTTGCGTTTGTTTCTATAGTTTCGAAACCATAGCGATGAGGTACATTGCACTGCCTTACGAAGCAAAATAAAATAAGAATATTCCTCCGTAATTCTGTTTTGATTTTACAGCCCAGATGTTTTATTTTTTATACGGAGTCACTGACAGTGTTTACCTTACTTTTTATTGTATTTTATTTTTTTATGAACTTTTATTTTTATTTTGGTTTATTTAGTAACCACGTTTTTATAGTATTTTTAATCCTAGCCTATATATATGTATGTAGGCATATATATGGTAACAATATATTTATGTTAAGACGAGCTCCGGTATACGGATACATGTGCAGTTGCGATAGGAGTTGCAGCTATGGTTACATGTGTGCAATCGCCTAGAATTAAAGGAAAGTGAGCTGACTGCTTACCACAGTCTGACTTACAATATAAAACAAATAAGATGAAAAAAAATAAATAAATAAAAAATATAAAAAATAATACTAAAAATAACAAAAAAAAACCGTCAAGTAAATAAATAAAACATGAAG
Source organism: Teleopsis dalmanni (assembly GCF_002237135.1). Lineage (NCBI taxonomy): Eukaryota > Metazoa > Arthropoda > Insecta > Diptera > Diopsidae > Teleopsis > Teleopsis dalmanni. The sequence goes on along the minus strand of NC_051846.1, from coordinate 58,771,654 downwards.
TACAATAGAAAGACTGCAATGAACTTCTATAGAGTCAATGAACTTATCCTTTGCGAGCACCAACATCATCATCACTATCAACAGTGCGAGTACTGGCATATCATGATCATCATCATGATGACTGCGACTGGAATAGTGCTCACTTTGACGTTGCTGTCGTTGTCGTCATCTCCACTGCGCACAGAATGGTTGACTACGTACGAGTACCAGTCGTACCGTACGCAGCTCGCATCAACGTCGTAGTTCGGATTATGGGCTGGCAGTTTGTGCTCATGAACCCTTCTTTTTGCCATCTTGCCATTTGCAAAAAATCAAGATTCGCAGATACACAATATGCACATATATAATGTGGTTCTATATATTCCTAGCATAGAATGTATGTGCACATGACTGCATTTACATTTACAAAGATTTTTACATATGAGCCACAATAAATGACAATGTTGCTGTTGTTAACTGCTCAGATGCGGATGATGGTGGTGGTGATGATCGTGCCACTTTAGCATCATGATGACTCCGGCAACATGCAACATGCATCTTATGCCAAGCTGCACGTTCTACAAGTTCGCTAACTGAGGTTTTGCGTTTAAAAGTCATTACATCTCAAAGTTGAAGAACCTTTCGATTTGTATATATTTTATTTTACTCATACTTTTTTTTTACTTTTACTACTTTTTACTCCTAAACAAGCTTTGCGCGCCATTTTTATATGACGGGCAATCCTGAAGTTGGTGGGGTTAGGTCAGCCGTAAATGCAGCATACACGCTTAAATGATCTTGCTAACTTTTATGCTTGAGAAGGGGCTGGCTTTTATTTCTAAGGCATTATTTATTGCCAGCATAAAAAGTTATTATTTTAATTCTAGAGAACAAATGGCAGGGAATTAATAATTTTTTCGAAGTACTTGTAAGAATAAAATTGTGCCAATTAGTCGAAACGAGTTGATAAAAATATTAAATTATATTAATTACGAGTTGTAGAATATATTAGAATACTTATAAATGATCACATCTGAATTTAATCATATATGAGGCCAGATATCCTCATCTGCTACTGTGAAATAGACACTTTACAGCTGTTTAATATGATTTGATGTATATAATTAAATATTTTATAATGGTTGATACTGCACTTCAACATGAATTAAAATTATATCACACGAAATTCCAATCCATAATTTCTTTTATAATTATATAAAGCAGAGCTGTCCAGACCAATAAGATTGCGGGCCAATACAAGTCACTATGCAGATTGGAGGGACGCAGAAACCCTTCAATCAATTTACGTTAGTATAAATGCCAATCCCTATTTCATCTTTAATAATTATATATAAACAATTCTATCACCGGCCCGCGGATATTATATGTGCGGTCCGCGACATGTTTGTAATCTACCACAGTTACGTAAATTTTCATTAGATATATATTGGTAAAATCACATTATTTTATTTTTGTGGTATTCCGAAACAAAGAATTTTAATGAATAAATTAAGAGAACAAAATTTAACTTTATCAAATTTAACGCTATAACCGTCTTTTTATTTTCCCTAAAAAAACCGTAGAGCTATGTATGGTATCTGTCTGTTAACGTAAATTGTGTGAAAAATATATGTCACAAGAAATAGATAAATAAACTTGTCGGGCACTCAGTACATTCATCTTAAAAAAAAGTCCACGGAAATGACTCTACATAAGCTAGTAACTATTGTGAAATGATCTCAATGACGTAAACAATTTAGCTTAGCTGACTTCTTAGATATAGAAGTGGCTTTCAATAACATAAGAGTGGAGGCCATTAACGAGACTCTTAACGAAATGAACATCCCGGACTGCATCTCTCAATGGATAGCATCAATACTTGGATACAGAATTATCAATGCAAAGATGCGCAATCTAAGCATTAAGAAATGTGTGAAGAGAGGTGAACTACAAGGAGGAGTGTTATCTGCTGTGTTATGGATAATAACAATTAATTGAATGCTTCTATGGCTTCATCATTACGGCATAAGTTCTGAGCAACATAGAGGGCACTCTTCAGAATCTAAGTAGCCGGACCCTTCTAAGACAGAACTGTTACTGTTTACCAACAAATATACAATTTCAAACCTTCCATTGTCAAGGCTAAATAGCCAAATACTAACTCTTTCGCACAAGGTTAAGCATCAAAGAATAATTCTTGACATAAAGCTTTAAGAGAGGAATGGGAGACGGGGCTGTTTACACCACTAGAAATGATATTGATCTACACTGACGGGTCTAAGATGAATTAAGACATTGGAGTCGGCATCATTTACATTGAACTGTTAAATCCTATCCTCTCTCGTATTTTACTTTAATATTTTAGGCAGAAATTTTCGCCATCCGGTGAGCATGTTATCTTACTTTAAGCATGAAATCTGCATTTCATTTAGAATAGTACAAGTATGTAGGCAATTTATTAACGCTCTAAGCGAAAGGTTTGAAGTAACTCTACTTTGGATTCCCGGGCATTATAATATATTAGAAAACGTGCGCGCAGATGAGTTTGCTGGACTTGGCGCCTCTTCTACAGATACTACTACTTTAATCCCTGCCTCCTTTAGCTAAAGTCATAGATTGATTTAAGATAATTTTTTTTGCGACAGGTAAATAGGTAGTGGGTCCGTACATGGTCAGCAGCCAGGTCAAGGGTAACATGGTTAATTTATTCTAAATATAAAATGTTTGACTTCATACAAAGATGCAAATAATTAGAAAAAAAAATTATTTTTCAAAATATTAGTAAAACGTTTTTTTGAAAAAAAAATTTTTTCTATTCGTTAGATATCCGTTAATAGAATTTTTATTATATATATTAGCGATCATACAGCGTAGCATGAGTATATACCTCTTAAGTTTGCAGCGAACTTTTGTATAGAATTAGTATTAACAACCAATTAATCGTTTTGAATAAAGTAATTGCCTCTTTACCATTTAATAAAATTCAAATTTTTAATATACGACTTTTACAACTTTTTATGTATAAGCGTTTTTCTCCGATTTTTGGTTAAATCCGTGCGTATCATATGCAAAATTTTTGGTCAAAAATTTTGCATATTTCAATAAGAATCAACCGAAACTTGACAGGCAATTTTCTGCATAAAATGATTTAAGCACTTTGCTAACTAAACAATATTTCAATTTAAATAATAGCAATCAACATGCTGGTTCAGGAAAGTGGATACGGGTGCCTGTAGATGAGAGATGAGGACTTGTGTTCAACATTAATGCACCTTCAAAAAAAAGATAAAATTCGAAATGCCTCCACAAGAACAAAACAGTGAAAATGCTGAGATCGGAATCGCTAAACTGAAAATCATAACGCAACGTCGTACACACTGCGCTCTGCTTCGATGTTATCGCATCGAAGATATCAAACCCAATCTGAAGAGTAGAGGAGAGACGGTAGAAAAGAAGACCATAACCCCCGTCATAATTTAACGAGCAGCGTAAAGATTCGTTACATATGTTGAGCTACCGGTTTTTAGCTTTCGGTTAACTTACAGAAGAGAAAAAAAATTAAAACCATAATTAAAAAAAAAAGATAAAAATAATGTAAAGAAAAATTTAAAAACGTGTTTCCGTATTTTAAATGTAGTAAGTTTTCCGCTTAACGTTCTATGTGAGGACCAATAATGCCAAGCAGTTCGTGCGGCAGAATAATGGCAGCCGCAAGAAATTTAAAAGGACGACTAGGATCTTAAAAGAGACTATTAGGAATAACGAATAAGTGTTTTTATGTATATAGCATAACATAATAAGAACCAGATGTAATTCTACTTTAAAATAATATTCAAATATAAACATTGGCTATGCCAAATCTTTAATGCTCTTCCCACATATAGCTTGGAATAAACAGTCCGTTTATTCCCTATTCACCTGCAACTGTTTCTACCCCCTAAATATGTAAGGCCAAAGTATGAAAATGAAATACTAGTTTTAACAAAATTTTTGTAATAAGTTAAGTTAAATAAAGACGGTTGATAAAACATATTTATACCCACTACTTTCATTCACTTATGACACTTTAGTACCTATTTTTATTTTACAAGTGTTCGTAGTAAAGGTCAGCCAAACCGAAAAATATTTTTGGCAAAATACTACTATCTTCTGCTGATCTTCGGTATTTCGGATTATGTGTAAGCTATGCTCAGGATTTAAAGTATATCGAATATAAAGTGATAAGTAGAAGCGATATGGCCACAGCAATTCAATCCTTGGAAGATCAACATTTAGGAATACACGTGGATTTTCTTGAGATTTTAAAAGATATCGGTACTTTAGTGATTTATAGAGCATAATTATTTGTAGTATCAGTTTTAGCGCTTTTCCTATATTTGCTTTGGCAGTTGAAGTATATGGGTGTTGTGAGGAAAACAACTATTCGAATACAATGTAGGATCGATTACGATTCTAAGTATCTAGTTAGGCTTATTGACTTATTATATTTCAGTACATAAATCAAAAATTTTAAACCTATTTAAATTTTGAATATTGGCTATGCTATTTTTAAAACGAAATCAAACTGTGGAATAGGATCTCTTTGAAGCTAAATAGGTAAAATAGATTAATAAAATTACTCATACGCTGACAGTACCATACCCGACAGTACCTGACAGTAGATGGGTAGGTTGCTGTAGCGGCTTTGTTTCCACAAAATCCCATTTGAACTTAAATAAATGCCAATTATAATACCACTAGAGTAGCATTGGTAGATACATTGATTGAAAGATCAGTATACAACCCTCGTAGAAAAAGGTAACAACTCCCTCATTAGATCAACAAATCTATTTATGTATATATTATAAGACTGATACTTTTATATGAAAACTTCAACTATTGTTTGTTTAATGATAGTGCTATGCTTCGATTTTAATGGTGATATGATCCAAATGTAATTTTAATATACTATATCTGGCTAGTTTATTCATTTTCTAATGATCTGTATATCCCTGAAAGCTGGTATCCAAAGTTCAGATATTATGCTGTTGAACAATAAACTGTGTATATAGGCATCTCGTTCAGAATGGATTTCTAGTCTGCTCTATGTGACTAGCTTATTAATACTTTAGAAGTCTACGATATCTCTATAACCATCTACACAAAGAAGAGATATAATATTGAACTATGTGAGTATCATGTTCAGAATATGTTTATAATCTAATGTGTGTGACTGGCTTATTAATCCCCCAATAGTGTGCTATATCGCTGTAGTTATGTTGAGCCTTTTCTGAGTTAGTGCACTTTTACTCTATGATGGCTGGGGGGTTTATGCAGGGTCCCACCCATCTCACTGCCTGTTTTGCGTATTCCTCATAATCTTCGTGATTATTCAATAATTGATCTAAGATCTGCGTACCGCCCCGTGCGGTTAGTGATTACTCGCTGTAACCAGTAAAAAGTCTGAAGGGCTTTATTTTACCATTTGGATTAAATTTTAAATACAGTTAAAGGCATGTACCCACACTTTCAGTCGAATTTTATAGTGAAATTTTTAAAATTAATGATATATGGATAATAATAAAATTATTATTCAAATATACAACTTGAGAAGAAATTATTTTAGTGGTTTTTAATATGACAAGAATTTAAGTCCTTCTTTTTCTTTGCTTGATAAAGCACTTTTGCACAATAATATTTTTGACCATTATCAAACTATAATGGTTACAATAGATCATTAGAGGATGATCCACTGTCATAAGAGTTGAATTTTGAATTTTGATATTTAAGTGCACTAGTGATCCTCATACTAATGAGTCTTAAATTATACTCTAAATCAAAACTTATTATGTATTGAACGACTCGGAATTACACATATATTTTCTTTCTTTAGTTCCCCAATGCATTTTTGATGAGTTTTTATTTATCTTTTTACTTTTGTTATTTACTGTGCTTTGTAACTACTCGAATAAAATTATAATTGATAGATACAATATAAACTCAAACACAATAGAAGACAAGATATATGCTACTTTTCTCTATCATTGCCAATGGCAACACTGATCCATGCTCTTAAAAAATTACCGGAATTCTCTTTAAAAGAGCAATAATGGGTTACCAATAGACTCTTAGTTTCTTCTTAGCTCTCAGTGTTTACTTCTTTCTTGCATGTTTCTTTTTTCCTTTTTCAGTTATTACACGTTTTTTGTTTTGTTTTCAGTATTCTTCTGGTACAGTATCCCGCCAAAACTTAAAATGTTTACTTGTTCGACGTATATTTTTTGTTTTTTTGTTTTGATTTCGACTTTCTGGAGATTTTATGCTTGTACGCACGAAGCTATTCACCTCCTTATGTTGGTGAAAAAAAAGAAAAGAAAAAAACTATTGGAACTATTAAAATAAATTGCTCTATGCGTTCAGAAGATATTTTGGTTGTCTTCAATTACAACTGTGGAACAACGTCAGCTGCGTTCGGTGACCAATGAAGCGTTCTTCTGCTTTGCGCCCAGCAAACCAAGAAAATAGGCGCGTATAATTCCGCTGCATTTAATTTGTGGGCTACTTTGCACGCATATTAATGCGTTCCGTTCCATTGTGGCTGCCGTTGTGGTTGTTGTTGTGTTTGTACCAGAAATTAATTTTTATTAATTAATTTTTCATGATTTTTATTTTTACGTACGTTTTACGGTTTTGTTTAATTTCAATTTTCATGATGTGCGTAAAATTTATAAATACACTTTGCCTCCGATTATCCATGCACCATAAAAGTAATTTTCAATTGCCCATTTAATATCGGGTTTATCGTGTGGAACTGGTGACATCAACTTAGAACGTTGCACTTTAAGTAGTTTTTAATGAGATTTTATATTTTTACGTTTGTTAAGTATATAGTAAATGAGTTTCTACACTTATATGAGTTAAAAAAAAATATCGTTCATAACGATATTTAGTTTAAATAAATAATACATAAAAAAAAATTTAATTACCACGGATCAAGTGGTTTGTTTATGATCTGTAGGAACTTCAATAGTCATTACTTAAAGTTGCTCCTATTAAATACAAAGGTTGAAATCTAAGTTCCTTTTCTGAGATTCCTTTTCACAAAAGTCAGCTCAAAATCAACCTGAGGTCTATAAGATCATATATACAGTACGATATAGGACTGAGTAGGTAACATATATGTCATAATATACCACATAAATTGGTTAATTTGTAAATGGTTATCCATTTCGTGGTATTGATTCAACAATTTTTGTCATGTCAAACAGTAGTGTTAATAAAACCAGTATAAGTTTAGTTTCAGATCTGTCATTTGGTAACATGAACAACAGGTGATCATGTTACAACTGTAAAAATTTACTTTAAAGAGGTACTAGTTTTTTAGATCGAACTTTATATAAGGGTGAGATT